>NC_067401.1:258134572-258466238 GCF_016432865.1 Antechinus flavipes
CTCTATTGCCTATCCTTTGCCTCACTCCATTAGATTATGCTAATAGGAGTGACATCCTTTTCCCACAGAAATTGAATCAGTCACTTTCTGCTCTGGCTCTGAGAAAATTCTATTTGAATTATTTTGTGTTAGCGGTCACTATCCCACACACCTCACAACACTGATCCAAAATCCCAATGTGTTTTTGGGATTCAAGTCCCAAATCCCAACATTTGGTAGCTTGTATAGGAACTATTTTGGAACCCCAACATATTTTTGGGTTCATAACTTTTGCACCTAGTACCCCATCAATGTCACTCAATGTCATCTATTGCCTTTCAAGGACTTCACAGATCTGATTTAAGGTCTTTTGATTAAATAAATGCATTCTCATCCTGGTTAAAATCATCTCTTTAAGGGAAGGGAAATGGAATACCTACTATGCACCAGGCACTGTGCTAAGCACTTTCCAAATATTAGCTTATTTAATCCTCACAACATTGCAAGGTAGGCTCTGTCATTATCCCCACTTTATAGTTGTGGAAACTGAGCCTGAGGTGACTTGTCTACAGCCTTGCACCTAGTAAGTACCTGAGGTCAAATTTGAACCAAGGTCTTCCTAACTCCAGCTTCAGTGTTCTATCCTGAAATTTCTCCCTCCCATCTGTGAATTCTCTTCCCTAAAATCTGAGGTCTGCCCTCCCCTACCATTTTTGGCCAAGCCCTTTGGCTCGTTGAAGTATAAAGCAACACTGGATTGAAGGATCCTGAGTCTCCATTAGTAGTTTATTTTTCTCTCTTCTTCTCTCACTCTGTTAAAGTAATAAGGAAAGTGGCATAACCATTTCTGACTTGACAAAGAAAGGTGAAAAAGTGTCATATCCTGGGTGACATTTTTACCAATATACTGACTTGGCAAAAAAAAAAGAAAAAAAAAATATACTTTCCAAAAATTGAATATAAGGAGAAAAAAACCTTACAAAACAAATAATAATATGCAGTGGGGGAAAAAACCCAAGAGAATACTTTTATTGATAGCATGTAAGATCAAGGCCTAAAGAGGACTAGTATAGACCCACACATCAAGGGGAGATCAAATACAAGCAGAGAAAGGAAAATTAAAGCAGGAAAAAAATCTTGTAAGACTGAATGTTGGCTGTTCCACCCTATTAAATTTTGAAAGAAAAGAAACAATTATCAATTCCCTTGAAGCACGGCCTGCCTTAAGGCTATGTATTCTAAAAAGGAAAGTTAAAGCTAACAGTTTCCTCATAACTTCACCATCCACAGCTCAAGTGTGATTCCCTGGTTATAAATTTAAATACTTACAAAATTCATTGAGTAAACAATAGCACTGGGCCCTAGGGGCCTATGCACATCAGAATGAAATCTAGTTCTCACATAAAATATATTTACTAGACATTCATGGATATAGAGAATGTGTCGGTGAAATTTCTAATCAGCCAAGGCACAGGTTACTGAGTTTGTGCTATTTTACGCCCTTAGGAAATGGAGAAATGTGATCAATGTGAACAAAAAGAAAATAAACCTTCTAGGAGAACATGAATAATTTGGTTCCTTGGGGATAATAGTAAACCTTAATATTAAAATATGCACTATTTATTGCCTGAGAAAGATTAGGTCTGGGGAGGGTGGTAGGAATTATCTGTGATCAAAAATATTTTTAAAAGAAAGCACTTTTTTACAATCTTTTATTCCACAGCAGCTTTATAACCAAGAGCACATATCAGATTAGATATGTTAAATATTTCAAGGGAATAGAGATGATGTTTAATTTTTTTTCAAGCAAGCGTTGTTGAGGTTTTTTTTTTTTGTTTTTTTTTTTTCTGTTCATAGGAAAGGGAGGGATATCTGCTGTTCATAGAATTTTTGATATTAAAAGCATCTTAGTGATCACCAACCCCCCCCCTTTCTACCCCAATTTATTTGCAAATCAAACAACTAAGGCCCTGGTAGTCAATATAATTTTTCCAAGGTCACACTGGCAATTATAAGCAAATTATTATTTATAAGAATTATTAGCAAATTCACTTAGATTTCAGAGCTCATCCTACTATGTCATAAAGTCTCTAAAGAGAAAGACAAAAGGTGATGCAAATACACAGAAAATAAAAAATGGTTGGTCAGTCACTCAATGAACATTTATTGATATTGACAATTTGAGAGGGGGGTATTTCTGTCAGAATTGTCCTGTATCTTTAAGGACCTTTAAGGAAATGAAGTGAAGACCCAAATAGGATCAGAAAAGAATCCTATCTGAATTTGTTGTGTTTGAAATGGGAAAAGCAGTTGATCATGAATGGCAGTAGTCATCCTTGCTGCCTCCTTGTACCCTTTAAGAGTATTTATACTATTTTATCTCATATAGTGAAAAGATACCCATCTAAGCATGGACACTGATTCTAATCAGAGTCTTGTTAGGAGTTAGACAACTCCTCAGGAATATTTATAGAGGGAATTCCTTTATAGATTTACTACTTCAAATAGGCAACCTCTTCATTCAGTCTCTCAACAAATATTTATACCTACTGTGTATAGCGAGCACTGTGGTAGAAACTGGACATGATCTCTACTGGAATGGAACTCACAATCTAGGAGTACATAAAACATAAACACTGACAGCCTTAACAGAAAAATACAACTCTAAGATTCTGGATTTATTTATTATTTATTATTCAGGATTGTAAGATTTAAAATAACAACAAAATGATAGAGGAAAGAAAAGAATGATAGAGTCTGGAAGAAATGGGTTTTTAGGGTCTGTTTTCCCCACTGTAAAATAGGAATTAATGATATGCATATTACCTAAGTTACTAAGACTCAAATCAATCAATCGGAAGCACCTACTAAGTGCCAGATGCTCTGCCGACCTCTAGAGATATAAACATTGTCAAAAAATAATAATAATCCCTGTTCCCAAAGAGTTCATAATCAAATGGGAGAATTTATCATTTCTCTCATATTAATAACCATTTATTGCATTAGAACTAAGGATTTCTCCTCTTTTATTTCCCCATTCCCTGCAGACTATTCAGATTTTGAAGGACAGGGTTGATAAAAAGAAAAAAAAAATCTTAGATAGACAAACCCCACTGGGAAAACTCAAATCTGATCAAAAGATAAAGATTAGTTGAATTGGTGGATTACAATCTATTATTTTTTTAATCAGACTGGAATTAGTGGAAGTAGATTCCCCCCTTTTGTCTGGATTACTCTGGAGAGAGTCTTGGAAAAGATGTCTCCTTCCTCCAAGACTGACTGATCAGAGTCATAGCCCCCAGACTTAGAATAAGTCTATCTCTCATTATAATATTCATTGTAACATTACTTATTAACCAGTCAGAGGTGATTTCCACTCTCAGGTTCACCCATTCTTCCAAGGGCATATAAAAGTGTTGCCTGAGCTCCTTAAGAGGTCTTTGGCATTCAAGAGTGCCAGTGATTAATTACCCAGAAACTGTGTCTCTCAAACTTTTTATACATCATACTAAACACTTAACAGTATAAAACACTTTGCAGATTTGATGCACTCTGTAATAAACACAAGAAAGGCAGCAAGATGGTACATCAAATAAAGTATTATTTGACTTAAGGCTGAAGTCAGGAAGACTATCTTTCTAAGTTCAAATCTGGCCTCAGACACTTATTAGCTGTGTGACCCTGGGCAAGTCACTTAATCTGTTTTGCCTCAGTTTCCTCATCTGTAAAAGGAGCTAGAGAAGGAAATGGCAAACCATGCCAGTATCTTTGCCAAGAAACCTCAAATGGCATCACAAAGAATCCAATACAAATGAAACTACTAAACAACAACAAATACAAGGCATTTTTCATTATCAAGAGTCAAAAGAGCTAAATTCTCATCCAAACTTTGGACCAGACTTAATAAACTTTATTTCCTAAAAACTAAAGATTTCTCTTTTTTTTTCTAAGATACAATGAGAAAAGAAACTCCATTCTTCATAAATCTAAACACATTTATATAGACCAAATGAACTTGGACATAGTATCCAAAAGGTTATGGCAAGTAATTGAGGAACAAATAGCAACAATTTAAAGTATCCTGAATTGGACACAATTGAAACAAGAAGAAGATTTAGAGTTAGAAGAGAACTCAAAAGTCCACCTCATGCATTCTCTTTCATTTATAGGCAAGGGGAACTGAGACCCAGAAATATTAAATAATTTGCCCAAGATCACCCAGGTAGTAAGTGGCAAAAGCATTTAACCATTTAAAAGCTTTTAATTAAAGATCCAACAGATTTTCTACTGTTCCATGTTGCCTGCCCTTCTGAATAAGTCATAGTATCCTATAGAGTTATATGACACCTAAGAAGTAATATACATCTGATGAGGTTAGTGGCAGTCAGAGAATTGTTAAAATCCACTTTTGGTCTGCGCAGGTTTTTCATGAAAAAATTCATGAAACCCCGAATTATTAATTGGCAAAAATGAAAGTTTATTGTTGGACAGGAAGTCAGTTTTGCTAAGAAATTGACTTCTATAGTGGAAAAGTCCTATTAGGGAAATGGAGACTGACACTGAAAAGAGAATGTCTTCTCAATGGGCAGAGCCAGAATAAGTGGCTTTGGCCTTCTGCAAGGAGTACAAGTAGCTCTTGGTGAGGGAATGGGACAGCCTGAGCTGATCAGATCAGAATTTCTTAATTGAATGAGAATTTAGAATTTCAAAAAGATCAATGGGAGTTGATTTGCCCTTGAATAGTGTTACTTCTCTCATCCTGGAAGGATGAGCCCTCTCTCTAGACTCCTTGGAGTCTGGGAAATCCTGATCTCTCAGATAAAAAGGGGACACAATTTAATTTTAAAGGGAACAGTTTCCCTCCCCTTCCATCCTCCCCCCCTCCCCCACAATCAGTTATCATCCAAATTCATTTGGGAAAAAGGGCAAAGATCTCAAACTTCATGTAGCTACTTCAAGCTGACAAGGATTGTAGAGATGTTGGAGATGGGGGAGGGGGGGGAAGGAGGGAGAAAAGGAGTGTCAAGCCAGAAGGGGAGGTGAGAGATCTGAAGACAGCAGCAGGACATCTAATTGTCTCTTGTCCCTGTCTGTCCCAGTCTGCAGGCTGGAGGGCAGTTGAAAATTCACAGCTTTAAGCCTAGAAGAAACAAATCTCAAGAGTAAATGAATAGTGGGGTGTCATCCAGGATTGAGATGGTGATGTTTGGAAATGCGCCCTTTTGCAAAAAAAAGCATCAGGTCCCTTCTGTGGGTTGCTTTCAGAATGTTGATATCCTTCCCACTGTGCTGAACAAGTCCCACTGCCCACAGAGCTCACTAGCTGAAAGTAATTAAGGAGGGAATTACTGGCAGGGCATAGAATGCCAGTCAAGAAAATTAGGAGAGAAAATGCTAGGAGCAAAAAAGTTCTCATCTTTAGAGTAAGAAAAAGTTAGGCAGGAGAATGAGAGAAAGAAGGATGCAGACAATTTCATCCTACTTCTTCCAGAGTGCTTACAGGAGTATTTTGAAAAATCGAGGCTGTTTTATCTCTCTGCCAGAAGCTTAGGCAGGTTTAGCAAGTATCCTGAGGCTTTCAGAAGTGTTAGCAAAAACTGAAAGTAGTTTGGAATCCCCTTTCTTTCCAGACAGCCCCGTGAACATGCAAAATATGAAAAGCATATTTGGAGTCAGTGAAAGTGTTCACTCTCATTCCCTTCCCCATTTCCAAAGCTCTGATTAAGGCAGAAGTCCCAGGAGGCAATAGTTTAGCCTCTAGGGTGCCAGTGAGAGTCACCACAGAATATCCTGCCTGTATCTTCCCATTTCCAGGAAGCAGGGTGGCAGAGTCAAGAGTGTGATGCCCCCAGAGAGTCAGGTCAAGTAGGAGAGCCTGATATTTATTAGGTCTCCCACCAAGCCAGTGATGTCCTTAGGCTTCTAAAATGCTCTGGACCCGGTGGGGAGTTAAAACCTCCAAAGGCTGTTCCAAAGTTAGTTTTGAGGCTTCTTCAATTAAAAGGGCCTGGGCAGCCACTGCTCTAAGGCAGGATGGCCATCCCAGGGAAACCGAGTTGGATTTTAAAATGTTTTCTGAAAGGGCTGGCAGCTGCGGTTCCTTTAAGAGATAGACAAGGGGGTTTAAAAAAAAAAAAAAAAAAGTTGAATGGGGTTGCCAGAATAAAGACCAGGTTTCTCCTCAGTCTGGGAGGGGTTCAGCTTTGAAAGAGGCATTTTGGCTCTGAGTGTCTCAGCTGCTTCTGCCCAAGGGCAGAGCTTAAAATCAGAATCCTGCAAAAAGCTAGAAGTTCCAGGCTTTAGTTCAGGTGAGAAAAAAAGGGATTTAGAAGTGCATTGAAATGCAAAGGAAGGCTCCTTTGTCTCTAGAGAGGCTGGATGGAAGGAGTCTGATTCTCTTCCAGCAAATCTAATCAGTATCTTAAGATTTCCAGTTTTGAGGTTTTTCAATCCAAATTGGTCTCTGCTTAAGGAAGGATTTTTAGAAGCAGAGGTGCTTTTGTCCCATTTTTGCCAGGAAAAAACCTTAGCTTTTCCCAGTTCTATAGCTCCTCGTCTATCTCTAGACATCTCTAGAGATGGAGAGTTGAGATCACGCAGTCATTCTCTTATCAAGCATCCCTGAAAAACTGAGGCTCAAGCCTCAATTCAACTCAAATCTTCCCAAGTATTTGAGTGTCTAAGTTGTAGAATAAACAAACAAACAAAAAAAGTTTTTCAGGGATTTCCTGGTCAGGGAACCAAAATGATGAGGTTAGTGGTAGTCAGAGAGTTGTTAAAATCCACTTTTGGTCAGTGCAGGTTTTTCATGAAAGAATTAATGAAACCCCGAATTATTAATTGGTAAAAATGAAAGTTTATTGTTGGACAGGAAACCAGTTTTGTTGAGACTGACTTCTATAGTGGCAAAGTCCTATTAGGGAAATGGAGCCTGACACTCAAGAAGAGAATGCCTTCTTAGGGAGCAGGGCCAGAATAAGTAGATTTGACCTTCTGCAAGAAGTGAATTTAAGGAAACCTATTATATGAGTAACGCTTGGTGGGGGGCTGGGACAGCCTGAGCTGATCAGCTCAGGATTTCTCAATTGAATGAGAATTTAGAATTTCAAAAACATCAATGGGAGTTGATTTGTCCTTGAACAGTGTTGTTTCTCTCATCCTGAGAGGATGGGCCCTCTCTACTTATTCTTTGGAGCCTGGAAGATCCTGATCTCTCAAATCAAAAAGGGGACACAATTTAATTTTAAAGGGAACAGTTTCCCTCCCCCTTCACACCTACTTTCTCATCTTGCAGGTGAGAAAACTAAAATACACAGAGGTCAAAAAGTCCAAGGTCACATGGCAGCAGAGGCAGGGTTTGATTTTTTGTTGTTCATCAGTCATTTTTAATCATATATGACTCTCTGTGATCATATTTGGTATTTTCTTAGCAAAGATACTGGAGTGGTTTTGCCATTTTCTTCTTTTGTTCATTTTACAAATGAGGAACTGAGGCAAATAGGCCTAAGTGATTTAACCAGAATCATGTAGCTAATCAGTGTTGGAAACATATTTGAATTCAGGTCTTCCTGACTCCAACCCCAATGCTTCTCTGAGCCATCTAGCTACTGCCCTATTTAAATTTTGAATTATAGAATTTGAATATAGGTCTTCATACTCCAAAGACAGCTCTTTCCACGGCATAATCCTGCTTATCTAGGGCTTTTTAATATAGACTGGAGAATAGAACCTTCTTACAAGTAAGATAGCAAAGAAATTACAGAAGGATGGCCTTACAACCCTAATAACAATCTAGAAAAATCATTGGCAATGAATTTGGTATACTGTCTCTGTATTTAACTAAAATGGACAAAGCATGAGAAGCCCCAGTTGTAATCACTTTGTCAGACTGGGTTTATGAAGTTGTTTGTTCCTAGAGAAGAATTACAGATGCCTTATAAAAGACTCTCCCCACTGATTCTCTCATTAAGAAAATTTTAGCTGAAAAGAAATGGAGTATTGGACAATCTAATAGTGATGGCAAAGGCCAAGTAACTCAGGCTAGGGTTGAATAAATGAAGGATAACTCATCAGATTAGAGTTCATCAAACTAAAATCTGATGTTTGGGTTTTCATGCTTCAGTGGATCTATGATCATGAAAATGTAGGTTTGCCTTCTATGAGAACAAGTCAAAACCTTCAAGCATACCCTATTCAGCTCTTATCCATAAGTGTTCCACCCAATGTACTAATGATCTTTGTAAACAGATGATAGAGAAATATAGACAGACAGACAGATAGAAAGAATAAATTGATAGATAAATTAGATGAGATAAATGATAGACTGAAAAACACAAAGATTAGATAGATAGAGAGATGATAAATACATTGGTAGGTTAAAAAAAAATAAGAGAGAGAGAGAGAGAGAGAGAGAGCATCATTAAGCACCTGTTATTTTCCAGACATTGTGATATTAGGGATGAAGAAACGAGAAAACAAGATGGATCCTAATGTCAAAGAATATCCTAATGGAGGAGACAAAACATGAAGGCCTCTGTAAGTTATTTTGGTAGAGATGGAAGGGAGCAAGAACCCCTGCCTGAAAAATTCTCTTCTTAGCCTGACTTCCTACCCAATGATGCATGCTGCCTCTTTCCCAGGAAAAATATTAGTGTTAAATACTCAAGTCACAAGAGTGCATTAAAACTAAAGCCTCTTCATTAGAGCATGAACAAAGGTACAGACTTTGAACTCTGAGCTCTCATTCAACTAAAGAGTTTGTCATCAGAGTATATGTATGTCTGTATATATGTACACAAATATCACAGAATTTCTGGAATATTAGAATGTCCAGAGTCCTCCTTTAAAATCCTGTTAGGATATTTCCTCTTGATGTGGAAATTACTCTAGGTTTTGAAGGTTAAGCTTAAAGAGCATAAATTCTCCAAGATCCTAGATTCTACAAAATTACAAGGGCTTTAAGTACAGAAAATACAATTGTCTATGTGGGAATTTAAAAACAAAAATGAAACATCCCCTACCTTCAGGAAGCTTATATTCTGTTAATGTGTACATAACAGTGGTACTGGAAGATCTGATGTATAGGGATGCACCAATTTTATTAAATTGCTAACCTCTATTATAGAAGTATATACTATATATATATATAGTATATACTTCTATTATATATATATATATATATACACACACACACACACACACACACACACACACACATACATATATGTGTGTGTGTGTGTGTGTGTGTGTGTGTGTAAAACACCAGAAGTGGGTAACTGGCCAGATCTATCATTAGAGGCAACTAGACAGCAAAGTGGATAGAGGTGGGTCTTGAGTCAGAAAGACCTGAGGGTACTCCACACAGTTCTCACTATGGAGATGGAAAGGGAGAAAAGGAGGGAGGGAGGCAGTTATGTGTCAGTGAAGGGAGCAGGCACATGGGTTCAAGGACACTTGGAGGCCTGGGACAGAGAAGTGAGATTAGCAGAAGTAACAGGTTGGGGCAAGATTAGCCTCCTGGAGGCCTGGCCAGAACTGAAGAACAGGCAACATGAGGGGGCTGGAGACAGACAGGAGATACAGAGCCTATGAACAGAGAAGTCCTCAGACATGCAGGTGGATGGGAAGAGGAGTGTGCAAAGGTCTCTTCTCTCACCACTGAAGTTCTTAAACCCCAAATCTGGTGACTTGGTCTCTCTGAGTCTCGGTTCTGTGGCTTTCATTTAGAGTCTTTTTTTTTTAAGAGTTACATTTTTTTTTTAGTTGTTTTTTTTTCCCCAAATTGCGGGAGGGAGAATGATGTTTGGTTTGGATTTTATGTCTGGGATTTTATGTTTTTACAGATTTTTTTTTTGGTCACTTTCCTTTCTACAAGGCTTTTTTCTATTAATTGTCACCTAGACTACTCGATATAGAGCCAAGGTGAGACAATGTAGCTGGGTCGATATAAATCTATACCCACAATGGGAAAAATAATATCCTGCCTTGGGATTAGAGTCATCTTTTAGATAAAGAGATGTGGCAGGTATGTATGCTAGCTAGGTCTTCATCCAATAATGTTCATGCAAAAACAAGAAAAAAAATCTAGAACAAAGTACAAAAGAAAAAACAAGCAAGTTTTAATGAAATCTGATCTAATGTTTGAATAAAAGTCTGTGTTACATAGTGGGTATTTATTTTCATTTTTGTCCTTATAAGGCCAGGGTTTTTGTCTGAAGGTCATCATTACATAGCAATTCTCAGATTAATTTGTCTCATCCACTGGATGAACAGAGAAAGTGTCAGTCATATGGTCTTTCTAAAAACAACTGTTCTTTTTGGCTTTCTTTTCTTGTTCTCATATCTATCAATCATTCTTAATTAAATCCACATTTCTGAAAGGTGAAAGAATTTGATCTGATTTGGTCCTGCATTTTTGTCTCTTGAGATCCCTAAGTATTAAAGAAAATTGAAATTTTAACCTACAGCCCCTTTCTCCGAGATTTTTAAAATATGCATGAGAAAATTCCACATCTGGAAACTGAGAGCAGTAGTGTCAAAGTCAAAGAGAAATGGGGGCCATTAAATTATACAGAAGAACCCCTTCTTGTATTGTTCAGCCACTTTTTAGTTGTGTCTGACTCTTTGTGATTGCCTTCGGGTCTTCCTAGCAAAGATACTGGAATGGTTTGCCATTTCCTTCTTGAGCTCATTTTACAGATGTGAAAAGTGAGACAAATAGAATTAAGTTGCCCAAGGTCATACAGCTGAGGTCAGATTTGAATTTGGGAAAATGAGACTCTAGGCCCAATACTTTATCCATTGCATCCCCTACAGGTTACATATTGACTTAGTTTTAAAATGTAATCTTAGCTATTTTTAATAGTATTTTTAATTTGTTTTGTTAAATTTTCTTAATTAAATTTTAATCTGGTTCTACCACAGTCACACATGCTGTTGGCTACATATGCAGCCATGTGTTTGATAACTCTTAATCCATTCCCAAGGTTTCTACATCCTTTTCAGTTATGTTTCCCTTTATTGGACTGTAAGTTCCTTGAGGGCAAAGCTGTCTCTTTTTCTAATTTGTATGCTCACTATTTAGCACAGTGTTTAGCACATAGTAGATACTTCATAAATGCTTATTGAATTGAATTAAATCTAATGTAGTGGAAAGATTACTGGATTTGCAATTAAAGGACAGCTTCAAATCCTCATTCTGCCATTTATTATATAAGCAAATACCTTTATCACTTTGGATCTCAGATTTCTCATCTGCAAAATGAAAGGATTAAATTAGAAGCCTCTGAGTTGTCATCTAGCTCTAAATCCATGACCCTGTGACTAAGTTGTTAGCAGTTTGAAAATAATGTTCACTAACTCACACATAGCAGTTCTTTACAGTTTACAAAACACGTTCATATTCATTATCTCCTTTCATCCTTCCTAAAAGAAATCACTGAATGTTAGAACTGGAAGATGCCATAGAAATCTTTTATTTCAAGCCCTTCATTTTACAGGTGAAAACAATGAGACTCTGAAAAGTTAAATAAAATAGTTTTGCATAGTAGAAAAAAGCATTTAGTTTAGAATCCAGGATCTAGACTCAATACTGGTCCTAGGATTGCCTTAAGGATCAAATGAGATAACACTTATAGAGTGTCTGGAACATAATAGACATTATATAAATGTTAGATATTACTAGTATGGTCTCATATATATCACTCTTTATAAAGTAAAGAAGCTAGCCCTCAGTGGTCTCAAAGGTCCCTTCTGGTATTAAAATCCTAAGACTAGACTAAGATCATCTAGTTAAGAAGCATCAAAGCCATCATTTAAAGGCATTTAAACACTCCTTCCATTATCCTACATTGTTCACAAGAATTTTATGCTAAGCATTATTACAAAGGAAGACTTCACACAAGTAAAAAATTGCTTTTAGAATTCTTAAGCAAGGAGTTTTCAGATAAATGTTTAATAACTGCCTCTGAGGGATGGAGGTGGGATTGCTTTATGTTCGCCCATTAATCATTAATCAATAGACAAAGATCTTTCATACAGAGAACCAACAGTAAGTCAATCAATGAACACTTAAGCATCTATTATGTGATGTTATTCACTATTCTCTATCACTTTCTTAAATCTAGACAGTCAACAAAACAATAAGTCAAAGTTCTATTGCCTTTAGGATGAAGTCAGAATTCCTTATGGTATTGAAGTCCTTCACTGTCTGGTTCCAGTGTACCTCATCAGGCTTACTATACATTATTCACTTTTATATATTCTTCTTTCTAACAAAGCTGTTCTGCTTGCTTTTTCTTTATACACCATTTCATCTCCTCCCTCTCAGCCTTTGCTCAAGCTGTCTCCTATGCCTAGAGTGTTTTCACTTTTCACTTCCAAGTATCAGGACTTTTAGTTCCTTTTAACACAGTTCAAATGCCATTTCCTATGCAAGGTCTTTCATGATCTGCCTCTCCCCAGTTGTTAATGCTTCTTTCAGTCTCATTTTCTACTTATTTAGTATTTTCTTAACTGTGTACATGTTGTTTCTCCCTCGTTGACTATAAAGTCCTTTTTGTTTTTGAAATCCCACAGACTAATACATACATAGGGCCTGGCACATAGAAAATGCTAAATAAATGCTTGTTGAATTGAATTGAATTTCTTCTGATATTAATTGAAATGGAAACATGAAAGTGGAGAGACTACAACTGTGATTTAGTGGCATAAGAAACTCTTAATGAGGAAATTCTCTGAACCAAAAAAAATCAGAACCTGTTCTGCTACTAAAAATGAGGAGTGATAAAACATTTATTAAGCACTTATTTTGTGTGTTACACTACATGGAGATTAGAATTAAAAGTATGAAAAGATAATCCCTATCAAAGAATTTACATTTTAATGGAGAAGACAACATATACAAAAAATGGAAAGTGGGGAAATGTCCAAGTTTCAGTAGCAAAGGGATAAGGTTAATGAGGAAAAATGGCTGTAGCCTCATGCTTTGGAAATGATGACTAGAAGTGAAGGCCTATTCTGGGCAAGATAAGACAAAAGTTTATCTACCATATAGGATGGTACCAGGAGCAAAATTTAACTTTCCAGGGAGAAGAAAGTAAAAATGAAAATGAGTGAAGGACTAGAAGCATGATTTGGAAATGCTGGCCAGGAAATGTATGAGTCTAATAGTCTTAGAGAGTTGACTGGGACACTGAGAGATTAACTTATTTGCACTGGGTCACTCTAAGAGTACATTTGATCACAGGTCTTCCTGACTCTGAGGCAGGCTCTTTTGTCACTACTTCCCTGCTGCCCCTAAAAGGGATGGGGGAGGAGGTCATATAAATATTAACTGAAGTTGTTACCAAATTACCTAGAAACTTAAGTATAGATATGGCCAGAAACAAGTAAGAAGCCCTAACTACACCATAGTATAAGAAGACCATTCTAGAAAGTCATTTTCTTATTTTTTTCTTTCCATTTCTGTAATTCTTTTTAAAAGTTTTTCAATAGTATTTTATTTTCCCATACATACAAAAACAATTTTCAACACTCATCATTGTTTTTTTTTTTTCCCCCGTGAGGCAATTGGAGTTAAGTAACTTGCCCAGGGTCACACAGATAGAAAGTGTTAAGTATCTGAGAATACATTTGAACTCAGGTTTTAGTGATGCCAGGGCTGGTGCTCTATCCACTGTGCTACCTAGCTATTCCTCAAATTCATTTTTGCTAGATTTTGTGTTCCAAATTTTTCTCCCTCCCTTCCCTACTCCCTCCTCCCCAAAACAGCAAGCAATCCAATAAAAATTAATTATGTGCAATTATTTTAAAGATACTTCCAGTTTTATCATGTTGTACAAACAAAAATCAGACCAAAAAATTAAAAAAAAAAATTACAAGAAAGAAAAAAACAAACAAGAACAAAAAGGTGAAAAGATTATGCTTCTGCCCTTTGATCAAACAATGTCTTTATTGGGTTTGTATCCCAAACAGATCATTAAAAAGGGAAAAGGATTCACACCTGCAAAAATGGTTATAATAGCCTTTTTTGTAGTGGCAAGAAACTGGAAATTGGATGTTGGGGAATGGATGAATTAGTTGTGGTATATGATTGTAATGGAATATTGTTCTATAAGAAATGATCCACAAGATGATTTCAGAGAGAGGCCTGAAGAGACTTACATGAACTGATGCTGAGTAAAGTGAATAGAACCAAGACACCATTATACACAGCAACAAGATTATGTGATGATCAACCATGATGGATGTGGCTCTTTTCAGCAATGAGGTGATTCAGACCAATTTCAATAGACTTGTGATGGAGAGAGCCATCTGCATCCAGAGAAAGAACTGTGGAGACTGAATGTGAATCACATATAGTATTTTCACCTTTTTTGTTGTTTGCTTGCTTTTTTTCTTTCTCATTTTTTTCTTTTTTGATCTGATTTTTCTTGTGCAGCATGGTAATTATGGAAATTTATATGGAAGAATTACACATGTTCAACTTGACTTGCTGTCAAGGGGAAAAGGCAGGGGGAAGGGAGGGAGAAAAATTTGGAGCACAAGGTTTTGCAAGGATGAATGTTGAAAACTATCTTTGCATATATTTTGAAAATAAAAAGTTATTATTTTTTTTAAAAAAGAATATTATGCTTTGATCCATTGTCAATCTCCATAGCTTTTTCTCTCTCTAGATATAGATGGCATAGAAGGTCATTTTCTTAAAAGAAGGCTAATCCATCCTGAGACAAATGCATATAAAAGGATACAAGCCCTGTCTCAGTGTATAGAAGAAGTATGGGAGTTGGAAGTATGATTTTGGATGATATTATGAAGTTTTACTCTAAGGTCTTAAAATAGTTACTTCTTTAAAACAACCATACAAGTACCTGATTGTTGCTAAATGAGATCACAGGAACACAGAAATCAATCAATAAATACATATTTAAATGCCTACAATTTTCTGAGCAGTGCTTATTTAAAAAAAAAAAAACTCTCAGATAATTTACATTTTATAGGGGGAAATTATACCTGCACGTACAAGTAAATAACAAATATATACTGTCATTTCAGAAAAGGCAGTAGCCACTGTAGAGAATCAGAGAAAGCTTTATAAAGGAGATAATATCACGTTAGCTAACTTTGGAAAGGGGCTTAGCTTTCTAAGAGGCAGAAATGAAGGGGGATACATGAGACAATCAGGTGAGTTCAAAGTCCATCTAGGACATTTACTAGCTATAAATTAATTTCTTAACTTTTCCCAGCTTCAGTTTCCTTATAAAATAGGGATAATGATAGCACCTATTTCAGAGGATTGTTGTGGGGAAATGAAGTAACATATGTAAAGTGCTTTGCAAACACCTTAAAGTGTTAAATAAATGTTTATTATTATTATTATTATTATTATTATTATATTCCAGGTAAGGGGGACAGCACACAGGAAAGCAAGGAGTCAGGAGAATTCAGGAAGAGGCATTACATAATTAGTCTGGAAAAGTTGACTAGAATCATGTTGTATAGGGCTTTGAACTATCTCCAAGTCAAAAATGGAGGAGAGAGTTCTTCAGAAGGTAAAACAGCAGTATTCTGGGAAAACAACTCAATTAGGGCTTACAACCAGCAGATTTTTAAAATGTTGCTAACGTCCAGGGCATCAGAAGCTTCTAAGATAGAATGCCAAACTGAAGATTTTCCTAATTGTAGACCTCTAAAATCCCCTCTTTCTGCCATTACAACTTTTTTTTGAAGGGATAAAGGCATTAGTACATAGAGGAAGCACGAGTTAAAAACAGTTTTTATCCAAGAAATTTTTATGAGGCAGAGAGAAGATTGATTTACCACCAAGTGATGTAATAGGATTGGACTCTTATAAACTTGATAAGAATTGTTACAAACTCTGGCCTTCAAGTTCCCAAGGGAATAAGGTTATAGGCTGGGAAAGAGAGTTATGTCTGAATGCTCTGAGGTAAGCCTGACTCCTCTGCTTTTTTGTAAAAACTTAAAAATCATTAATATAAATATTTTATTATCAACCAACAAAAAATAGAATAGAATTGTATATGAAACTATGATGTTCTTTTTTTTTTTTGCACTTCTATTACTACTAACCAACTCCCCCTTTTAAGTCCTAAATGTAAAAAAAATAAGTATAGTCATACAAAACACATCAAAAAACTGGTCATATCTGAAAACATGTCTTATTTGGCTCCTCTAGTTTATCAATTCTGCCATGAGGTGAATGGTATGTTTCATTATCAGGCTTGACCCTTTCTGAAGGATTAAGCAGGTCACTTTGCTCTCTTTCTAGTTCATCCATCTGTTACAAAAGGATGATGATATCTTAGAGGCAGCTATTTTGCAGTGCAGTGTTTATAAAACATGTGGACTTTGAAGAATAATATAAAATTGGAATGGACCTGCCAAACCACATACTTCAATATTTCAAGGAGATGTAATTTCATCACTGTGGGTACTCCCTCCACTGATGCAGATCAAAGTCCTTCTATAAAATTAAAAAGTGAGTCTTCTAGAATGACTCCCCCTACCAAAAAAAATGAAAGAAAGAAAATAACCCTGTGGCCAACAAAGTGATGAAACTCTCTAAACAGAAGCTGATCTTGTAGTTACAGGCCTGTAAGTACACCAGAATGAAAGTCAAACCTTTCTAGTCAGAGCTGCTGTGAGTCAAGGGTCACCTCCCTGCCATCATGAGGTATCAACATAATAAAAATAATAGTTAAAATTTATAGAACACTTTAATGTCTGCATAAAAGCTTTATGCATATTATTTTATTTCGTCTTCATACAACTATGGGATATAGATACTATAATTAATCCCCATTTTACAAATGAGAGAACTGAGACTAAAAATGCCTTCTCCAACATATATATATATATATATATATATGAAGCAAAAGTCCCTCATATATTCCTGACTCCAAAACTAAAAATCTCTATTTCACCTCCTGGCTGCCTCCAAGAACATCAGTTGAGGTTCCTTCTCCAAACCTTACCTCTTTCCATTCAATAAGGACCTATCTTCATTCAACAAGGTAGAGAGAGGATAGTACTTTCTTGTCATCCATTTTGTATCCAGATTTCAGATATGACTGATGAAATGTGACACAAACTTGAATCTTGTGTCCAGAATCAAGAAGAAAGAGAAAAGGGAAGGATAATGGAGTAAGAGAGTTACAGATCTGTACTGTTTGGAAGGTTCAGTAGAAGAAAGGTGAGATAACCAGAGAGTTTATGTCTAGAGAAGGGAAGGACAAACCGAAGTTTGGAACCCACCTGGAAATTCTTCAAGGAAGAAGAAATGGAAGATTTATCATTTAATGAGTAAGTATAAGGATGGCATGGGAAAACTATATCAGAATAGAAAAAGGAAGAGAAAAGAAAAGTTTTGTTTTGTTTTTTAATGAAGAGAAGTTCAATGAGATTGTGGATTGTGGAATGAGTGTAATGAATACATTTGCTTGACTTGGAGTCAGAAAGACCTGAATTCAAATCCTATCTCAGATGCTTCCTAATTGTATGATCCTGGAGAAATCATTTGAGTTCTCTTGGCTTCAAATCCTTATCTGAAAAAAAGGGGATAATAATAGCACCTGCTTCATAAAACTATTTATGAGATAAAATACAGTAACATGTGTAAACTGCTTGGCAAGTTTTAAAGCACAGTATAAAAGCTAGCTATTGTTATTATTTTTGTTATGATTACTATGCCAGACTTTCAGAAGAGACAAGAAGGAACAAGTGAAATAGAAAGAATATTAAATTTGTAATCAGACAACCTAACTTCAAAATTCATCTTTGAACAAGTACACCTCTGGGCATCTATTAAATGAGAGGATTGGACTACATGAACTCTAAGATCTCTTGCACTTAATTCAATAATTATCCTAAGACCTGTCCATTGTAGTAGAAGCTAGTTAGCCCAGGAATCTATGCCTATTGCTTATGGGTCCTTTGGGACTATCTTAGGATAAGATTCTCAAGTAAAATCTGAATTCGATATTTTGAAAGTTTTTTTTAATTGACATTCCACTTGATTGCTAGAATAATTCTTTTTTAAAAAAGCAAATCATGTTATCCACCTTCAGAGAAACAGGACAAACAAGCATAATATGGTCTTATTCAGATGTATATGAATATATGTGTATGGTTATAGATATCTCTGTATAAGCGTGTGTGTGTGTATATATATATGTTTATGTCCATGTATATTTCATATATAAATATATCCATGCTTTCTTGGGAGAGGAGAGGAAAAGAATAAAGTAAAAAGTGCACACATGGGAACAAAAGAAAAACTCCAAGGAAGCAAAGAAAAGATGGATAGCTCTGAATACAAATTAGCAAATGATTTCACAGGTTTTATATGGACCACAGGCTGAACATTGCCCACTCCTGATAGAAAACAAAGGAATTCTCAGGGCAAAAATCAAGTGAGAACTGATGTGAACAACAGAGATCCAGAAAGAAGTCCCCATCCCAACAACTTTGGTATCCAGCTTCTATATATGAGTATACATATAGGAAAGTCCTCTCCCACATAGGATAGATTTACTCAAATGGACTTTTCCTAAGAGATGAAAGGGAAAGTAGCATTCCATGCTACAAATACCTCATCCTTAGAGAGTCTTTTTTTCCTTTCCCAAATTGAATACAGGGATTTCAATGGGATACAGATTGGGAAGGGAAGCAAATAAAAGAATAACAAGGTAATAAATTAGAAAAAAAAAAAAAAAAAAAACGGGCAGGGACAAATGGCTGGAAGCCAGATAAGAATGAAAAGAATCTTCAGTAAGCATGAAGAAGTGGAAGAATTATAAAGAAACTGCACTCTGAGAAGGTACTCCAGAAGGCATTAGCAACCAACAAATATCCTCTCTTCATATGCATAGCAAATATATTACAGAGCATTGACTTTGGAGTTAGAGGACCTGAGTTCAAAATCTATATCTACTGTTAACTGTCATTACCTTCTAAAACAAGTCATTTAATTTCCCCCCACTCAGTTTCCTCATCTGTAAAATAAGAGAGTTTAACTAAATAAACTCTAAGGTCCCTTCCAGATTTATAATCCTATGGCTTCTGTGCCTCCCTAACTAGAGATTGTACCATAATCAATGAGCAGTAATTAATGTCTCCTATTTCTTCATCAATTCAAGGTTGACAAATTTCTTTTCTGCAGTAACCATATGAGATAAATTGCACAGATGAGTTCCTTTTTGCAGATGAGGAGATTGAGACTGAGCGCAATCACAGAGTTAGGAAGTTGCAGAGCTAGTGCTCAAGCTTAAATCTTTTGACACTAAGCCCAGAGTTCTTTCCTCTCTCTCAATTACGCAATTAAGAAGTTAACTGAGTCAGCTGGCATTCCTTCTCTCTATACCTCATAATTAACTCAAGCCTAAATCATAGAGTTTTATTCATCAAATTTTACAGCTATTTGTAAACAGTCTCTTTCTGAAAATGCCTTGTAATTTCCAGTGTTGCAACATCAAAGACCCATAATTTTCTGATTAGGAATTGGGGGGAGTGGTGGGGGGGGGGGAGGAAGAGGAAATAAGAAATAAGCAAAAAAACTTAATGGAAGTCACAACTAGCTCACTCCTGCAACTACAGCAATTGTAATGAAACAGAAGGAGATGTTAGCATTTAAAGGTCTTCAGAAGTGCAAACAAATTAGCATGGAATTTAGTTTTCAAAATTGGAAATAGGGACCAGACCAATGATTCCGTTAATAAAGGAAATTCCCTAATTAAAAAACTTTCTGTCTACCACCAAAGAGAGAACTGATGAACTCTGAATGCAAATTGAAGTATACGCTTTTTAAACTTTCTTTATTTTTCTGTTTTATTCTGTTCATGTTTTCTTTTGCAACATAGCCAGTAGAGAAATAGGTTTTGCATGCCTTCACATATATAATCAATATCAAATTGCTTACCTTCCCAAAGAAGAAGAGACAAAAAAGAAGAGAATTTAGAACTCAAAAATTTTAAATGATTATTAATTTTTTCACATGTAATTGGGAAACATTTAACAAAATATATTTTTTTAAATTTAGAAACCAACAGTAAAGCTATAGGTAACTGAATCCAAGCACTGTTTCTTATATCATACTGTTTTGTCACTCCAGTAGAGGAATGGAGATGCATTCTAATAACAAAAACAACAGTAAAAATAATATTTATTTAGATAGTTCTTTAGGGTTTGCAAAACCATTACATCTGTTATCTCATTTGATCTTTATAAAAATCTTTTTAATTAGGTATTATTATTTCCATTTTACAATTAAACAAATTGAGACAGAAGCTGAGAAATTAAGTGACTTGCCCAGGTTCATATAGCTAGAGGAATTCAGGTCTTCTTGATTCCAAGTCCCAAATTTAGCTGGAATGACAAATATGATTGGGAAAACTCATTATTTTGGCACCAGAGGCAAGTTTTACAAACTATTCCTTGGTTTCTATTTCTATATCAATAGAGATTAGCAACTCATTTGTGACTTATCATCTCAAAAGGTTTTCTGGGGAACTGAGAGTGAAGTAATCATATAGCTAGTAGGAGTTATATAAGGACTTGAAATTTGGTCTTTGTGATTTCAGGATTGGCCCTCTACCGTATGACATACTGTTCCCTGATTTCCTCTTTGAGAATGAAAGACAACCACCAAAATATTCTTGGTGACAAGAGAAGCAACGTAGCATAATGACTAAAAAGCTGGTCTTGAAACCAAGATCTCAATTCAGTTCTTGCCTTTGATAGATATTGATTCAGTGACCTGTGTAAATTACATTAACTTAATTTATCAATGCTGTAGGAAACATTATAAGTTTCAGAGAAGGCGCTCTTCCCTGAGTACCTCTTTAATGAGAAATAATTTTCCCCATTCTTTCTCTCCCATTCCTTTTCCTCAGAGACATCTCTCTCATCCATCCTCAATGTAGTCGACTGACTCCTAGACCTTCTTTCTATGTAAAATCCTTTTAACTGTCCTAATAATGGTAAAATTTTTAGAAGATACATGTATCATCTTCCCATATAAAAAGACAAATAGTTTAACCTTATTGGGTCCCTTATGATTTTTCTTTCATATTTATCTTTTTATGCTTTTCTTAAATCTTATATTTCAAAGTCAAATTTTCTATTCAACTTTTGTCTTTTCAGCAAAAATGTTTCAAGATCATCTATTTTATTAAATAGCTATTTTTTTCTCCTTCAAGGATTAGACCCAGCTTTGGTAGATAGGTTATTCTTGGTCATACTCCTAGCTCCTTTGCTTTCTTTTCAACCTCCTATCTTGTCTTTGATTAGAAGAATATCTCACTCTGACTTTTTGTTGGCTCTGCCAGTCCAAAATTTAATTTGAGGTATTATTTTAAAGTTATTTGGAAGGGAATGTTGGAAGAGTTTAGCTGAGCACTTTCTCTACTCTTCCAGCTCACTCCCATCATTGGTTTTCTATGTAGAAACTAACTTTACCTCCTAAACATGTTAGAATTTGCTCCAGCACACCCTTACACAGCACCAAAGAGAATAAATAATGTGAATTTGCAATAACTCAAGCAGAAAATATATAATGACTACAATAATACACTTTTTAAAAGATCTCTCAAATAAAGCCAAACACTGAATAATTACAATAATACATATTAGACTTAGAGAAGAGATAAGAAAACAAGTCTCTCATTTCAGTAGGGAAGTGGGAGACTGTAAGTGCTTAGTGTTTTAATCATTTTTAGATTCTGAGGTATCAATCAATTGATTTTGCTTAATTTTTTTTCTATTCAAAGGAGGTTTTGAGGTAGGAGATGGTGGGAGTTGAAGCAGGGCATATATATCTAGAAATCACTGTGATTTTTTTTCTAAAAGCATCAATAAAACTGCTTTTTAAAATGTTAAATTATATTTCAAAACTCTAGGGAAGATACAATGAAGGCCTGAGTTATTATGATGATGATTACTTAAAAATCATAGGGTGTTCGAGCTGACAAAGATCTTAGAGATCCAAAATGCTAAAGGATAAGTTGTTTTCAAAAGTTTCAGACTTAAGGAAACAAAAAGTATAGATTTTTCTTTGCCTTTGGGGGTAAATTTAGGTACAATTCAACACATTTATGCCTCAGTTTATTTACAAAACAGAAAAGCTGAGAGATCAGCTGTCCTTAACTCTCCCACCAATACTTTATGGATTAATTATGAAATAAACTATAAACTTGGAGTCAAAGATCACTAAAAGAAACATGAGATCTACTATAGTCCAGGATAAAATAAGAAACAAAGGACATGTTCTTACATCCTGAAGAGAAGCCAATGGGTAGTCCTTTTAAAAAATAAATTTCTAAATAACTCTATTTGCCATAACAGCTACAGGACACAAGAACAATATCATGTTAAAAAAAAAACAAAAACAAACCTCAATCATCACTAATAATAAACAAAATACATTAAAATAGCATGAAGGAAAGTCACTCCCAGCCTCAGTTTGAGAGGGTTGGACTAAAAAAAGACAAAGTCCTTTCTTTGGCCAGTACTGACTCTGAAAACTTGAGAGCATTCACACCCTAATTTCACAAATAAGGAGACTGAGCCCTAAAAGGAATAAGAATAAAATTCTTATTTGTGTAATAAGTTTCACAGAAAGACATGCTCCAAGACCCCTCTGACTCCATAGCCATTGAGTACTTTTTCAATCACTTTTTATGTCAATGACTCTTTAGCGTCTTTTCCCAATGAATAGATAAATGGTGGTTTTTCTTATAAGTATCGCTCAGTATCTTTTGACAATTAAAAAATAACAGAATCATCCTATTTTTTTATTTTACTGTGACTAAATCTTATCTTTACCACTAGATGGTGCTCCAAACCTGTGAAAGCACCACTACAATGCTAGGTCTGAATACAGAAAGAACCATTTTTTTTCAAGGGGACAGGGAATTTTTAAAATATTTCCTCTCTAGTATTTATACGTAAAATCAAGCACAAACACAGGAGAGATCGAAGTAGCCATCTTTAAAAAGAGAGGAGTGGCCATTTTTAGAAAGACAGCATCTTCCTTCTCCTGAGAAAGAATAATGTGCAGCCCTGGAACAGATAACCAAAGCTGTTTCCAGGGATCAATAATTTGCCATCTCCCTTTGTGGAGGGTGTGATTACCGACTCACAGCAGTGACTGAGGTCAGAGGGCTTGGCACAATGGGATTTTGTTTCGATTGAGAGCTTTCTTTGATTGTAAACAGCTGCTTGCTTCTCCAACATATACGGAAAAAGTGACAAGGAGAAAAATCAGTCTATATATTTACAATGGTAGTTCTTCATCTCCATCTCATATATATTTCTATTTCTAGCTCCCTATCTTTCCATCTCTATTTCTCTCTGGCTCTATCTTCATTTCCATTCCCTCACTCCATTTCTCCCTCTAAATGACCATCTGCATCTTTCCCTCTCTCTCTCCTTAATGTGGGTATAGATTTCTATCCTTACCCTATCTTTCTACCTCTGGTTCTCTTTCTGTTCCACTTACTCTATCTTTAATTCAATCTCTTTATCTTCATTTCTCTCCCTTCCCCCTTTTTTTCTATTTATTTGTTTCCATTTATACCTATAGCCTCATTTCTATATCATCCCTCCTCCCAAAACATATGCCTGATCAGGAAACCAGAGTCCAGGCTTACAATTAAAAACCAGCAATCCACTCCCTGGGGAAATCAGATACCAAATGTCCATCAGAACACTAATTATTTCCCTGATTGCAATAAGGCCCCTTGAATTTTTTCCCTCTTTGACAAGTTCCTGAAAGGTTAGGAAAACCCTGAAAAGCAGAGTAATGAGCTTTTCATTATCTATAGAGATGGTGCTAACAACCCCTTCACAAAGAAAAAAGTAATACAGGGTATATCTGCACTAGCCCTAAACTGAAAGATTTATTTGCCATCCAGCTTTATTAGCATTTTCGTATGTGCAGATTCTTTTACAAACCACAGCTTTTAAAAATGAATATTTAACAGCAAAATGTACTGACATGGCTGTACGAAGACACAAGGGAATTTAAGTGAGCTCTTAGGGAGCTGAAAACAGAACTATTCAAGGAAATCATTATTGCAGGAAGCATTTGAATTACCAGCCATTTTTCTGCAGGCCATTGCTGAGTTGACAAAGAAGAAATATCAGCCTACTATTGAAAAATAGTAGCTTCTTGTTTCATCAAAGATAAAATACAAAATCCTATATATGACATTTAAGACCCACCACAATCTGATTCTCATCTATCATCCAAATCTAATTTTATATTACTCTTTCATATATTATTCTCTGTTATAGTCAAATTGGTCAGCTTATTGTTCACAGCATCCTACCTCCCACCTCTGTGCCTTTGCACATGACCAGAATGAAATCCCTCTTTTATTTCTGCCTCTTGGAATCCTAGCTTCCTTTGAGACACAGCTCAGATGCTACCTATTACAGAAGCCTTTCCCAAATATCTATTATTAACATTTTCCCTCCTGAAATTATTTTGTATGTATGTATATGTATATGTACATATTTGCATATATTTGTACATGTATGTACAAATATATACATATTTGTACATACTTTATATATATGAACAAAATAATTATATACAAAAATATAAAATATATACAAAAATGTGTACTTGTATATACATACATATACAGCTATGTATATATATATATATACATTTTATTTATTTTTCTAAGCATATTTTCTAAGCACCCCAACCCAAATATATTTTAAGCAGCTTGAGGACAAGAATTGTTTCATTTTTGTATATTATCCCCAAAATAATATAATGTGTAACAAGTAATAGATACTTAATGAATATTTAACTAAATTCAATTAAGTTCTTTAATTTTGATCAATAGATCTATCACTTTTCCAAAGCAACAGAATTCCCCAAATCAGAGGCTTGGCAACTGAGAAAAGAGGGAAAAAAGATGTTTGTGTACATGTGTATGTGTGTATATATGTATGTATGTATGTATGTATACACATAGAGAGACAAGAGTCAAATACAAGAGTCTTTACTGAAAAGATAAAAACCAAAATAAGGGAATGCTAATTTTATCCCAAACTTTATGACATTTCTCTCTTTAACAAACTTTATTTGAAATATATGAAAAAACAACTCCTAACTTTTCACAGGGACTCCAGTTGCCTCTGCATTACACAGTGGGATTGGGGAACAAAGACTTTGTCTCCTGTAGAAATGGCACTGAGAGTCTCACAAAAGTGTAAAATAAGTATTTGAAAAATCCTTTACTTACCTCTCTCTCTCTCTCTCTCTCTCTCTCTCTCTCTCTCTCTCTCTCTCTCTCTCTCTCTCTCTCTCTCTCTCTCTCTCTTTCTCTCTCTCTCTCTCTCCCTCCCTTCTTCCATTTGACTCAGCCTAACAGAGGATTCACTCTGCAGCTGAAATATTTTGTCCTTCAAGCAAGAGAGTACCTTGTATACTAATTATCCATATCCCAAAATGAACTTGGTAGGGGGGGAATATTTTGTAATTACTACTACAAATCCATTCATTCCAGTGATCAGCTGGATATGGAATAAGAAGAGAATGCTCCCAGTTTGAGAGATTGTTTTATTTCAGTTCCTACTATATTTCCTTAATAAATATTCCTTGTAGAAGCTAATTAATGTTAACTGGTAAATGGATATTGATAAATATCTGATTGATATCAGATAGATAGTCTTAAGTAACTTCCAAACCGATTAGGATTACCCATAGAAGTTACCTACCTGAGCTCTAGGGACCTAACCTGTTAGCCCAAGTACAGTTTGAGAGCATACAGACATATAATCTATACATGTAAAAAGTTTTGTAAGCACTAAAATGCTATACAAATGTTAGTTATTACCATCTTGGTTGTATTCATCAACACGTGTCTTCTTCCTTACATATGAGTTGCTGAATTATGTAATTGAAGTTCATTCAATTTAATTCAATTCAGTCAAGCTCTTATAATATAACAAATACATAGATACATCTAGAAAACAAAGACAAAAATGTCTCTGCCTTTAAAAAACTTATATGTGTAAGAAGGGGATCCAATATGTAAATAAATAATATTCAATTTCCCTTTAACTTTCTGATAAGCCTAGACACTATAATCAGCTTCACTAATGCCATAGTCTCACTCACCTCTAAATCTTAATTGTTTGTACTAATTCCTCAACACAATATCACTCCCACTATTTGCTTTTGTTGTACCTGTTCAAGTTGCACAATTAGAAAGCCATGTAGCCATCTTGACACTAATTCTCCACTCTACTCATTTCCTACTATTAATTCACTGATTCCCACAAATCTTCACTATTGCATTTCAATGCTCAAAATCTTTTCTTACTGATCTCCTATCATATTCTCCACATAAAATTATTTTATTCCTTCTCCACTCATGTTATCTGTCTCACCTTCACCCTAAGCAAATGTTTTAACCTCTTAATTTACTGAGAAGATTATGCTATGATTATCATAGAAAGTTTTAATGAAGAGTAAGTATATCTCACTCAGATCCAAGGATGCAAAATCCTGATAAAAACTTCTAAGGTTTTTGTAAGGTTTGTTCTTCAACTCTCTTCCCAGCTTTGAAGGAACTTACATTCTACTGGAATCTGGACATTTTGTTCTTAAACAAAAACATATACTCCCCTATCTGAGGACTCTTTAAAATGCCCTGTTTCACTAGCTTTGTTTTCATTGAATACCATTATATGCACATCCTCCATGTGCATGAGGGAGAGAAAAATTAAAAACCATATTATATTGGAAATGTAGCTGAATCTGTCTTTAAATAATATTATCATCATGGATTCAACATTTAGTGAAATATGCACTAGTGAAATATGTTCTACAAGAACAATGCATAAGACAAGGCACCAGGCATATGGAGAAGAACACACAGACCCACAAACTCTCCTTGCAAGTTAATGCACAGCAAAAGACACATTATATATGCATATCAAAAAAAACTTCTCCTTGAGAAATTCAGAGAAAAGGCAGCATGATATCATAGAAAAGAACATTCAATTTGAAGTTAGAGGAGAGAACTGAAGTTCAATAACAGCTAACATTTAGATTGTACTTTAAAGTTTACAAAGCACTTTACATAGGAATATATATCTGAACCTGAAAGGGACCCCAGAGGCCATGTAGTATAACTCTACCATTTTATATTTGATGAAGCCATGACCCAAAGAAACAGTGGGAGGCAATGTGACTTGACCAAGGTCATATAGGTAGCAAGTGTCAGAAGAAGGATTTAAACCTAGGTTTTTTGACTCCAGAGCCAGTTTTCTTTCCATTCTATCTAGTGATTCCCTAAAATCATTTCACTTTATTTGTTCCTTACAACAATAATGTTGTAAAATACTATATTTTACAAATTAAGAAACTAAGGCTGAAAGGTCAAGTGATTTTCCTAGAACACAGCTACAAAGTGCCTGAGGCAAGATTCCAGCTCAGGTCTTCTTAAATTCCAAATCTAGCATTCAATCTACTCTCTCACCTAGATACTTCAAACACTACCTCTATCAGCTTGTGCCTTCCACTTAACCTCTATCAGATTCAGATTTCTCATCTGTAAAATGAAGGGTTTGTGTACTACATGGCCTCTAATGTCCCTTTCAATTCTTTATGTAATCTTTCTCATACTCTCAAAACTAATCTCTTTCCTAATCTTCCTGTATGAACTATCCAAACTCCTAAAAGGTACAAGAATAGGCTTCCATAATAAGTTCGTATCTTTCCTCTGCTTTAATCACACCCTCAAGCTTTGTTCCTTGTTAAAGTAAAAATACAATGATGCAGTCTCTCAGAAACAAGGGGATCGGTACTGTCCACTACATCAGTGCTGAACCACATAGAATTTCTCTACATTTTGCTGTCTCCAATGCAAGTTCTCTTGGCGAGGAACCAAAAGACTGTAATGCTACATTACACATGCCCAGGTCCTGCTGGGCAGCATTCGCAGATTTTCAGATAGCAAACAAATGTCTGTGAAGGTGAATGAGGTGAACTTCCTTGTCTACCAAAAGAGCACTTAGTTCCCATAACCTTTCATCCATGGAGTAGAAAACACATCAAAGTAACTGCCTCCATACTAATTATTGAAGGACTTTCATTCATCCTCAAGGATGTCCCACAATATAAGGTAGCTTTTAAAATAATATTCTTTCTGGTTGTATAAGATTTCATCTGGACCATTCTCAACCTCACTAACTTATTAGACAATATAAAGGAATGTGTTCATTTGACATATCTTTGGCATGGAGTTGATAATTTGTGAAACTATGAGCTCTAGCAGAGGAAAGGAACTGTGAAAGGATAATCAACTCTTTATGGAGCTTGTCAAAACTTTGTATAAGTTACACCTGCCTTGGAAGACTCAATTTTAAAAGGGTTGTCTATGTTTTTCTGTGATAAATTAGCACAAATAGAGGTTTGTATCAATCTGCCTGAGTTTATACAGAAATATGGTCCCAAGTCAAGATTTACAACTCAGAAGATCAAATCTCTGTGGGGGTCTTAGTGGAAAATAATGCAAATACTCAGCCTATGAATAACTATTTTTTTCCTTTTCTAATTAACCAAAGGTTTATCTATTTTTGTTGGAGTTTTTTTTCATAAAACTAAGTTTTAATTTTGTTAATTAGTTTGATAGTTTTCTTACTTTCAGTATTATTAATCTCTCCTTTGAGTTTTCAGAATTTCTAATTTGGTATATAATTGGAGGTTTTAATTTTGTTTTTTTCTAGCTTTTTTAGTCGTATGCCCAATTCATTGATCTCCTCTTTTTCTATTTTATTCATATAACTATTTAGAGATATAGAATTTCCCCTAAGAACTGCTTTGACTGCATCCCATAGATTCTGGTATGTTGCCTCATTATTGTCATTCTCTTGGATGAAATTATTGATAGTTTCTATGATTTGTTGTTTGACCCACTTGTACTTCAGAATTAGATTTTTTAAAAAAGTTTTAATTGGTTTTTAGTTTATCTTTCCCTGGCCTTTTATTAAATATAATTTTAATTGCATCATAATTTTAAAAGTAAGCATTTACTCTTTCTGCATATTATTAAGGGTTTTTTTAATACTCTAATACATAGTCAATTTTTGTGTAGGTGCCATGTATTACTGAGAAAAAGGTATATTCCTTTCTATCCCCTATTCAATTTTTCCCAGAGGTCTATCATATCTAAATTTTCTGGCATTCTCTTAACCTCCCTAGTTTCTTTCTTATTTATTTTGTGATTAGATAAATCCAATTAGATAAATCTGAAAGGGGGAGTTTGAGGTCCCACACTAATACAGTTTTGCTGTCTATTTCCTCCTGTAACTGACTTAACCTCCTCTCTAAGAACTTGGATGTTGTACCATTTGGTGCATATACATTTGATATCAATACCACTTCATTGTCAATGGTACCTTTTAACAAGATGTAGTTTCCTCTTTATCTCTTTTAATTAGATCTATTTTTGCTTTTGCTTTATCTGAGATCAGAATTGCTATCCTTGGTTTTTTCCCTTCAACTGAAGCATAATAAATTCTGCTCTAGTTTTTTATTCTTACTCTGAATCTCTCTCTGATTCAAATGTGTTTCTTGTAAGCCAAATATTGTAGGATTCTGCTATCTGCTTTGGTTTATGGGAGAGTTCATCCCATTCATACTCACAGTTATGATTACCAGCTATGTATTTCCCTTTATCCTTGTTCTTCCCTCTATATACTTTTGTTCTCTCTTTCGACCCTTTCCCTCCTTAGTACTATTTTGTTTCTGACCCACCTTGCCCCCAATCTGACCTCCTTTATGTCACCCCTCTTCTCTTCTCTTTTCCCTTTCTCCTGGTATTTCTGTCCTTACTTCTATCTAGCCCCTCCCTTTTCTTTTCCCTTTCAGCTACTACTTCCTTATAGGGTAAAATAAATTTCTATACCTAACTGAGTGAATTTATTATTTCATCTTTGAGCCCAAATTGCTGAGATTAAGTTTCAGACAACACTTATGTCCCTCCCTTCTTTCCTCCTATTATAATAGATTACTATAGATTGTAATATGATCTAGTTTGTCCTATTTTACCTCCTCTTTCCACTTCTCCCAGTTCAATTCTTTTTTGATCCCTTTCCTTCTTCAATATCATTACGTTAGAGTCAATTTAAACCCATACCCTCTAGCTATGGATGCCCTCTCTAACTGCCCTAATAAAAGACACAGTTCTCAAAATTTACAAGTATCATTTTCCCATCTAGGAATATAAATACTTTAATCTTTAAATAATATAGTTTATTTCTCTTTCCTGTTTACCTTTCTATGATTCTCTTGAGTCCTAGGTCTGAAGATCAAATTTTCTGTTTATGTCGGGCCTTTTCCATAGAAATGATCAAAAGCTTTACTTCACTGAAGATCCATCTCTTCTCCTGAAAGATGATTCTCAGTTTCACTGGGTAGTTAATTCTTGATTGTAATCCAAGATCCTTTGCCTTCCAGAATATGGTAGTTCAAGTACTCTGATCCTTTATTGTAGAAGCTTCCAGATCCTGGGAAATCCTGATGATGGCTCCTCAATACTTGAATTGGTTTGTTTTTGGTTTTGCTTTTGTTTTCTGGCAGTTTGCAATATTTTTTCTTTGAGATTATAGTTCTGGAGTTTTACAATAATGTTCCTGGATTTTTTTCTTCATGGGATCTCTTTCCAGAGATGATCAGTGGATTCTTTCAATGACTATTTTCCTCTCTGATTCTAGTACATCAGTGCAATTTTCCCTGATGATCTCTCAAAGGATGTTAATCAAACTCTTTTGGGGGGGTCATGGTCTTCAGATAGACCAATAATTTTTAAACTGTCTCTTCTGGATCTATTTTCCAGATCAGCTGTTTTTCCAATGAGATATTTTATATTTTCTTCCATTTTTTTCATTCTTTTTAGTTTGTTTGATTCTTAATGTCTCATAGTCATTAGCTTCCATTTTTCCAAGTCTAGTTTTTAATGTATGATTTTCTTCATTTAGATTTTTGATCTCTTTCCATTTGATTAATTGTACTTTTCAAGGTATTGTTTTCTTCAATGATTTTTTAATTTAGCCAATTATAATTTTAATTGCTTTTTTCAATCAATTTTTGTCCTTCCTTCTTCAAGTTGTTGACTCTCTCTTGTATATCTTTTGTTTCTTTTCCCAGTTTTTCTTCTACCACTCTTATTTAACTTTTTAAATACCTTATAAGCACTTCCCAAGAAGCTTCTTTGGGATTGAGATCAATTTATTTGAGATTTGCCATATGCTTCTCTTCTGAGTTGATGTTTTGGTCTTCCCTATCACCAAAGTAACTTTATGGTTAAGGTTCTTTTCTGCTTCTTGCTTGTTTTCTTTCTTTTTTCTTATTTTGTGGCTTTTAAGATCGAGCTCTGCTTCTGGGATATGGGAGGCACTGTCCCAAGTTTCTTGTGCTGCTTGGAACCTTGTCTTTGAACATAGGGGCCCCTTATATTTGGTGTCTTGCTCACAGAAGGAAATAGCCTTACCTGGTTTCTCCAAGCAACACTTTGTTTCCTAGGGTGGCAAATTGCTTTCTATGATGGCACTGGAGGCTGTCCCACTTGCCTGCTCTGTACTGAGCCGGGGCCAAGGGTTTTAGTTGCTGATCTGCTGTGATTAAGACCCTCTCACTGGCTTTCTTGGACACTGTATGATGTAAGCTGAATACTCCTTTCACCCCAGTGAGCCTGACCTTTCTCGAAGTCCTTTTAATCTATCTTGATCTGAAAGGGGGTTTCAGAGACTTGCATTCATGTGGCTTTTCAGGGAAACTAGGAAAACTCAAGAAGCTTCCTGGCTTCACTCTGCTATCTTGGCTCCATCACTGGAACTGCAAACAACTATCTCAACAGCAAACTATGATACTAGAAACTTTACATTTTCCAGTGTCAATAAATGGGATTATGAAAAGATCATATTCTACTTCAGCACTACTAAAAGCATTGCACAGAGGTAGATGGTTTCTAAATGCAGCCATAAATGCTCCAACTCCAACTACAGCACTTAGCATTCCTACTATCAGGGACATTAAAATAGGTCTTATGTGAATGAGACTAAGAATTTATCCATACATATGCAATTAATTAACTTCTGGTTACACAAAATTCTACTCATAGTCTCTAATCATTGACTACTGTTCCATCTTTCATTTTGCTTCCCTAGTATTGCATATAATAGGAACTTAATTTGTTAAGTTAAATTGTTAAACTGACCAAGCCAAAGACAATAACTTCACAAAACAGTCTAAGGGGAAAAAAAGAGTTTATCTGTTCCTCCACCTCCCCTACCATAGCCCTAGTAGTATTTGTGAAAAAGAACAAGAGTTATTGTTTTTTTATAACCAGAGTCCCAAATAAAAACCAATATCCTGAATAGGTGCCCACTCACAATTTTTGCCATCTAAAACATTTTCCTGGTATCACAGTTTCAGAAGGGAATTTATAAGCTAGAGAATGTCCATAGTATGACAAGCAAAATGGCAAATAGTAAAAGGCCTTGATTGCATGTCATATAAGGATTGATTGAAGGAAATGGGGATGGTTAGGTGTAAAAGAGAGATTTGAGAAGGGAAACATGATAGCTATCTTCAAGGAATTGAAGGATGGTCATACAGAACAGAGATTCTTTTGGAGTCAGGCAGTAGAAATAGAAACAATAGGTAGAAGTTACAAAAAAAGGTAAATCAAGGTTTGATGTCAAACCTTGGAACCTCAGGAAAAATTCCTAAAAATTAGATCTATTCATAATTGAAATAGACTGACTCATAAGGGATTAGATCTCTTGTCAGTGGTGTTCTTCAAATAGAAGCTGGATATGCATTTGTCAGGTGCGTAAGTAAAATTTCCTTTTTAAATTTAGGTTATATTAGAAGACTGTATATGTGTGTGTGTATATCCCTTCCAACTTTGAAATTTCATGATTCTGTGATACTCAACATGATGTACCCAAAGGCAATAAGATATTGGCCACTCTAACTGATCCTCCTGCAGATTTTATTCTTTGAGAGAGTTCAATTTTAATCAAACCTTCTTGATCTATTCTATCAGAAACAGGCAGGCTAGCTGGATTCACAAAATCTGAACATGACCAGACATGACTAAAATGATTGAACAACAGCAACAAAGATTATCTTCAGATAGCTCATCACATCCTATCTTATGGACAGACAGAATATTCAAACTGAACTCTTAAACAGTATCTCAGGTATAATATTTTTCCTACCACCAAGATTACTAGGCCTGACAACCACTTCAGAATCTTGCTATAATAATTTGATTCACTTATCTATTTAAAAAAAATTTAACTCAAATAGTGGTTTCTATTCCTGATTTTTCCATTTATACATCCCATGCAGCACCATCCCTGAAAGCACGGCTACCTGGACAAACTGATGATAAACTAAGCCAATTTATCGTGTTAGAAAAAATCAAATAAGCAAAGAAATGTTTGAATACTGGTATTCTGTGCCCTCCTAAAACTTCTCTTCTCCAGACTAAAAATACACCTTTGCTTCAATCAATACTCATATGACATGAATCCAAGCTCTTTTACCATGTGTTTGTCCATCTTTGCATGCTTATGGCTTTGCAATATCCCTCCTAAAATATACTTTGTGAAGTTTGAACACAATATTTCAGTGTACCTCCCTAGTTCTATATACTATGACTTTTGAAATACCAACTCAGATTCATACTATTTACACATATTGAGCTTGTACTAAAAAACCTCAGCTCTTCTTCAGACAAATTGTTGTCTAGCCATGCCCCAACTCCAAGTAACGATCTTTTACTATCAGAGTTGATCTTTAAAGTATAAATTTTTATATTCGTCCCTACTAAATTTTCTACTGTTTAATTTTGTCAAGCATTTAGGATGTCCAGTTCCTTTTGGATCATTTCTTTGTCATCTTGTGTTACTTATCTCCTCCAGCATTGTGTCATCTACAAATGTGATGAGCACATTTTGCTTTAAAATAGGATTAAAAGAAAATTGACCCAGAAAAAAACTATGCAAAGATAGCCTAAAATTCCCAGAGCAAATTTACAGTAGGTTCCCATAGGTGTTTTCCCTACACAGCCCTTCCCTAGTAAATTAAGCTTTTCCTTGAAGAAGATGCAGGAATGCTCCCATCTAATCTTGGCATGGAGAAAAGAAATAAATACTTGAAGGACAAACTTATGGGAAAAGTTTTGTGATAGAATAAAGCACATGTCTATAGATTATCACATGGGAAAATAGGAAATACCAATGATATCTATGTGTTCTCCAGTTTGAAAAAATATATATAGTCTATAAATTAGAACGTTTTCTTCTCTCTCACTTGTTCTCTCTCTGTGTGTCTCTTTCTCTGTTTCTGTATGTCTCTGCCTATATGTCTACCTGCTCTCTCTGTGTTTTGCTCCCTCTCTGTCTCTCTTTCTCTCTGTTTCTCTTGTTTCTGCCCTTCTCCCTGTCTCCTTCTCCATCTCCCTGTCTCTCTCTCTCCCTCTGTCCTTCCCTCCTTCCCTCTTCTTCCCTCCCTCCCATTCTCTCTCTGTCTCTCTCTCTCTCTCTCTCTCTCTCTGTCTCTCTCTCTGTGTCTCTTTGTGTGTGTCTCTGTCTCTGTCTCTCTTTCTCTCCCCCTCTCTATTCTTCACCATTTTTTTTTCATTCAGAACTTCTTGCTTATCCTGAAGGGGAAAAAAGTCTGATGAGACACTGTTGAAGATACTACTATTTGTTCTGTGCAGTCTTCCCATTAGTACTTATATTATAGATTGTAGATTCTAATTCTATCCCCTAGATACCATTTATGCCTATTTTTATATATTTTCTTCTTCTCACAATCTTAGCCTTAGTCATTGCATGTCTTCTTGTGTCTTTTCTTCTTGACTATAGTGAATATAATTTACTATGAGAAGTGTTAAACCTAAGTTTCTAATACAAAAGTGTTAGCTGATTGAGCAAATTCTTTTTCATGAAAACTAATTTGCATGTTTTGTGAGCTAAAATTTCTTTCAATGTGACAAATGTATATTTGAATTCTGTATGTCTCAGAAGAGAAGCAGACAACTGTTGTTCATTTGTTTTTCAGTCATGTCCAACTCTTCATGATTCAATTTTGGGTTTTCTTGGCAAAGTTATGGAATGGTTTGTTATTTCCTTTTCTATTCTCAATTTACAGATAAGTAATTGAGGCAAACAGGGTTAAGTGACTTGATCAAGATCACACAGTCAGTAGGTTTCTGAGGCCAGATTTGAGTCCAGAAGGATAAGTCTTCTTGATTTCAGTATCAACATTTTATCCACTGCACCACCTAACTCCCCTAGACAGTGCATCTTATCCTCTACTAAATTGTAATACTAATAAGTCACATTTATGTGTTCTTTAATATTTACAAAATACTCTCACATAACAAACACATAAAGTAATGTTATATATAATTATCACTATTTTAGAGGTAAGGAAACTAAGGCAAGGGGGAATTTCTGCAGAAGCTCAAAGACAGATTCAATTTTCTACACTACATTTATTTGTTTGTGGGTTATGGGTGGGAGGGTTAATTTCCATTTTATCTTCTGTGATGTGCTCTATCACTTGTTTAGTTGTAAATTCTCCCCCTAACCATAGAGCAATTTCTCCCTTGTTCTCTAATGTGTTTATGATCTGATCTTTTTATCTAGGTCATGTATTCACTTGAACCTTGTCTTCACAAATGGTGGGTATGTATAAACTTAATTTCTGCCACATTGCTGCCCAATTTTAATCAAATAGTCATTCTTCAGGTAAATGGAATCTTTGGATTGATTAAGTATTATACAAGTGTGATTGTTTACTTCTGTATGGTGTGTATCTAATCTGTTCCACTCAGGGGCCTCTCTTCTTTTAATCACTACCAAACTGTTTGAGTGATCATTGCTTTGTAGTACAGGTTTAACTCTAATGTTGAGAGACTCTCTTCTTTGCTATGTTTTTCATTATTAGCTTTGAAATTCTTGACTTTTCATCCACCATATGAATTTCTATCTCATTTTTTACCTCTACAAAATATTCTTTTAGGAGTTTCACTAATGCAGTAATAAATTAACTAATTAATTTAGGTAATGTCATTTTTTATATGTATTTAATCAACCCATAAGCAATTGTTGTTTCTTCAATTATTTATGTCTGTCTTTATTTTTATCAAGTGTTTTATATTCTTAGTTGTTTTTATTTTTTAAAACTACAGAGACTTTAAAAATTTTCAGTTTCAAATTCTATCCCTACCCCTACTCTTCCATGCAATGAGAAGGGGGAAAATATCATAAATGTGCAATATTATGCAATTCAAATGTTCATATTATCCATTTTTTTAAAAAAGAAAGAAAAAATATGTTTCAATCAGCATTGAGTTTATTAGTTTTCTATTTGAAAGTAGACATCATTGTTTTATGATGAGTATTTTGGAATTATGATAGGTCACTTTGTGGATCATGCTTAATTAATTCAAAGTTAATTATTTAATTATATTGTCATCACTATATAGCTTGTTTTTCTGGTTCTACTCACTCTATTTTATATCAATTCATACTAATAGTCCCAGTTTTTCTGAAAACGTCCTGTTCATCAAGTCTTACAGTACAATCGTATTCCATCATACCATAATTTATTCAGCCATTTCCCAACCCCTTGGTTTCTAATTCTTTGTCAACACACACAAGCAAAAAAAAAAAAATTATAAATATTTTGTACAAATAGTTCTCTTTCCTCTCTTTTTGATTTTTTTGATGTATTGATCAATATATTGTTGAGTCAAAGAGTATGTTCAATTTAATTGTATTCCAGACCTAATTGCAAATTGTTCTTCAGAATAACTGACCTAGTTCACAGCTTCACTAACATCATATGAATATATGAATATCTCTGCCCATATGCCCATCAAAATTTGTCATTTTTTTGTCATCTTAGTCAATCTCACAGATGTAAAACGGTTCCTCAGAACTGTTTTAATTTGCATTTCTCTAATTATTCGTGACAAAGCATTTTTATATGTCTATTGATAGCTTTGGTGTTCTTCCTCTGATAACTGCCTCTTCATATCCTTTGACCATTTGTCAACAGGGAAATGGCTCTTATTTTTGTAGGTTTTACTTACTTCCCAATATATTTTAAAAATGAAGTTTTTATCAGAGAAGCTTACTACAAAGACTTTTTTTTCCAGTTTCCTGCTCTCCTTCTAATTTTAGATGTATTGGTTTTGTTTGTGCAAATTCTTTTTAATTTTAATCCATTCAAATTTATCCCTTTTACTTTCTATGAATCCCTTTTACTTTCTATGAATCTGTTTTATGTGGTCATGAGCACTTCTCTTTTCCATAGATTTGACGAGTAATTTCTTCCTTGCTCTACTAATTAACTTATAATGTCACCCTTCATGTTGGAGTCAGGTACCAATTTTGAATTTACCTTGATATACCATGTGAGATATTAATCTACACCTAGTTTGTGCCTGGCTACTTCACAATTTTCCCAATAATTTTTTGTCAAATAGCTAAGATCTGTTATTCTACTTTTTTGATTCTGTACATAATATATTTGATCTCTTCCACTGATTAATTTCTCTAATTCCTACTCCAGTAGCATTTTCTTTTGTAATTATAGATTTGTAACATAGTTTGAGATGTAGTACTGCTGGAAACCCTTCCTTCCCATTTGTGGGGATTTTATATATTTATATTTTTGACCTTTGGTCCTCATGATGAATTTTGCTATTATTCTCTACTTCTCTAAAGTAACTCTACTTTGGCATTAAATAAGCAAATTAACTTAGGTAACACTGTTCTTTTCATTATATTGACTCATTCTACCTATAAGCAATTTATATTTCCCCAATTGTTTTGATCTCTTTGTATGAATATGATTTGTGTTTATATAGTCCTCTGTATGTCTTGGAAGGTAGACTACCAAGTGTTATACATAGTCTGTAGTTATTTTAAATAAAATGTATTGTTTCCTGCTGGATTTTGTCCATAACATGCAGAAAGCTAATTATTTGTGTGGGTTTAATTTATATCCTGCAACTTTAATTGCACAGTGAATAGAAAATCAGTCTGAAGTCAGAAAGATCTAAGTTTAAATCTGACTTCTGAAACTTACCAGCTATATGATTCTAGATAAGTCATTTAATCTCTTTCAGCCTCATTTTCCTTCTTTATAAAAGAAAGATTAATAACAGCATCTATTTCCCAGGGTTGTTATAAGGATCAAATGAAAAAATAATTATAAAGTGTTTAATCCTGTAACTGGCACATAGCAAGCACTATGTAAACAATTATTACTTAGACTTAAAACTGAACCTAGTCCTTTATTCCTGGTATAAATCCAATCTGGTCAAGGTGTATGATCTTTGCATTACATTGCTATAATTCCCTTGCCGGTGTTTAAATTTTTTGCATTTTTGGTTTATGTATCAAGACAATTTGTGTCAGAGAAGAAATTTAGCAGAATTCTTTCTTACTTTTTCAAAAAATTTACATAATGCTGTAATTAATACTTCTTTAAATGATTGGTAGAATTTTCTTGTAAATTCATCTGGTCCTGGATTTTTTTCTTAGGGAGTTCATTTATGATTCACAGAATTTATTTTTCTAAGATAAGGTTATTTAAGTATTCCATTTCCTATTTTACTCATTGTGATAATTTTTATTTTTATAAAGTCATCAATTTCTTTTAGATTGTCAATTTTATTGATAGACAATTGAACAAAATAGTTGTTTTAATTGTTTTTTATTACCTCTTCATTGGTTGTGGGTCCATCTGTTTCATTTTTTATGCTAATAATTTGGTTTTCTTTTTTTCTTTAAATAAAATTGGCCAATAGTTTATCTTTTTTATTGTTTTGTTTTTAAGCAGTTTCTAGTTTCCTTTTTTCTTTTAATCTTTTTAATTTTTCCTTTGATTTTTAAGATTTCTATTTTGATGTTTAAAAGTTTTTTAAAAGATTTTATGGTAGGATTTGTATAGCCCCTAGGTCAATTTTGAAGATGCATTTCCAATTATTTTATAGCTCCCATTTTAAAGAAATGTACCAGATTTACTTTCCAGAATAATGTTTACATAATAACCAAGGAATATAATGGAAAACATGTAGTATATTTGCTTTTATTAATTCCATTGAAATACTTGAAATCTAAAATTTGTATAATAAGAATTTACAGAGTTGATAGGAATTTGATTCCTAAAAACTAGTATTTCTTTACTATTATCATTAATCTATCAATAATGACTAATAACTAGTAATACAAAGAACATTTTAATGATTTTTTAAAGACACCTTAATATGTTTTTTTAGTAATTCTGAAAATAAAGTTTTATTGTGTTGCACAAAAATTTCTTTTCTACTTCATTAACCTCAGGTTTGCATTTTTATTCAAAATAAGTTATAATTCTCAATGATCAGATTTTTTTTCCTTAGAAACAAAAATCACTTATTATTTTCAAGTGATTATTTCATACATATTCATTTTTGCAAAATCATTGTTGATATCACATCAAACTCAAATAGAAATGAGGACCACTAAACCATACATATGAAAATACATAGATATGGGTTGACATAGAAAACCATATATTTATATTACCTGTTTTGTTGTATTTTCATTTATTTTCTTAAATATATTCTAATTACATTTAAAATATAATTAGAACATCTTTAACAATATTTAACAAAAATAAAGTATAATAGAACTTAAGTAATATAAATATATAGTTTTCTAAGTTAATATATACCCACGTAGATTTTTATGTATGATATTGTAGCCCCCATTTCTATTTGAATTTGATGAACCTTTACAAGTGCTATGTTAGCTATGTTATTCTTTTTCAGATACTGATATTCTTTTGTTCATGTTGTATTGTTTACAAATGTCAGATGTTAATTTTTAGGTTGTTCAACAATGCTTACTCTACAAACACTTCCTTTTGTAAGCTTAGTCATTCATTAACTGTCACTTTTGTATATATGATTCCCAAATCTGTCTTCCACCAATTTGTTCTATCATTGTTTTAAACACCAAATATGTAAAACTGAATTCATCTGCTTTCTAAAACCAGATCCTAAGACTTATCTCCACTCCTTTATTTCTCAAACTCAAAAATCTTTGAATCAATCAGTAAATAAGCATTTATTAACAGTACAAACTATGTTCCAGGCACTTTGCCAAGTTCTGAGGACACAAAAACAAAATACAAAAATGAAACAGTTCCTTTCTTCAAGGAACTTACATATAACAATATACACATATGCATAACAAATATTCGTAAAACTAAATTAAAACTAAAAGCTAAATATATACAATAAAAATACAGTACTAGTTGGAGAAGTCACTAGTAATTGGATGGATCAGGAAAGGCTTCATTTAGAAAGTAGGAGGGTAACATAGTCAATCCTGCACTTTAGGAGAATCACTTCTATAGGACTGAATTGATTGGAGAGAAGAAAATTTTAAGAGACTATTCTAATAGCCCAAGAAAGAGGTGATAATATCCTCAACTTGGTTGATGATCCTGTAAGTAAAGGGAAGAGGATGAATAAGAGAGATGTTGTGGGCATAGAAATGGCAATTTTTAGCAACAGATTATAGTAAAGAATAGAAAATTACTCCAAGATAGCAATTTGTATATTATTCCTCCTCTCCCTCTACCTTGCAACTCCAAATCCTATTCTTTGTCCACATTATGACCTTCAATGACATCCCTCACTTCTTTCCCATACCATCACTTCACCATTAGCTATGACCTTGTCCTTTTCCTACCTTGACTCCTTGATGAACCAATTCAACTCTTCAGTCTTTTCTTGACTCTTATCATATTGCCAATCTTGCTCTGCCTTGACCTGCCAAACCTCAGTCTTGAATCACTCCTACCATCTGCTGTTTTGGCTCTTACATCTGTAGTGCTGAATGAAGTGGAGAAAATCACAAAACTGTCCTGCCTAAATCCATTACAAATTTTATATAACCTCAACTGAGTCCTCACTGCTGCAAGGCTGTCTTACACTTCCACCTACAATTAACTCATAATCCCACTCAATACAATATCTCTTCTAAAGCTTTTTATCCCCCCGCAAACTTCCCAAGGCTCCTCTTTTTTGGCCACCATCTCCTTCTCTCCTATCTCAGATAAAGAGGTAGTTCTTCTTGCCAACATAAATACTTTTACATAAACAAAATATCCTATTCCATCCCATCTCTCTAGCAGATTGCCCCCTCCATCAAGCTCACTATTTCACTTACCATAAATCTCTCTCTGCCTACTAAATGCTTCCCTTCTTCTTACAAACATAATGCCTCTTAAATCCTCTCAATTCATCTATTCTCAACAATTACTATTCCATATTTCTGTTTTTTTGGTTAAATTTCTTGAAAAGTCCATCTATAATAGGTACCTCGTACTCTTAACTCTCTGCATTCAGCTTCAGACTGTCAGGTAACTAGACTTATTCTCTCCAAAGTTACTAATAATTGCTAAATTGTAAAATCTGATAGACTTTTCTCAATACTCATATTTCTTGATTTCTCTGCAGCCTTTGATGTTGCTATCATCCCCTTCTCTTTGATGTTATCTTTTCTCTAGAATTTCAATGCACTATTATTCTCTTTTGGCTCTCTTCCTATCTCTCTAGCTGCTCTTTCTCAGTTTCCTTTGATGGATCCATCAAAGGATGGATCTTCATCCAGGTCACACCCATAACCATGGATATCCCACAGATCAATGTCCTGGATTCTCTCCTCTATACTATTTCATTTGGTGATCTCATTAGGTCTGAAGGCTTCAATTATTATCTAAGTACTCAAATATACTAATCTAGCCCATATTGTACATATCCAGAGGCAGCTAAGTGATGCAGTGAATAGAGTGCTTCACTTAGAGTTAGGAAGATCTGAGTTCAAATACAGCTTCAGATACTAGTGCTAACTATGCGCCTCTGGGCAACTTCCTAAACTATAATATGGGGATGATAATAGCACCTACCTTGTAGGATCAAACAAGATATTTGCAAAGCACGTAGTGCAGCACCTGGCATACTATAGGAGGTTGATAAATACTTATATTTTTCATTCCTAATCTTTCTGAGGACTTTAAGTCCCACATCTACATCTATCTATTAGACATCTCCTATTGGATACATTGTAGACATCTTAAAGTCAGCACATCCAAAATTGAACTCTTTTTCTTGCCCCCCAAATTCTTTCCCTTCCAAAATTCCCTTTTACTATTGAGGACACTACCATTCTTCCAGATCCTGGCTCACAACCTAGGTGTCATCCTCAACTTCTCACTCACCCCCATATACCATTTGTTGCCAAAGTTCACTGATTTTATCTTTGGACACGACCAATAAGCTTTCCCTAGCAACAAGATTGAATCTTCCATTCAATCACATTATTTTCCATTATCTATGATACTCCATACTTCTATCCAATCATATTGTTTTCCATCTGTAATACTTAGTATTTTGTGTTCTCTTGTACTTCCCAAAACTAGATGAAGATTAGTAAGTCCTCACCTCATAGTTTTTGTTTTTTATTTTTTGGCTTACTGAGGAGCTGACAGACCTCATTTATTGGTAATTACTATTCTTACCAATACATTGATTGTGCTTAGAAATTTATGCCTTGGACTATCTTAATTTTAATCATGACACTGTCAAAGTTATCTTCTAAAAGAATAGATTTAATCCTGCCCCTCTTCTACTCATTAACTTCCAGTGGCTCCCTATTACTTCCAGAATCAAATATTAAATCCTCTGTTTGGCTTTCAAAGCTTTTCATAAACTTCTCTTCCCCACCTTTCTAGGTTTCTTAACACTTTAAATCGTAGTCCCTGTCACATACTCTATGATCCAATGACCCTGATTGCCTTCCTATTCTGTGAACAAGACATTCCATCTCTTATCAGCCTGAAGTTTTACAAACTGTCACCTGGTCCCAGAATGAATCTTTTCCCCCATCTTCACATTCTGTTTTTTTTTTTTACTTCCTTCAAGTCCTAGTTAAAAATCCCACCTTCTATAGAAAATCCTTCTCGATCCTCTTTAATCATAGTACCTTCTCTCTGTTGGAAATTTTTAATTTATTCTTTATATATTTTGTATATGGATGTTTGCATGTTATATCCCCTATTAATCTATGAGTTCTTTAAGATCACGGACTAGTCTCCCTGTCTCCTATCTTTCTCCAACCCTCAATTGATTTTGCTTACTGCTTCTTGCTTTTCTGCAAAACAAAAACAAATCATCTAACCAAATCTTCTGCTCAGAAACTTTCCCTAGTAACTCGCTGTTAGCTACAGGATAAAACTTGAACTTTGAGTCTGACATTTCATCTATAATCATATAATCTAATTTTAACATCCACTATTCCAAATGCAAATTTTCAGCTCTAGCAAAGTAATTTACTTCATGTTCCTTCAGCATACTTTTTACTTTCCTGCTGCTGTCCTTTACTCACATCATCCCATCTCTTTCTTCTCCACCTGATCATCCTCAAGATAGTATACATTCTTGAAGATCTTACTCTCTCCATAAAACCCTTCTGATTCATTGTTGTCATTATATCAGTAGTGTCTGATTCTTTGTGACCCAATTTGGGATTTTCTTGACAAAGATACTGGAATGGTTTGGCATTTTCTTCTCTACTTTATTATACAGATGAAGAACTGAGGCAAACAGAATTGAGTGGTTTACCCAAGGCCACACAGCTAGTAAGTGTCAGAAACCAGATTTGAACTCAGAAAGAAGAGTCTACTGCACCACTTAGATGCACCCTATGAAGTTCACCAAACCATAAATACCTGATGCTCTATCACTATTTCACCTAACTGCCTTTCTAAAGTTATACCTTATGAGATCTAGGCTCTGCCATTAACTGCCTGTATAAAATTGGGCAGGTCACATAACCACTGTGATCTCCAGTTTCATCATCTATAAAAAAAAGATTTAGATTAAATGACCTTGAAGACCCCTTCCAATTCTAAATCTAAGACCCCTCCATGACCTTGAGCAAGTCAGCTACTTAGGGTTTCAATTTCCTCAACCATAAAATGAGAAGGTTGTGCTGACTGATCTCTGAAGTTCCTTCCAGCTCTATGTTGATTCTGTGAGTCAAAGAACTAGATTGTAAACTCCTTGAAGGATAGATGATATCTTACTCATCTTTGTATGCTCCCAGAAAATCTGAAGTAGTCCCTTATATATTATTGTTATTGTTGCTTAGTTATGTCCATGGAATTTCTTAGACAACCTTCTGCATTAAGCTGGCATCAAATATATATATATAGATATAGATGTATCTATAACTATATCTATATATATGATTTTGATTTTGATTTTTTTAAGTGCTGGACAAGTACTAATGCCTGTTATTTCTCTTCTCTTATTTCCAGAAGATAGAGAGCTCCAAGTATCCAGATGTTCTGTGATTGATAATAATCACAATCATAACAAAAATAGTCTTTCTGACAACAAGTCTAGCTATCTATGGACTGCCATACCTAACTACTACAACATTTAAAATGAGGAAAGCTTCACTTCAATTAGTTGATTTATTTCCTACAATAGCATATTGAAGTCTACACATCACATCTGCAAGATACCGTTAATTTACTTTGATCATTATCATCCCAACCTCCTTTAAAATTCTCAATTGTAGGACAGTTTTATCATATTATTTTTACAACTTCCCCTTCCTTTTACTAATAGGAAGAGTATCTGTTAACATTTAGGGAAACTGATTGCTTACTTCAGGATCAAGGTTAAAGATTTGATATTCCATTGGTGTCATGACTTCCAAAGCTACTATTTGCTGGGGAGTAGTGGTGAGCTTTGCTGCACATAGCCTCTGGAAATAGACTTGCATAATCAGAACCCTATGGCTAACTTCTTCCTCATAGAAATTTGGAATAAAATTGATAAGACAACTGAAGAAACTAGTGCAACTTTGTAAAGGTCTGAAACTCTAAGAAAAATGTACTTGAATCAGACAACCAAGAACTTAAGGCTAATTACCTATTCACTGTAAGACAATAACTCTATTAGCATATGTTGGGAAAATAGCCCTTCTCAATGTTTGGTACTAGCTTAATGTTTGGAGTTAAGATAATAGGAAGAGAGGTGAGATTTCACTTGGCTGCAAGACTAAGAGGAGAAAGGTAGAGATTCTAGTCTCCAGAATTGAGAAGAAATCTTTGGCTAAACTCTTGGCAGTTTGCCTGCTTCTCCCCCTAAAGACCAAGGACTTTTACTTATTCTGACTCTGGCTGATCCTGAGGCCTCCAGGGAGCTAGCACAGACTTAACACAACTCCTCTCATTTTAGTAAAGATGAAATTGTAAGGAGAGAAAAACAATCTTTTTTTTTCTTTTTCTTGCTAATGCTTCACTTGAGATATTCATTCAATAAATCACAAAAGAATAAGAAAACAAACTCCAGGACAATCAGGCAGTGATTCAGATTCATGTCTCAACACCTGCAGAAAAGGAGATTTCAGGAGCAAGGATAAGGGTGATCATAGACAAGTGAGGTACAGTGATGAGACTTCCATTCATTAGATTTACATTGGCATTGCACTTCTCATATTGGAAAGAGGAAAGTATTCTCTGTCCACATCCTTGCAAAACAGACAGCCTGCATTGTACAAGTTGAAAAATGGAGGTCAGTCATTCAAGACCCGCAGATTCTGGCATCATGATCAAAGTTGAACCTACAAAAGGAGGTTTTTCAGCAAAACCATTTTTTTAATAGGAAGCAATAAATCTTTCTTTTTTTAATTTGTAGACAGAAATGTTGAGAAACTAAAGCTTTCACAAAGAAATCACTACTAGAGATATATAAGGAGTGGGAGGAATTTTATTTTGGCTACAATTCCCAGGAATACTGAGTGACAATGGAGAAATTAGAGGAAATTATCTTTCACACAGAAGGTGGTCTATATGAACACTAACAAACAACATTTTGATCTTTTGATCCTGCAATTCTGTGGATTACATTCAATTCATTTTGTGAGTTGCTTATCTCCAGGATCTACAATTCCTCTTGTCTCTTCAATCACTAATAAAGTGGACCTAGAGAGAGTTTTCTACTAGGTGTATAAGGCTCTAATCTATGTCCTATTTTATTTAAATTTTTTTATTGATAGCTTAGATGACTACCGACTCTCAAATATATGGGTGGCATAGATAAGAGAGATATAGAAATTGATAGGTAACAAAATCAGGATCAAAAAAAGATCTTGATATGATGAAATTAAGGGCTGACCATATTAGGATACTATTAGATCAAGACAAACAAAATTTTTCTTTTAGATTTTTTAATCAACTGAATAAGTACAATGTGGAGTAAATGTGGTTAGAGAACAAATTATGTGAAAAAAAGTGGTGAGAGGGTAAGGAATTAAGTATGCTATCTAAGTTCAGAGCCTAGACGTCTAGAAGAATGGTGATTCCTTCAATAATAACAGGAAAGCTTGGGTTGGGGCAGGATTTGAAGGGGGAAAATGAGTTCTGTTTTAGATTTTAATTTGATTTTTTTATATAAGTTAAATTTTAAGTTATATAAGATATCAAGTTCAAGACTTCTAATAGGTAGTTTTAGATAGGAGACTGGAGATCAAGAGAGAGATTAGGACTAAATAAATAGATCTGGGAATCTGCTTAAAGATTATAATTGAATCCATAGGTTGCTGTTTTCACTGCATCAGTTAGCTGCCTCTGGATACGTACTTACGTAAGTAAATAAGTAAAATCTGGATGAAGACCCAACAAAGGAGCCTTAGAAGGAAGGACAGGTAGAAATAGAACCAGGAGAGAGTAGTGTCATGAAAAACTAGAGAGAGGAGAGCATCAAGGAGAAGAAAGTGATTATTAGTGTCAAAAGCTGCTGAAAGAAGAATGAGGAATGAGAAAAAGCCATTCAATTTGGCAATTAAGAGCTCATTGGTGATTTTGGAGAGAGCAGGTTTTAGTTGAAGAGATTTGCAGCCAGATGGCAGAAAATTTCAAGAGAGAAAGAAAGATAAATATAGGTTTATTTTTATACAAGGAGTAATTGTTGTTGTTGATATCATTTATTCTTTGTTTTCAAAGAGTAACAAAGACATCATAGGATGTCTTGATTTGTGTGTCAAGAGACTCTGGTGTGTGAATTGGATTTAAGTGAAGCAGAGTTGCACAAAGTCATCAGTCTAATTCTCTTTTCCAGAGTCATCAAAGCCAATTTGCAAGGAAAAAGGTAGAACAACCAGTGATGGTCGAGGATACAATGGATGACATTGGCACCTTTGATGTCTGACAATAGTTTCTGCATCAGCTACCTTCATAGTCACTGGAACAAATTGTTCTCCTCCACCTATTCTGCCAGAGAAAGTCTGCACATGCTTAGTAAACATTCTTTTTAATCACCAACAAGTCTGAGGTCTGCTGGCTACTCTCAAACTGATTTAGCCCATCTGCCAAGATGGTGCAAGGTATAGTTACAATCAGACCTCTGATATTCTAAACGGGGAGTTAAAAATTACTAGGAACCCTAGCCATAGCCCTGACATGGAGCCAGCTGAGTCCTAGAGACTTTAATGCATAAACACTGAAGATAAACAAACTTTCCTAAATGCAACTGTTTCTTTGTTGGCAACTTTGGTTCTATCTATCCAGGTAGCAACACAAACCAGCTTCAAATCTTTAAAAAAAATTCTGGTTAATATTAATATCAGTACCTTTTCACTGAGTTGAGAGGTTTTCCTCAGGGCAATAGTTCTGAGATGTTTGAATGTGAGAAAGCTGTTCAGAAACTAATATACTATAGAACCCTTCCCCTATAGTGTCTGACAGCCCCTTCATCTCTAGTGTAGTGAACTATATATATCCTACTCCCAGCCAGAGATATTGGTACAGGATAATGCAGATACTTAACTAGGAAGGAGCGATAGGGATTTTGAACCAGGGCACTGATATCTAGTGGGAACACAATTCCATCTGGCATTCCGATACCTTGTGTTCCTCTACAGGTTTATAGCACAAAGTACACCTACTCATGTTCCCTGGCCTAGTTTTGAGTTAATAGCACAAAATCCATTTTGTGATACTTATTTCCTGAGATCCACCTTCCTTTATCACTACATCCTATCCTTATGCTTAAAGGAAAATCAATTGATAATGGTTGGGGATGGAGTAGCCCAGAGACAATCTACCACCTATATATATATATATATATATATATATATATATATATATATATATATATGTAAATTTTTTTACTACTTGGTTTATAAGCTGGAACTTTTACATGAAGCCATTGTAAAAAAAAAAAAGTTGCTATTTTTTCTATTCCTTGATGCAGAACTTAAATAGTTCTTTTTGGATTCAAATTGTGACTCACTTCAAATTTGGGGGATTTATATTGTGACTCCTCTGCTAGAGAATTAGCTCATCTACTATTGGGTTTGTAACTACAACCACCAAGTGAATATGCTGTGCAAGACTTCCTACTTATGACACTCAGTCCAAGTTATACATATTTTATCCTTTCTGTGTTCCAGAGACCAGGATTCCTTTTTTGGGCTATTGATGGTCAGAGATAGATAGATAGATCGGTGAGGTATTAGGGAAAATGTGGGTCTGATTCTGGATTGTTTGAGGAACCAATATGTAGATGATATGAAAAGTATTTTTGTTTCCACAGTTAAAAAACTTCCAATAAGTCTTGACCAGTAATAAGATTGAGCCAAATTTAATTAGATAAAACTAATTGGGAATAAATGCCTCTTGATCCTCAAAGAAATGTTATGTAGAGATCACCAAGGTAAGAAAAAAATGTGATGTAAGCTTTGGAGTCAGCACCTTTTGGATAAGAGGATCTAAAGAATGTCTTGAATCAACAGAAGTGACCACAATTTCTGGTTGACTACAAATGGCCTGGATTTGTGCCTTGGGCAAGCTAAATTTTCAGTTGAGCATGCTTAATAAGCCTCATGCATATTAACTTCTTCTCCCTTAAGAAGGAGCTATTCTTCATTTTTGAATGAGATGACATAGTAAGGGGAGAGGGGTATATGTAGTAGGTGTATGTAGTAGTGTAAGAACTCAAAGAGGTCTCCTTCAAGGAAAACTCAGAGGTGGAGGAAGAGAAGGAAGAAGAGGAATTAGGGTGTGATTATAAGATACAACTGCTGGCTCTGGTACCTATGAATGGTGTATGAACCAATATGGAGATTCTCCCCATTATGAACTTTGAAGTCATTACAATAAATTATACCTATTGGTAACTAAAATAAAATTTTTCAAGTAGTTTTTTTCATCTCAGAATTTATTAATACATTTTGTTTTGGCAAAACTGTTACCTAAGAAGTCCTTTATTTTTTCTTTTTTTCATCAGAAATATTCCTAAATACATCTCCAAAATGTTATTCCTCTTAAAACAACTTCTATTTTAGAAACTTGAAGCCTGGGGTGCTACTCTTCTATCTCTGTAGTCTTTGAAGTGCATTCTCCTAATGTCTGAACACACTTTATACTCTACTAGATATTTCCCTTCTAAAATGTTATAGTCACTGTCAAGATTCTCTTCAATTCCACTTCTTAGATCCTCCATATTGGTCAGAATCAGGTCCAGAAGAATGATACCTTTTGTGGCTTTCTCTCTCTTTTGAAAGTTGAAATTATTAGCACATAAAGAATTCCTTTTTTAAGATCCTACCACTGTATATTATATAAACATAAAAGAGACTTTCCTGAGGGGGGAGGGGGAAGAAAGAAAAGCTTAGGAGAGGAGCAACTTTACTTCATTCATAAAAGAACCTCAGTATATGTAAGAAACAAAACACCTTACCAAAAAACTTCACTGACTCACTGATGAATCCTGGAAGCATCTTATTTTATACATTCTTGAAAGAACAGGTGTCTAAGTTAGTAAACACATTTTTGAAATCACAAAAGCAGTCTTTTATCTCCTATCCTAAAGTGCAAATTCCTCCCCTGATTCCCCATTAATTGTGTTACAGAAATTACAGAGTGTGAATCTACATTCCTCATTACATCTCACAACTATCTCTTATTCTAATTCTCCACTCTAGATTACATCCTGTTATTATGTGCTAAGCACACTGTGCCAAACAAACCCTGGGAAAATAAATACAAGAAAAAAGAAAGCCAGTCCCTCCTCTCAAGAAGCTTACATTCTTCTGAGGGAAGATAACACAGGAAGGAACCAGAGAAGGGAAAGAGGGTAAAGTCCAGAGTATTCTTTTTCAAAACGAAAACTCCACACACCCCCTCCATTACATTCTTTGTTCCAGATCCCAGTTTCCCATTTCTTTGGTTTCAATTTTCTAATTTAAGTTTCATTTCTCTGTTTTAATTCATTTTTCATAACTCAGTGGAAACTAAATCCCCATTCAATTCTCATAGCATAGCCATTCTAAAATGTGTTCTTAAGCAAAACTTCACTCTGATGAGCCATCCAAAATCAGTTAGCTTAAAATAACCCCGAAAAGAACGAAATTAATTTACCTAGAAAATAATGACTAATAGCATTTTAACACATATATGCATATATTTATAGTAGAAGGGATCCTGGCAACAATTTAGTTCAACATTTTTACAGATGAAGAAACTGAGACAGACAGAGGTTAAGTGACTTGCTAAAGGTCAAATAGAGATTAGGGAATGGGTTTCAGTCCTCTAACTTCAAATCTATTGATCTTTCCACTATACCATATCACCTTTTGTTATGGGGAGTTACTTGAGTCCATTTTTTCTTCATTTAATTGTCAAATGATATTTAATTTGTCATAATTCTCCTTTAAGAAGGCTGAGCCATATATTGTAGTAGATATACTACAAAAATTAAGTTATGGTCTCTTCTACCCAAAAGAGGTCCTAGTCTAGTCAAGAAGAAAAAAATATATGCAAGTAATTCCAATACAGCATGTGAAGGATGATGTTTGAGGAGATATTCAAGAGAAAGTGTAAAAATAGAGAGACAAATAAAATGATGTGATAGTCCTAAGGAGGGAAGAGGTCACTTCTTGCTCAAATGAAGTGATAAGGGAGATAAGGTTATTGAAGGATAAATATGATTTCAATAAAGAGCACATTTCTGGCAAAGAGATGGTATGAGAAAAGACATGGAGATATGAACGCAGGAATATATAGAAAACATCCAGCTAGTTTGACTGGAGTATAGTATAAGCAATCTATAGAATTGTATTTCCATATAGGACAAAGACGTAGAGAAAGGTCATGTCAGTTGACTTAGTTGTACAAAACAAGATCTTAAACCATTGAACTGATAAAATGATTTTTAAAAAAATCACCCCAATGGTTTGAGTGTGCATGCTTACTGAGTTAATTATTAACATTTCTTCCTCAAAGGGGGCATTTTTGCCATTTTTGAACATGGATTATATGATGAGGGAGGGAGAACATATCAAGGAGGAACATGTATTAGGAGGACCAGGAAGTCTGTTAACTTCATCATCCCCAGGCAATTGGACTCTTGTGCTTCAGATTAGAAAATAAAAGATTCATTCTTGATTCTACAAGTGAGGATCTGCCCAGGGACTGTCCCTGTGTGGATTGCCAATTTCTTATACAAACCACAAATAAACCAATTTATTTCATACATTCTTGAGTCCTTTTAATCTTTGTAGCATTCCCCCATGAATAGAGGGAAAGGCTTTGGACCTATTGTCCTGGTGTCCTTCTCCTTTGTCATCACATTCTAGATTCCAAAGCAAGTTCAGTTGAATAAGGTTGAGGATAGCCAAGTGTATAGCTTACCCTTAGTAAAATAAAATATATCTTTTACAGGTTAGTAAAAACCTATTAACTCACCTTGCTTCTTCAATCTAGCCTACATCCTGTTCTTAAATTAATGTGCTTAACGCATAGATCTGATCATGTAATTTATCTGCCTTAAAAAAAAAAAAAAAAGCTTTAATGACTTCCTATTTCTGTGGAATAAAATCCAAACCCTTAACACCTCTGACATAGCAGTTAAAAGTACAATATTTAATAAGATACATAAAAGAGAAAGTTTAATACAAGAGACATAACCAGAGCATACAGAAAAGTGAGAGGAAACTTTCTTCTATGGGGAAGGGAAAAAATCAGAACAGATTAAAAATAGGAAGAGAATTTGGGTTTTGTTCAACAGAAAATGGGGAGCTATTGAAAGTTTTAGAGTTTTATCAGATAAATGACATATCTATGCTTGAAGAAAATTAATTTGATAACACTATATATACATACACACATATATACATATATATGTATGTATATATAGTGTTATCAAATATATATATATATATATATACAGAGAATGAGACAGAGAGAGAGAGAGAGACTGGAAGAAGAAGACCAGCTGGTAGGCTATTGTCTCATAACTCCCTATCTAACAATATGTTGGGGTCATCTTGAATTAATGGAGCCAATATTCAACTTTCAGGGTAATCATTTATACCTTGAAAATTGACAAATAAGGGCTTTAGTTATTGCTTTATTGATTACTTAGACTTAAGAAACTACTGATGGAGAAAATGTTAATAATGAAGAACAAATGCATATATTCCTCCCCTTTTCCCACACCTATCAGATTGGCTAAGATGATAGAAAAAGAAAATGATAACTGTTGAGGGAGATGGGGGAAACTGGGATACTAACACACTGGTGGTAGAATTGTGAACTAATCCAACCTTTCTGGAGAGCAACATTGGAACTATGCCCAAGGGCTATCTGTAAAACTGCATACATTTTGATCCACCAATACCACTACTTGCTCTGTACCCCAAAAAAAATCATTAAAAGGGGGAGAGGATCCACATGTACAAAAATATTTGCAGCAGCCCTTTTTGTGGTGGCAAGGAATTGAAAATTGAAGGCATGCCCGCCAACTGGGGAATGGTTGAACAAGTTGTGGTATGTGAATGTAAAGTGCTATAAGAAATGATGGACAGAATTCAGAAAAACCTGGAAAAACTTACGCCAACTGATGTTGAGCAAAGTGAGAAGAACCAGGAGAACATTGTGCACAATAACAGTAACAGCAACATTATGCAATGATAAACTTAGAAAAAACTTAATTCTTCTCAGCAATATAGTAACCCAAAACAATTCCAAAAGATTTGTGAGGGAAAACACAATCCTTATCCAAAGAAAGAATCATAGAGATTGAATGCAGATTGAAGCATACTGTTTTCACTTTTTTGTTGTTTTTTTCTTTCTTGTGGTTTTTATCTTTTATTCTGCTTTTTCTTTTACAACATGACTAATATGGAAATATTTTTAACATAATTGTACAAGTGTAACCTTTATCAGATTGCTGATGTCTTGGGGGAAAAGAAGGGAAGGGAGGAGGGAAGAAAAATTTGGAATTCAAAATCTTACAAAAATTAATGTTGGAAACTGTTTACGTGTAGTTGGAAAAAAATGCTATTAAGTAGGAGGGAAAAAGGAAAAAAGAAATGATTAACAGAATATTCCCCCCATAACATGGAAAGATTTATATGAACTGATGCAAAGTGAAATGAACAGAATCAGAGAACATCGTACACAGTAATAGCACTATTGTATGATTTTCTACTATGAAGAACTTAGCTATTCTCAGCAATGCAATGATCCAAGACAATTGTATAGGACTTATGATGAGAGATGCTGTCCTTCTCCAAAGAAAAAACTAGTAGGTCCTGAATGTAAATGAAAGATACTTTTTCTTTACTTTCTTTATTTTTCTTAGGGGTTTTTTGTCTGAGTTTTCTTTTAGACTGACTTACATGGAAATGTGTTTTGTATGACTACACATGTATAACTTATGTCAAATTGCTTGCCTTCTCAGTGAAGGGGGGAGTGAAGGAAAAGAAGGAAAGAACTCAAGATTTGGGGGAAGAAGAATATTAAAATTGTTTTTACATGTAATTGGGAAAAATAAAATATTGAATAAAAAAAAAAGAAAAATCACTGAGAAAGAGCTCTGAATCAATGGCATTTTATTAAGGGTTCCTTGATCTCCTTTCATGAAATGACATCATGATCTGAGATGCCCCTTCCTCCAGAATTATTTTTATAAGGCTTGATACCAGAATTCATGTCTAAACTCTTGAGATGAACTGCACAAAATATAGAATTTCATTGGTTGATAGACTTAGCTTCAAGGTCTAAAAATTAAGATGGATAAGGCAAGTCATCTCCAGTAACCAAATGGTCCTAAAATGGTCATAAGATAACTCATGTTGAGGAAGAGAGGGCGGTATTGAGATACAAATAAGTTAAGGAATTTTCCAAAGAATTTAGGCATCCCACTACAGTAGGTCTGAACAAAATTTGAGCAAAACAGAATGGAAATACCTTTGTCAACACTCTTGTGTTTGAGCAAGTTAACTTCATAACTGTAAACAAGTAGTGAATGTAACATTAAAATTTGAAGCCTACTATACAAACCTATCTTATCTAATTATCCCCATATTATATATATATATACATATATTCTTTTATTCTAATTAGAAGTCCTAATCTCACACCATCAAAGAAAACCTGAAGGAGAAAGGGTAGGGTATTATCATCAGCTGCTTCTTGATCTAACTCCCTGCCTATTCCTCCATACTCACAATAAAAGAGAGAAAGGAAGAAAAAAATTGTTGTCAGTCAGTAATACAATAAGGAGAAAGAACTCAGAAAATTTGTTCATTTTCATTCAGGCACATCCTACTTATATCCAATCTTATCAGTTACTATGTATTCATCCTTTTCTTACTCCTTGGTAAAGCCTTGATTCTATAGGCAACACCATACCTTCCGCTTTTCCAAATCTGTGACAGGTTTAAAGATCAGTGGACAGACATACCACCCTCTTTCAAAGGGCAAGTAAGTTCTGAATTACAATCTTTCTCTTTTGAGTCAAAGATTGATGAAATATTAAAGAAAGTCTTAAATTCTTTTCACCTTTTTTTTCAGTGAGCTAACAGAAGGCATAATAGTGTTCAGTAGTTGAATAATTGTTCCTGAAATCTTCTTGCTCTTCATGTAATTTGCTAGTTTCAAAAAACTTACCCTGTAATTTATTGAAGTACAAATGGAAGGAAAAAAGCAGTTATATAGAATTTTAAAGGAATATCCAAAAGATTGATGAATCTATAATCTGTATTAGGAGACTGCTGCCTGCCTAACTATTCTTGGCAGTTTAGTATTACCTTATTTTGTTGTTCAGCTATCCTGACTGTTCATGACTCCATCTGAAATTTTTCTTGCCAATGTTAGAGTGACTTGTCATTTCCTTCTCCAGTTCCTTTCCATATGAGAAACTGAGGTAAACAGAGTTAAGTGGTTTTCCCAGATTCACACAACTAGTAAGTGTCTGAAGCCAGATTTGAACTCATGAAGATGAATCTTCCTGATTCCAATTTTGGTGTTCTATCGGCTATACCACTAGATGCCTGAATTACCTTAGAAGTGTTTGGAATTAGGGGGAAGAATATAATGACTCATCTCTCCCTAATTGGTCTCAATCAGCATAATAATTCTCAAGAAAGTGAGCCTCAGAAGTCATGTGATACCCTTGAGGAGGCAACTTTTTAGTATATTTTCTGTAAGCCAGCCACTAATTTATTTATTTGTTTTTAAATAATATTTTTCCCTAATTACATGTTAAAACAATTTTAAATTTTTTTAAGTTTTGAGTTCCAAATTCTATCCCTCCTTCCCTCCCTCCACCCTCCCTGAGATAGTAAATAATCTGATATAGATTATATATGTGCAATCATGTAAACATTTCCAGATCAGTCATTTTATACAGAAGACCCAAATGAGAGAGAAAGAGGGGAAGGAGAGAGGGAGAAGGAAAGAGAGAAGAAGATGGAGAGGGAAAAGAAGAGGAAGAGGAAGAGGGAGAAAGAGTATGCTTTAGTGTGTGTTCAGACAATGTCAGTTTTTCTCTGGAGGAGGATAGCATGTTTTGTCATGAACTCTTTGGTATTGTATTGCTGAAAATAGCTGTCATTCACAGTTTTTCATTGTATAATTGAAATTGTATAATATTGTCATTACTGTATACAATATTCTCCTGGTTCTGTTCATTTCACTTTACATCAATTCATAAAAGTCTTTCCAGATTTTTCTGAAATCATCATGTTTGTCATTACCTATACCTCAATAATATTTTATCATAATCATATACCACAGATTTTTCAGTCATTCTCCAATTGATAGGCATCTCCTCTATTTCCATTTCCTAGCCACCACAAAAAAAAGAGCTGCTAGAAATATTTTTTGCTGATAGAGCCTATTTCCTTTTTTAAAAAAAATCTATTTGGGATATAGACCTAACAGTGATATTGCAGGATCAAAGTATATGTACAATTTTGAGCATAGTTCCAAATTGCTCTCTAGAATGGGATGGATCAGTTCACAACTCTACCAATAGTTTATTAGTGTCCCAGAAACTTTCTATCATTAACAGAATTATACTTCTATGATTCAAAAATGACCCTCAAAAAAGGATTAAAATATCCTGTTCAGATCTAGCCAAAAAATAGAGGATCTCAAGATTTGCTATTAATAGGGCAGAATCTCCTTTATTTAAAACTGACTGATCCTGTGGGATGGGAGGAGAAACTGTCTCTGTTGTCCTCAAAACTTGAAATACTTGGTTTTTCCAGAGTTTAGCACAATACCTGCCACATAGAAGGTGTTTAATAAGTGCTTGTTTACTGACACTGGTTTTGCTTCCAACCAAGACCTTGGGTTCTCCAGGAGGCAACCTAATTAGAATGGAAGGCGACTAAGAATTATTTGCAGAGAATTTTTATCTCTCCTGATCTCTAGTTGAATGAAGGAATAATTTTTGCCTCTTTTGATTGTTTCAGATGGCTGCACAAGGATGTTGCTTCACCTAGGCAGATTATTGATTAGTGATTCCTTTCTATTCTCTTTTTAAAAGAAATATTTATATTTATTATATTTTAGGAGTTACTCTTAAGTATTAAATTCTCAATATGCAGATGACATTTTATGTTCATTACCAAGACTGAAATTTTCCCAATTATTTAATGTGCTTCATAGTTCAAATTCTCTCTCTGTCTTTCTCTCTCTCTCTCTTTCTTTCTCTCTCTCTCTCGCTCTCTTTTTCTCTCTGTGTGTGTCTTTCTCTGTCTCTATCTCTGTCTCTCTCTCTCCCTTTCTCCCTCTCCCTCTTCCTGTCCTCCTTCTCCTCTCATCTTCTTCCTCCTCCTCCCTTTATCCTCCCTCTCCTCCTCAACTCCTCAATCACACTCTCTCCTCTCCCTTACCTTTCTCTCTCTCTTTCCCTCTTCTTCCTTTTCCTTTTTCTCTTCCTCATCTTGATCTTGTGCTGGTTTTTTTGGTAAAACCAAGTTTTAGTTTGTTTGTTTTTTTTAACAATCTGGTAGAAGCCCGAAGGACAGAGTTTATTAAATATCTCCTCCTGTCTTGTTGTTCAGAATATCCCAAAGAGAAAAAGGGATTTTTCATTTAAAAAACTGAATCATACCTTATATTCATCCTGAATGAACCTGTAAAGTTAATTATAGCAAATAATTTTGCAAATATCAGAGTCTGCTTCTCAGCAACAGCAACAATTATTCTTTTCCTGGAAGTTTTTTTTTTAATTTTAAGCAATTTATCAGATATTGTAAGCTGAGTTTGGCTTCCATAAAATTTAAAGAGATCATAGAATTAAAGAAAACACCTTGTCAGCTATAGCTTCCTTTTCACTGACTACAAGGGAGGAAATAATCTTAGCTGACCTCTTCAGATGTGTGTAAATAAGCCAAGTCTGCTATGAAGACATGCTCACTTCTCTGAAAACAGATCTTAAGAATTGAAATAGGAGGAGGAACAAAAAACTCATTATCAGCCATGTGTTCACTGGCGGAGTCCGAGGTTTGTTTCATCACTCCCCAAGTAAAATCATGGCTAAGTCCAAGTAGTCCCTAAGACTTCCTTTTGACCATCAATTAATACAGACCAACAAACCCTCAGGCAGAATACTCAAGGCAGGTGAAGTGATAACAATGGGAAAAATATAGTCTCTGATGTCAGATGACCTCTATTTAAATACCAGTTTTTCCACTTCTGGCCTCATGAGCTTCATTTCTCCATGTCTCCATGTCTCCATTTCTTCATCTACAAAAAGAGGGAGTTAGACTAAATGGTTTTTTAGGTCCCTTTTAACTTTAAACCTAGGAACTTTGAGGCCAGCATGAGTAGCATGGGTGACTATGCTGTTACACAGAAGGGCCAAAAGAAAAGAGAACACTGAAATTTTAAGCAAAAGAGATTTCTCAGGACTATACCTTATAATGACTCTCCTACATGCCAAACTTACATCAGTCAGAAAATAAGTCCCCAGAGAATGTTCTAACTAAACACATGATAACCGTGAAAACAAAGATCCTCAGCTGGCATTTGGACATCCAAGACATGTAATGAGAGAGATGACAGCTGTATTGTTGTATTCATGTATTCCACATTCTCGCTCTCTCTTTCTCTCTCCTTTCTCTCTCTCCCTCCTCTCTCTCTCTCTCTCTCTCTCTCCTCTCTCTCTCTCTCTCTCTCTCTCTCTCTCTCTCTCTCTCTCTCTCTCTCTCTTTCCTCTCTCTCTCTCTCCCCTCTCTCTCTCTCTCTCTCTCCTCTTTCTCTCTCTCTCCTCTCTCTCTCTCTTTTTCTCTTTTTCCTCTCTCTCTCTCTTTTTCCTCTCTCTCTCTCTCTTTCTTTCTCTCTCTCTCTCTCTTTCTATCTCCTCCATCTCTCTCTCTTTTTCTATATCTATCTGTTTCTCTCTCCTCTTCCTTCTCTCCCCTTCTCTCTGCCATTTGTGATTATGAAATTAAGCAAGATTTGCAGTTGCTCCATTTATGGGTCTGCCCTTTTCAGGCCTAGTAACTGCTGGAGTAGATCTATTATAAGAGACAATTTTCATAATGATCGTAACCAAGGCAGGTTTCCCATCTAGCTTATATCTACAGCCCACAGATCCTCTAGGGGTATAATTACCATTCTCTGACAAAGCAGTCTGCTGACATGCATTTTCCTATACTTCTATATTCACTCATATTGATGAGGCTTAAGCTTACTCACCATCTCTAAACTCTATATGCAGTTATGTTTTCTGACATTTTCAGTCACAAACATGATTTTTATGTGACAACCAGGTTTAGAAATGAGAGGAAATTTAGGAATCAAATAGTCTCACCTCCTTATTTTATGGATGAGGAAACTGTCCCACAAACTTAAGATTACACAGGTAGTAAATAAGTAGATTTGAACCCAGGTTCAAATGCTTTCACTGACATAATTATGCTTGCAAAAGTCACAACTTGGGAAACACTATCTCAAAAACTGAGCCCCAAATCTTCTAATGATATGTTTTGTCATCCAGAATTTTGTTAGTGGAGATTAAAATTTTTTCCACTAAAGGGATCCAGTCATAAATATAATACACATGATTTTATGAAAAGTCCACTAGAAGATGTTAAATGAATGTATGAAGACGGTCTCATTAGTCAAGGAACAATAGAAAGTTTCATGAAGGGAGTGGTATCTGAGCTAAGACAAAGAGAAATTTTTCAAATAAAAAGCAACAAAGAGTGAACAATCAATCAATAAACAAATAAATGGATATGAAAAATAGGTGTCTCAAATCCAAATCCTTATTCTCTATTGGAGATGAGCTTAGCTTCTATCAATAATTAATATAATACCCCTATGGATCTGTGATCTCAGCAGTATTGTTATTCTCTCCAATATACTGACTGCAAATCCCTCCTCCCCCATATGCTGGACTATCTTGTGCAAATATTGTCTTTACCATTGTATAAGGTGTTGTTTTTTTTTTTTGGGGGGGGGGGGAGTGTCTAATTAGATTCTAAGGATTTTCTTCAAGTAATTGGATATCAATAGGAAATCAGTGGAGCACATGGGCTATCCATTTGGTATTCCTCATTTTAATAATATGACCTTTCTATTTTCTGTTTATAACCTGCATTTGATGAAATACTTAATATATAACCTCTTCTCCCAAATAATTTTTATGTGTAATATGTTGGAGTCTGTTCATACCACCTTGAATATCTCCATATCGATGGCAAAATCCTCAAATTCAATTCTTTAGAAACTGAAGGAGGAAACTCTCTCTACCTATGCAAATAATCACTTGTTCCCCAGTTTATGATCTTAGGGTTGCCTAAAGCATTGAGAGGTTAAGTAAATTATCTAATACTAATAATAATAATGTTACAGAAAAGATTTGAACTCAGGTCTTCATGACTTTAAGACTGGCTTGCTATTAACTGTGCCACATAGGCATTTGATTAATGTGAATAGAGACAGACAAACACAGAGAGATGAAGAGAGACAGAGGGAGAGACAGAGACAGAGAGAAAAAGAGAAAAAAAGAAAGAAGAAAGATAAAGACAAATGGAGAAACAGAGAGATAGAAATAGACAAATGGAAAGAGACAAAGAAGGAAAAGACCAGAGACAGAGGAAAAGACGGACACACAGAAAAACAGAGAGAGAGAGAGACGGAGAGTGGAATTTCTAGAAATGGTCCAAAGGCAGAGAAGTTAGAATAGAATCAAAGAAATAATCACCCAAGGGAGTAATAGAAGTAGACAAAATGATGTTTTTTTTCTCGTATTTCCCTTCCAGAGAGGAGCTCTTTTATGTTAGAGGCCTTATAGCTATGTCCTCTCCTCACTCTATGTCAAAGGCATTATGTTGACTTGTTCCTTAAAAAGTTATTTAGCTTGAATTTGCCATAATGTCTTGACCACTAAGTCAAGTAGATTTATGGGTTTGTTTTTGATTTCAATAAATTTTTATCAAATGAAGAAATAGAATTACTGGTTCTTTCTCTTCCCAGGTAAGAAAAAAATGCAATTAAGCAGACTTTGGCCTACTTACTAATTATTGGTATCTGCTTAAAGGGAAAGCACCTCTTAAAATATAATGTAATCTACATTCTATAAAATCCTTGGGTCTTAGGAGGTTGATCAAGGATTTGGAGAGATCATCTTACCTATTCTAGTGTTGTGTGTGATGACTCAAGGTCTAAAATACTTATTGAATGTCAGAATGAACTGTGAAAAGAAATAATCCATTTTGATATAGTCTAGGATACTGAATTTTGCATAAATAAGGAGCGATAGAATAATGTATAACCTTGCCCCATTCCCTCACCCAACTCTCTTGACTTATTCCAATGGCTGCCATTTAACAATAAGTTAGATTTGGGATCTGCTCACCAGTGGGGATGAGGAGATGACTGACTTCTGCTTTTGTTTTTTATCTCTTTTTGCTTTCACAGTTGAGTTAGGAGACCTATAAATCTTCAGAACTTTTAAAGTGAAGGGATCCAGGAAAATGCTTGTTTGTTTACTTCTCTTACAATCCACACTATTCTCCTTACATAGATAGGGCCCTTGCTCACTTATGAACACTTACATCCTAGAACTATCACCTGGCACTAGGTAATGAGTGAAAGAAATGCTAATGACATCCATTCCTACTCCCAGTTCTAGTAAAGGGGTCCCTTCAGATCTCTTTTTGCCAGGTGTCTAGAGGAGTGGGAAGCTGCTCTCTGCAATTGTTACTGCCACCACATCCTGGTCTACTTTCACTATGCTCCTGGTTAGACCTCACCTAAGGGTCTACAGGTCTTTTGTCTCCCTTCCTAAGCTACCTTAGATTGAAAAACTGACTCACTGTGACTTTTTTCCTTGACCTTCCTATTCAGAATTATTTGGCATATTTTCAAGGTCATTGTAGAAGAGATTTTGGGAAGCTGAGCCAAAGTTTGCCTACACTTACTTGACCACATTGACTCTGTCCCTGTCTTCCAAGTATTTTCCACTTAATATATTTATTTCTCAATAATATTTTATTTTTCAAACACATGTAAAAAATAATTTTCACCATTCATTTTTGTAGGACTTTGTGTTCCAAAATTTTTCCCTTCCCCAAGACAATAAGTAATCTGATATAAGTTAAATATGGGCAATCTTTTAAAATATATTTCCTTACTTGTCATGGTGTATAAGAAAAATCAGACCAAAAGGAAGAAAACCACAAGAAATTTTTTAAAACCACCAAAGGTGAAAATACTATGATTCAATCTACATTCAGTCTCCATTCAGTCTCCATTGTTCTTTCTCTGGATGCAGATAGCATTTTCTATCTTAGTGTTATTGGATTTGTCTTGAATCACTGAATAAGAAGAGTCAAGTCCATCACAATTGATCATCACATAATCTTGCAAATACTGTGTACAATGTTCTCATGGTTCTTTCCACTTCACTCAGCATCAGTTCACATAAGTCTCTCCAGGCTTTTTTGAAATCAGCCTGCTGATCATTTCTTACAGAACAATAATATTCTATTATATTCGTATACCATACCTTATTCAGCCATTCCTTAATTGATGGGCATTCACTCACTTTACAATTTCTTGCCACTACAAAAAGAGCTGTTACAAACATTTTTTGCACATATGGGTCTTTTCCCCTCTTTTGTGATCCCTTTGGTATTTAGATCTAGAGGTAGCACTGCTGGATCTATGATTATTCAGGTCAACAGCTTCTCTGCAACTTATAGTCTCAAAGTTGCTTAAAATATTGAGGTATTAATTGTCTTGCCTATAATAACCAGTCAGCATGTGTTAGAGACCAGGTGTTCCAAGCTCTAAGGCCAACTCTCTATCAACTATAACCAAACTACTTTTCAAAATAAGTACTATAAGTATCATTTTACAGAAGAGAAGGCTCAGTCTCAGAGAGGCTAAGTAATTTAATTATTGCCATACAGGTAATACATGTCAGAAGTGGGAACCTCTAGATCAAACCTAGATCTGCCTGATTCCAAGTCTAGTAATCTAGACATAGTACAAGAATTCCTTTAGCAAAAACCATCGCAATGTCATTGACAGGGATGCAGTTTAAATCTTCCAAAATTATAATGCTATCTAATTGGAGAATAAGATATTCAAAAGATCACCAAAAACCAAGAATTATAATATTGTAAGAGGATCTTTTAAGATCAAGTAAATTTTGGCATCAAGGTTAAAAATTTGGGGAATTAATGCAGCTAGCTTGTGAGCTAGGATAACTTAGAGATTTGATGCCAGAATTCAGAGAGCATGGAAGATATTAGGGTCAGCTCTCAATTCGGTAATTGAAAATCCATGAAAGTTAGGTTCATAAGCTCCCTGGACAGAATACCATTAGAAGTGATCTCTTAGACTCATGCTTCAAGTTTAAAAAAAATATATTTTGAAATTACACCTGGTAGGAGGGAGGAGATAAACTTTAGTCAGTTGAGGAGATGTCCAGGTTTGAGCCAGCTCATACAAAAAACAAGCAAACAGTACACAATACCCCCCTTTTCCTTGGTTCCTTCTGTGTTCTGTTGCTATCCAATATCATTAAAATTCACTTGGCTACTTGCAGAAAACAAGCTAAAAAACTTAAGAAGTTCAAGTTCTGTATTAAGAAAAGTCATTGGCTTCTCTACTGAGTTATTCTAATTATTCCTGCCTCCCAAAGCATCCAGTACAATTCCCTCTGGCCCCAGCTCAAGGCTTCTCTAAGCAAAGACTGCCAATCATTTGGCAGTTTTAAGATGTGAAAGAAAAGTCTTCCAAGGATTAACCAAGTTTAGAAAACTAATTTCTATTTATGAGCTACACCAAGCTCAGAGCCCATACTCTCTCCCCCCCCCCCAAAAAAAAAAAAAAAGATCCATAGATTTAGGACAGGCAATAGCCTATTTCACTGTCTACCTTTGTCTTTCTGATCTCAAACTTTTGCATCTCTGCTGCTAGGAGTCTGGTAAGACAAATCCATTGCTGAGTCCCTTGACCCATAAATTCACAGCTAGAATTATATTGACAAAGGTCCCATCTCAGGCCTTTTCCAAGATTATTGCATGCTCTCATGCCCTGCCTGATTTCTGACTGAGAAAATAAAGGGAAGCAAAACTCAGTGCCCAGAACTCAAGATATTCTTGCCCAACTTAGGCTTGGCAGAGGGAAGGAAGGAGTTCTAGTAGAGTGCAGAGCAAGAGATTAAATATACCTGATAATAATTTTCTATAAATTAACAGTATCTCAGATCCTGTTACCACTATTGTATGTACTTTTGTGATTTAGTGGCTAGGGAGGTAGTCCTGATAAGGTGGGTTGTAATATATTAAACAGCCTTACACTTGGAGAAGATTTGGATTCAAATTTTGGTTGTATCACTTGCTAAATTAGGAATACTCACTATTACAATTTAAATGAAGACTATTTGTGTTAATTCGATGAATTTTAAAAGAGAAGAACTGATCTATTACCCCCATCTTTTTCAATTCTGAAATCATTCTGTGGTCATTTCATGTTGACTCTAGGAAAGGAAAAAGGAGACAAACCCATGCACAAAATCTTCATGTCCAGTTGATATTTATTTAAGGATTTTCAGTAATAGGCTTGAATCCTCAGAGAGATAAAAGACATAAAGGAAGGCTGTGGCTCTCTAAGTCTCTGCTCAGATTGGATCATGGCGCAAGAACAACACCAAAAAAGGTTTCCCAAATTTTCCCTTCTGAACAGGAAAAGTCTCATGTTGTAGGGATACTACCTTGATTGGGGGGTGAAGAAGTTTCCAAGGTGGAAAAAAAAAGGCGTTATCTGTTAACCTTCAATTTCAGGTCTGTGCTTTGGTGTTTTTGAGCACTGTCATTGATTAAAAGGGCAAAACATAGAAAAAAGGAAATAGAGAATCTTATTCACTCCATGACTGACTTTGGGCCTGTTCTCATAGAGATAGGAGCCAGCTCTTCATAGATTTGGCTAGACTTCTGAGAAATTTTCCCCTGCACAGGGTAGTCATGAGCTCATGCAAAGAACAAAGGTGCCATTAAGTTTTTTCATGGACTAAATTTCTGATTTAATTCTTAACTCTTAGAGTAGACAAAGTGAATAAGTAAAATATTCACTCAAGTCCTTCCTATGGCAAAACAGTCCCTGCTGAAAAGAACTTAAATGTACAAAAATGTTAATAGAGGCTCTTTTCATGATAGCCAAAATTTATAAACTAAGGGGACACCCACCTATTAAGACATAGATAAACAAATTATGATGTAAGAGAATATGTAAGGGAATATAATTGTGTTTTAAGAAATTATTAGCAGCAGCTAGGTGGCACAGTAGATAGAGTACCAACCCGCAAGTCAGAAGGACCTGAATTCAAATCTGGCCTCAGATACTTAATACGTTTTAGATGTGTGACCCTGGGCAAGTCATTTAACTCCAATTGTCTCAGCAAAAAAAAAAAAAAAATTACTAATAGTTCCATAGGAAAACTGGGAAGACCTTTTATTAGCTGATATGCAGTAAAGAGAGCAGAATTAGAAGAAAAAAATTATACAATAGAGAAAAACAACTTGGAAAGACTTTAAAACTCTGAACAATTCAATATTAAACCATGAATCCAAAAGAATGATGAAATAAACAAACATAAAATGCAAAAAAAAGTGCATTTTCAGATATAAACCATGCAGGAATTTGTTTTGCCCCTCTATGAAGTTATGTATTGAGAACTTTCCTTTGCAGGGATTTTCCAGGTATAATTTGCTCAATGGGGGATAGTTGGAGGAATTAATTATTTTTTAAAAAGAACAAAGTATCTTTATGCTATGTTTATGCTATGTATTTCAATATGATTTATAGCGCTATAGCAATATTGCTCTGAATTAACACTCAGGCACTGAACACTAACGAAGGGGAATGTTGAAAATATACTGTGTCATCTTGCTAACTAAAAGATAATATTTCAATGCATTGTTTTAATAAGGTAGGGACTGTGACTTATATTACTATTCATGTGGATGAATACACAGTATTGGAAAAAATGTGTTAAATGCACAGGATTTAAAGTGAATATCATATTTTAAAATCATTGTATTGCTAAGATTCATATTCTGTGTAATATTTAAATTTAAAAAAATCCCCTGTCCTCAAAAAGTTTACCTAACAACAGCCAATATTTATAGAGTGCTTTAAGGTTTACAAATCACTTTATATATCTTATTTCACTTGAGGCTCACAAAACTTTGTAAGATATATGCCAGCATTATTTCCTTTTGACATATGAAGAAACTATGTTTGGAAGTAACTGAGTAATCTGCCCAAAGTCACATTACTTAGCAAGCATCTGAGAAGGAATTGAAGTTTGGGTCTTCCAAGTTCAATACTCTATCCATAATAATAGACTCCTTTCAAATAGAGCTGGTGAAGCAGGATAAGATTAAACTATAAGTCCTTAAACCTAATTCTGATCTGTAAATTTCTAAATCCCTCTGAGTCTGATCCCTCTATAGTCTGACTCTAATTTAGAATGCCAATGTTATTGGCTAATCTCCTTCCTGCCTTCTACATTTAAGCCAATCCAGAACTAGGCAACTAGATTTTTCCTGATCTTTTCCTATTCTCTCTTATCCCCTGTATATTCATGCAATTTAACCTTAGACCTGGAACATATATCCTTTTTATCTACCCTACCTGAAATATTTCTTCTTTACAAATTAGATCAGATGCTATCTTCTCCCAGAAACCTTCTCTACTCCACCCCCATCTCAAATTTTCTAAAGACACTTTGGATGTCTGTCATCTTTCACCCTTACCACATCCTATTTTGTAACTTTTTTCTGAGACAAATCATAGCATAAACCTAGAAATATCTTCAGAGAGTTGCCTAATCAAAGAATTAAAGTCATCCATAATCATGAAAGTAGTAACCTAAATCTTGAAAGAAAATATAGCACCACATCACACTGATTCTCAGTCCCACAGTCAGATGTGGAGAAAATCACCTAACAATTCTTGAGTGTTCTCTTTTTAAAGCAGTACCCACTATCAGGGTTCAGAAACTGTATAGATACTTCCTTGGTGTTCCTTCTTGTACAAGAGATCAGAAATATTGCCCTTCTTTTTCCCATAATAAGTTGGGGCTAGGGAACTGTCCACATGCTGAACCAGCCAATCATTGTTCACCTCTCTAAATCTAAACTTTCAATCTAAACTAAGTGCTTCATTAAATTAAGTCTTGAAAATGAACACATTTAGATAACTTAATTTGACAAAGAAATTATTCTAGATTCCTAAAGTCTCTAAAATTGGGGCATAAGTTCTTCCAGGACCTACTAAGATCAAAAGCTTTTGATTTTGACAACAGATTCTGTGTGCTGCTTATGAAAAAGTCTCATTTCCATTAAGGAAAGTCTCATTTCCAGATAATGCATTTTTTTGCCTTCAGCAAGCCACAAAAGAAACAAAAAATGTAAAGAAAAAATTAATCTAATTTATAGGAAAAGAGTTAAAGCTCAAAGAGAGGTCTCGTCTATCCACTCATTTCACAGATGAGAAAACAGAGCTCTAGAGAGGACAAGTTACTTGCCCAAAATCATGGAGTAAGTGGAAGAACCAAGATTTGAACCCATATCCTCTGTCACTAAATCCAGAATGCTTTTCATTGTACTCAAGGTTCCTCAAATTAAACAATATTGTCTTAAACAGCAATCTTTGAGAGACATGATTATTTTACTGTGTGAAAGATTTTTACTTTTACCTGGGATTTCAAACCATGCCTTCCACTTAAATCTCCAGCTTTATCCAAACATATTATAAATCTTACAAACAAAAACAAGGTATTTGTGAGGCAGCTTTTGATATGAAGTTTCATTGATGTGAAAGATATTGTTTATTCTTCCTGCTTAGAGAAAATCTTGACTGCTTCTTCAGCAATTTGACCCCTCCTTTTTCCCCCTCTGTTTTGCCTCTTTCCACTCCCTCTCTACACCTCTGCTTTCAGGTCCTTGTGATTTGTGAGTCCTGGGAATCAGATTCAATAGACTAGCATTCATCAAAACATATGCATTTCTGGGGCTCAGAAGAGGAATGTATTCAGAACACCAGCACTTATTTCCTTTTCATGTCTCCTGTTTTGAAGTCCAATGCGATAATTAAGTTTCCTCTTGGCTCTGAGAAGATTCTGAAAGTGCATCAGCTCTTTGTAAAAAGAGCGTTTAATATTTACAGTTCAATGTAGTGCACTATTTTGTAAAAAAAAAAAAATAATAATAATAATAATAATAATATGGAAATTAAACAAGGTACTCAGGGAAAGGAGTTTCTTTTGTTGCTTGGGGGATGGGAAGAAGCTACACAAATTAAGTCCAAAATTAAATGTATATGAGATTGTTGAATGAATTAAGGAAAGCTAAACAAAAGAGCTGAAGTCCTATCATGCTGCCACACAATGAAATCATAAAAATCAAAACATATATTTCCCATCTCAGAATGCATTTTATTTTAAAACAATGGCCAAGTTTTCGTCCACTATTGTGGTGATGGTTCAATCATGTCCAACTCTTGATGATTATATAGACTTATCCACGGGGTTTTGTTGGCAAAATTACTGGAGTGGTTTGCTATTTCCTTCCTCAGTATGTCCCCATCTTATAGATGAAGAACTGAGATAAGGATTGTCAGTTAATAAAGGTCATACAGCTGTTGTTCCTCCATTTCAAAGAGGACCACAACATCACAGGGTTGTCTTAACTTACTTGTAAACTGGATTAAGTGAAGTAGACTTGTACAATGTCATCAGCCTCACTCTCTCTTCCAGAATTATCAAAGTCCAACAGCTGGACAAAAATCAGGATAACTAGCAATGACTCAGGAAACAGTGGATGACCATGATATCTTCAATGCCTGACCAAGCTTTAAACTACCTCATGGCTATTGGAATAAATTGTTTTCATCTACCCATTTCACTAGAGGAAGTCTTCACTTGTTTAGAGTAGACATCCCCCTAATTCACTGACAAATTTGAATACTGTTGGTTATCCTCAATTTGTTTTAGCCCATCTGATAAAATGGTTACTAGAGTATGTCCACTGCTCATGCTACACAGTTTTTAGAACCATAAGTAAGAACTAGATGAGAGATAGACACCCATAGGGGATGAATAGCCCTGAAAAGAACTTGGCAAGCCCTTACACTAGAGTTACCAGTCCACCCTGAATACTTCATATATTCTTAGAAAGTGTTTGAAGTGAGATTTGAACTCAGATCTTCCTGAATCCAGGTCTAGTGAGCTATCCACTGTACCACCTGGCTGCCCCTTTTATCTTATATAGCTTTTGAGGAAAAATTTCTTGATTCTGCTTCTGTGGAGAAAAGTAAAGATATTTACTCTATCCAAGAAAATTTGGGAGGTATAAAGGGCTAAGAATTTGCATTCTCTATCTGAAGTTAATTCACTGTAGAAAGTTAGCCAGGCCACTAACTTTTCTGGGCCCCAGGATACATATCTGTCATCCATCCATTTATCCATCTGTTCATTCATTCATTAATTTCTCCAATAAACAATTAAGTGCTTACTATGTATGACATAGACACTGTAGAGGATATAAAAAAGTTAAATTTTAAGACACAATAATTATTCTAAAGAAATAATAAAAATATACACAAAATAAGTAGTAGTTAGGCAAGACATATAACTATTAAAAATAACAATAAATGAATATCACTTTGTAATACCATGTATCTAGACTTAGAAATAACTTCAGAGGCTATTTTATAAATGAGGAAACTGAATTCCAAGGAGTTAATGACTTGAAAAGGTCATTGAAGAAGTATGTAAAAGTCAAAAGAAAAGATTTAATACAGATCCTCAGCTTCCTTTGACAATTTTCTTTCTATTATGCCATGCCACCTCCCTATACTTGCATTGAAAAAAATTATTTGAAAAAAAATTGAAGTTTTAGTAGATTGCAAACTCAACATGAGATCTATGTGACAGCATTCAAGAAAGTCAATATAGTCTTGGACAACAAATTAAAGGAATCATATTATTTCAGATTAGGGAGATGATAGCTCTCAAGTCAGCTACATTAGGAGTGTTATGCTTATTTCTTGGCATCACATTTTAGGGAAGATATTTACTATCTGGAACATGACCACAGAAGGGCAATCAGGATGATGAGAGACCTTGAAACCATACCAATAAGGAGATTGACAGAAATTAAAATAGTAAGCCTTGATTAGAGAATACAAAGAGTATATAAAAGCTTTTTTCAAATATTTGAAGAGTTGTCTTGACTATTTCATCTTGGTCCTATTTGGAGAAAAAGGTAAAAAAACTGCAGAGAGGTAGATCTGAAGTATACGAAAGGAAAAATTCCCTAATATTTAGAATGACCCAAAAAAGGAATAGACTCCTTTGGGAAATAGAAATTTTCTCTTTCTTAGAGATCTTCAAATGAAGGTTGTATGGCTGGTCACAGGTAGGATGCCTATTCAGGTTCCTTTGAAAAAATATTATATTCCAATATTCTGTGAATCTATATTAAACTCATTACCAAGAAGGTGCTTATGACTTCTCACTCTATTGTCTCGAACTCACTACCTGATGACTTAGGATGCGGTTCAAAAGAGAATTGTACTACTGGTACAAAACAGATTCAAGATGATAGCAAATGTTTGTTTTTTTTTAAGTGTGAAATTTGTGCTTAGTACGGTTGAAAGAAAGTGTTATCCACATATGTATATTTGTGGAAAGAAATAGTAACAAGACTTTTAAGGGAGTGTATTTAGGAATTAGGTTTGGTTGGTTTGGATTGGTGTTTTTTTTTTTAATCTATACAGGGAGATGGGAAAATATAACCAAAATTCTACTACCTGAAAACTTTACCTGCTGTATATAATCAAAACCAACAGAAATATGGAAGGAGGGAAGAGAAATGGAGAAGAGAGGGAAAGTAGAAGGGAAGGAAGAAGAAAGGAAATGAGAAAGGGAGTAAAGGAGAGAGAGAGGGAAGAAAAAGAAAGGGAAGAAAAAAGGAAGGAAGGAGGGAAAGGGAAAGAAAAGAGGGAGTAAGGAAATAAGCATTTACTATGCATCAGCTATGTGCCGGGTATTGTGCTAATCAATTTACAAATATTGCCTTTTTTAATCCTCTTAACAATCTGGAGAGTAGATGCTATTATTATTATTATTATTATTATTATTAGCATATTATTGTTCTGAAAACTGAAGCAGATAGAGATTAAGTGACTTGACCAGAGTGATATAATTAACATCTGAGGTAAAATATTAACTGAAGTCTTCCTAATTTCAGGTCCAGCACTCTATTTATTGTACCAACTAGCTTCTATAAAATACTTCACAATTTTCAAAGCACCTTACAGATATCTCATTTTGTCCTAGGAAGTAAGATGTTTTTATTATTCTCATTTTGTAGATGAGAAAACAAAGAGAAAGGTTAAATGACTTATTCAGGGACATACAATTAGTGTCTGAGGCAAGATTTAAAGTCATTTTTCGTTTTTTTTTTTAATTAAAATTTTTTATTTGCAAAACATATGTATGGGTAATTTTTGACCCTGAATAAGTTATATATATGAATGTTATAGAATTATTGTTCTATAAGAAACGATCAGCAGGATGATTTCAGAGAGGCCTAAAGAGACTTACATGAACTAATACTAAGTGAAATGAGCAGAACCAGGAGATCATTATACAAGGCAACAACAAGATTATACAATGATCAATTCTGATAGATGTGGCTCTTTCCAACAATGAGATGATTCAGATCAGTTCCAATAATCTTGTGATGAAGAGAACCACCTACACCTAGAGAGAGGATTGTGGGAAATGAGTATAGACCACAATTTAGCATTTTCACTTTGTTGTTGTTTACTTGCATTTTGTTTTTTTTTTCTCATTCTTGATCCAATGTTTCTTGTGCAGCAAGATAACTATATAAATATGTATTCATATATTGGATTTAAAATATATATTAACATATTTAACATGTTACCTGCCATCTAGGGGAGGAGATGGGGGAAAAGAGGGGAAAATTTGAAACATAAAGTCATCTTTCCTCACCGAGCCCAGTGTACCACCTAAGTGCCTTAGGAAGATAATGGAAGCCTTCATGGAAAAAGTATAACTTAAGGACCTTGATTTCAAAAATCAAAGGCAAGAAGGAGCATTCTAAACATATGAAAGGATGTGAGCAGAGATCTAGAAGTCAAGAATGGACAGGATATGTTTATAAGTTGCAAACAGTCCTATTTAGTTACAGCAAAGAATGTATGTATCACCTTGAGTAAATCATTTAACTATACAATACTCCAAGCAAATCTAAATTGCAGATCAATTATTAATCTGTATTAGTAAAGAATTTCTTTATCCTACAGGAGTGAAATCACAGATATAGTCTAAAAATAAATGTATTAAGGAATAGTGAGAGGATCATTTTTGATTAAGATAGTGAAAGAAAAGTTGTAGTGGAGAGTGACTTTTCCCCCATATGCTCCAGGAATGATGTGAGAAGTACTTGACTAACTTGACTAAATAATGATTAAGAAAAACAAATAGAAAACCCCTTCAGTCTAGCCTAGGATTATATAAAGCGACAGTCGGAAAGAGGTTTCTGTCAAGGAAGCTAAAACAAACTCAGACAAACAGCCCTAAAGCCTAACCAGTACCCTAACCAGTCCCAAGAGAGAAGGGACAAAGCAGAATACAGCACCTCAAGTGGGAGTGAATAGTAGTCTAGACTCTCTGTCTCCACTTCCTCAAGCCTTACTTGTCCTTGTTCATTTTTAGTTGTGTCCAACTCTGTGTGATCCCATTTGGAGTTTTCTTGGCAAAGATATTGGAGTGGAGTTCTCCAACTCATTTTACAGATAAGAAGACTGAGGCAAGCAGTTAAGTGCTTGCCCAGTTTTCATAAACAATGATATGATTCAGGCAAATTCCAATGGTCTTGTAATTAAGAGAGCCATCTGCACCAAGAAACAGAACTGTGGAAACTGAAAAGTGGACTACAACACAGTATTTTCACTATTTTTGTTGTTGTTTGCTTGTACTTTGTTTTCTTTCTCATTTTTTTCCTTTTTGATCTGATTTTTCTTATGCAGCATGATATTTGTAGAAATATGTATAGAAGAATTGTACATTTTAAATATATATTGGATCACTTTCTGTCTAGGGGAGGGAGTGAGGGAAGGAAGGAAAAAGATTAGAACACAAAGTTTTGTAAGAGTGAATGTTGAAAATTATCTGTATATATAGTTTGAAAATAAAAAGCTTTAATTAAAAAAAATGAAAATGAATAGGAGAAATAGAAAAAAATAAATGAAGAGGAGAAAGAAGTGGGAGAGAATTTGGAGCTAAAAATTATTAAAAAAAGTAAGTTAATATTGTTACCACATGTAATTGTGAAAAATGAAACATTGAACTTTAAAAAAAGTACTTGCTCAAGGCCACAAAGTTATGTGTCTAAGTCCAGATTTGAATTCAGGAATACACTGGCCTGCCCAGCATTCTATCTACTGTGCTACCTAGTTGCTCTTGAGACCCTTCACAATCTGGTTTCTGCTTTTCAAATTCTACAGAAACTGTTTCACAATATGAGTCCCAGTAAGATTTAATATGATTTTTTCTTTGAAAAATAGCTTACTTCAGTCTTTTGTGTATTGACTCATCTTTAGCATCCATGCAAGGCTTTGTCTTTTCCTAAGGGTCTGAACTGAAGGTTCTTTTTTTATGGTGTATTTCAACATTCCATTTTGAGATAATCTCCAGACCCTTCTTTATATAGGCTTCAATTTTTTTCAACATCTTTCTTAAAATAACATATCCAGAATCAGAATCCATTTGTACTTGAATAGATTGTTGTGACCAAAATCACTCAGCACTTGCCAGTCGAAATCTTCCTTCTCCAGGAAGTTCAGCTGGTTCTCAAGTTAGCATTCAGTTCATCACTGGGCTTATACTCAAAGCCTTTTCAGCTGGTGGGAGCTGCCAGAATTGGGCTTCCCCTTAGAGAACCTATATTGAATCTTACTGAGAATCTTATTACCTTGAAAATTAGTTTTATTAGATTTGGAGAAGCAGAACATATTGCAAGGGGTCCAGGACAGCTAGAAGGCACAATGGTTAGAGTACTAAACAAGTTGGTGTATTCATGAATTCAAATTTGGTCTCAATTATAACTGTGTGATCTTGGGCAAGTATTTACCCATGCTTACATCAATTTCCTCATCTTTAAATTGAGTTGGAAAAGGAAATGGCAAACCATTCCAGTATCTTTGCCAAGAAAACCCCAAAGGGGATCATAAAGAATTGGACACAACTGAAAATGAGAAAAGCATTGAAGCAAGATTCTTGGTAAAGGATCTAGGATAAATCAGTTAATCATGCCTGTCTCAGCTAATAGCTTTCCAGCCTGACTGTAAGGATCAAATGAGGCAATGTATGTAAAGCTCCTTATAGTCTTTTTAAATACCATACATGCCACCTATTATTAGTATGATAATAGATTTTAAAGCCTTCTTTAACTTCAAGTCCTATACAAATATAAGATTGTTTTGTCTTTCTGATTTAACTTTTGTCAACTATGTAGGGCTGAATTCCCATTCCCTGTAGAAGTTTGGGGTATTAACAGATTTCTTTAAGCTACTAATAGCAGAGAGAGTAACACTTGTCATTTTGGTTTGACTGTCCTATGGAGAAAAGATTTTTAGGAGAAGATGAGAGTCGAAAAGAAACCAAACTGTGTTTGCGGCAAATTTGCTCTATGATGCTCAAGCAATATGGAGAAAGGTAATATAATGCCTTTATACAGGCTGTCCCCATCCCTGATGACTAGAATGCACTAACTTCCACTTCTTCAAATCCTGAACATCCTTTAAAGTTCAGTCACTGTACTATCTCCTACATGAAATCTTTCTTGTTCACCTCTGTCATTAGTGCCCCCTCTCCCCACACAGCACCCTACTTTGCTTTCATATCCAATTTATCATGTATATTTTGTACATGCCCTGATGCCATCTCCTTGAGGTCAGGGACTGTTTCACTTTTCTCTTTGTATCTTCAGTCCCTAGTCTGGAATACTATAGGTGCTTAATGTTTTATTTCTCAATTGATTGATACAGTGGGAAGAGCAATGAATGCCCAATTCAAGAACATAGGTTTTAATCTCTTGCTAATTTCTGTATGTGTGACCTTTATTTCTTCCTTGGGCCTTGATTTCCCCACTGGCAAATTTTGTGAGCACCTAGATCAGGGGTTCTAGAATCTATAAATTTTGTTTTTAAAAATATTTTGATAACTATATTGTAATATAATGGGTTTTATTTGGAATCCTACATGTTTTATTTTATACATTTTAAAACATTATTCTAAGAAGGGTTTACCACATTGCCACAAGGGTCTTAGACAAAAAAAGAGAACTCTTTAACCTATATGATTTTTCAGTTTCATTTCAGCCCTAGATCCCATGTTTTAACCTACATATCCAGCTTTCTTTTTAATTTGGGGAATGGGAGGCATCCCTTTAATTTTCTTTTTCCAGCTAAAGAAATTATAATTGATAAGAAATGTCACTCAGTACTCCTAGCTTGCTTACTGTGAACAAAGTATCATTCTGCCTTTGTTGGTAGTCACCTCTAACTGGTTCAGAGTGGAGGTTAGACTGATAAAGTGAGCTATAGCAAGACTTAAAAGGATGAAGGGGAGAAACTCAAAAAAAGGCAATGTTCTACTCTTCTATTCTCCTCTACTCTTTTTTACTACGTGTAGGGGTCTGGAATTATAGCCCCAATTTATTTCTTCACCTTCAACCTATGTGGTCCATCCTGCTAATCACTCCAAGAAACTTTACTCCTCACTCTGTAATCCTAACTCCTGAAGGGAAATTCTCAGTAAGATTCAAGTATAATTTTTTCTATGAAAAACAGAAGCTTCAGTCTTTTGTGCATGAAGAATCGTCATTAGCATCTATACAAAGCTTTATTTTTCCTAAGGGTTTAAATTGAGAGTTTTTTATATCCTATTGTATTTTTATTTATTTTGAAAAATATTTCCCAATAACATTTTTTTTTAATTTGCTGAGGCAATTGGGGTTAAGTGACCTGCCCAGGGTCTCACAGCTAGGAAGTGTTAAGTGTCTGAGACTAGATTTGAACTCAGGTCCTCCTGACTTCAAGGCTGGTGCTCTATCCACTGTACTATCTAGCTGCCCCCCAATTACATTTTTATAAATTTTTTTATTTTTATTTTCATTTTCAAGTTCTCTCCCTCCCTTTATTCACTCCCCCACGCATTGAGAAGGCAAATACAATGACCATTATAGATATGAAATTGCACAAACTGTATTTCAATATTAGCCATATTAAGAAAGGGGGCAAGAAAAATAAGGAAAATGAAAAAATGCTTTAATCTATACTCAGAGTTCATAAATTATCTCTCTGATGATAGATAGCCAAATTAGGGGGTTCTTAATCTTACCTCTTTCAAGTTCATTGATTTCATGGAGTTCATGAACTTGGATGGAGAAAATGCATCTTTATTTCAATATAATTGGTTTCCCTTATAATCCTATGCATTTTATTTTATACAGTTAAAAACAATATTTTGAGAAGGGGCCTATAGGTTTCAGCAGACTGCTAAAGCTAAAAGGGTCTATCACACAAAAAAGGTTAAGTATACCTGAAATAAATAGTAAAAACAAACAAACAAACAACAACAACAACAAAAACGTAAGTGGGGAATCAAGAACACTACTTCTTTCTTTTTGGTACTAGCAATAAAACCTCAAAGCAGTTTTATGTAAATCATTTTCCATAGCAAGGCAAGAAATAGAACTTCCCATCCATAGATCCATCAATAAGCATTTATTGAAGGACTCCTATATGCCAGGCATTGAGTTAGGCTCTTGGGGGAGGGGGAGGCAAATACAATAAATAATCAATCCTTACTCCAAGGGAAATCACATTCTATCAAAAAAATGCACCAGTAATGGAAGGGGAACAGGTAAGCCAATATCTGAGACCCCAGCTTCCCATAGCTGCTTGCCCAGATCTATGGTGGTCCCTTCCTCTATTTCTAAAATCAGCTCCAATATATTAATATTACTACTCCTGGCTCAGAGCTGAAAGAGTCTCTTCTCCTGGTGAATTGTAGGGTCATGATGGAGTAGGCAAGCAGAGTAGCCAGATTAGGAAGACCCTAGTTGGTAAGAAAAGACATTTCCATTCTATCAGAGCCATAACTAGTCATTAACGGTAATTCTGGCAATCAAACAAAAATCAGTTGAGAGGAGGGGAGTTTTCAGATAAAAAAAGCCTTGGTTAATTTTAGTTGTATCAGGGAGAAGCTTGTGCATCAAAGAGTCTAATCCATATAATGATCTTCCATTGGAAAAGGTAAAAAAATGGAGAAGAAGTGGAGGAAGAGATAGGCAGGCCAGGAGACCAATGGGAAGACAAAAGCCCATGTGTCATAATGGTTGAGAAAGTAAAAGGACAAAAGTACATATATCTGTAAGGGCTATGGCCTTGGAATAGCAGGCCAAAGAATTGCCCTAGAAAAGAAGGAAGCTTCCCAGTGTCTACAACCTGAAAAAAGGGTCAATCTTCTCAATCTAAGTACAGTCTGAGTTAATTTTCCCATTAAATTTTTGATGGTTAGGTTCTAGGGGTAAAGAGGGTTATTTGACAAAGGTAGAGAAAAAAAGCTAGGATGACTTTTTCCCCTATGAAGCAGGGAATATTTCATCACAATATGAGATCAAAATCTGATAAATTTACTTCTGTGTGAATCTGACTCAGGCCAGATTTGGACAAAGTTGTTAAATCAATTAAGGAAAAAAAGTAGCCAAAATCAAAACTTATTTTCTACGACATTTATATGGAAAACCAGGTTTGACGGCAAAATCACAAGTCCATTGGATTTTTTGAAGGGAATTAGTCTATTTGGAGATACTCCATCTAGAAGACCTAACTCCATCAAACTTGACATCCAATTTTTTTTGTTCAGTCATATTTTGGTTGTGTTCAACTCTTTGTGTCCCCATGTGAAGATTTCTTAGCAAAGATGCTAAAGTGGTTCACCATTTCATTCTTCAGATCATTTTACAGATGAGGAAACTGAGACAAACAGGGTTAAGTGACTTGAACATGATCAGATACCTAATAAGAGTCTGAGGCTGGATTTGAACTCGTCTTCCTGACTCCAGATCAGTACTCTATCCACTGTGCCACCTAGCTGCCCTTATGTCCAAAGTGGTGCAGTTCAACTGCCCTGTAACTATTTTAGGGCTCCATTATAGAACTGTAACAAAGACAAGGCAAGAAATTCACTTACCCCAGAACCATAAAGCTGAGAGGAATAGAAAACATGTCAAATTTATATCTACTATTTTGAGATGCAAGCTGCTCTAGTGAATAGACAGATGGGTTCAGAGTCAGGAAGACCTAGATTTAAGGTCTGCCTCTGCCATATACTGACTCTATCAATGTGGGCAAGACAGATAAAAGAAAACAAAGTTGGGAAGATACCCAATAATAAGGAGAAGCCAATAGGAGTGCCATTAAGATAACCTTCTAGCTAATTCATGGGGTCTGATGATGTAAGAGGAGAGAAAGAGAGTGGGGGAAGTCAGCAGGCTGCTGGCACAATAATAATGAGTGGAATGAAGTATATCATCAAAATATTTTGTTTCATAAGTATGAACAAAAATGACATAAACATTACATTATTTGCTATGAGAACTGCATATTTGAACATCATGACAAGCATGTGTAGTCATATATTATGAGTAAATAATGTCTGTTTGAGAGAGAGAGAGAGAGAGAGAGAAAAAGAGAGGAAGAGAGAGAGAGAAAGAGAGGGAAAGACAGGGAGGGAAAGAGGGAGAAAGGAAAGGAAGAGAGAGAGAGAAACAGAGATAGAGACAGAGAGACAGACTGACAGAGACAGATTCAGAGAGAATATTCACCTTATTTATTACCTAATTCTGAGAGTGATAGTCTAATACTGGTATATTCTAGGTCAGTTAGGATTTTGTGGGCTTGACCCAGGAATTTAACCACCGTATACATGATTTCTATAGGGAAAATGTGTCCTGAATTCCAAACAATCTTTTGAAACACAGATGTACCTATTGGTAGATGGAGACTATTTGTAGTGCTGTTAAAACCTTTCCTCCCTGCCTCAAAGGCTAATAGAATCAAAGGATTTAGAACTAGAAAGGATATTAAAGTTCAAGACTAATTTTATAGATGAAGAACTCGGAAGAGTTTAAGATCAAGATCACATAATTTGTAAACAGCAGAGCTGGGACCCAAACACAGGTCCTTTATGTCTAAATTCAGTGCTTTTTTTCACTTGTGAAAAGAAACAGAATTATTTATAGAAATATGGAAGAAATACAGAAAACTGTAAAATGCTATATAATAATAAGGTATAGTAATCATTATCCTTGTTACCTATTTCAGCACTTCTGACAAGATAGGAATTCAAAAAGAAAGAAGGAAGGAGGAAGGGAAAAAGGGAAGGAGGGAAGAGAGAGGAAGGAAGGAAGAGAGGGAAGGAGGGAAGGAGAGAGGAAGGGAAGAAGGGAAGGAGAGAGGAAGGGAAGGAAAAAGGGAAGGAAGGAGGAAAGGAGGGAAGGAGGGAGGGAGGAAGGAAGGGATGAAGGAAAATGAGAGAAGGAAGGAGAAAGGGAGAAAGGGAGAAAAAGAAGAAGGAAGGAGGGAGGAAAAAATCAAGAAGGACAGGAGAAAGGGAGGGAGGAAAGGAAAAAAGGAGGGAGGGAAAGAGAGAGGAAAAGAGGGAAGGAGAGAGGGAAGAAGGGAGGAAAGGAGAGATGAAGAGAGGAGGGGAAAAGGAAGGAAAGGAGGATGGAAGGAAAGGATGGAGGGAGGGAGGAAGGGATGAAATAAGCAATTATTGAAAACTCATTGTGTGTCAGGTTAAGCAATTTACAAATGTTATATCATTTGATACTCACAACAACTTGGGAGGTCAGTACTATTATCATTCCCATTTTATAATTGAGGCATTTGAGGTAGGACTTGTGCAGGGTCACACAACTTATAAGTGACTGATAAAAATGAATCTAATGAAATCATAAGTCCTATCCCAATAATAATATATTACATTTATCCAATGTCATATATATCATGTATACATATACATATATATTTGCAAATAGAAGTGTATACATGATGTATATAAACTTTAACACTTAATAAACCAAATGAGTTGAATCAAAGAGAGGGTCAATATTAACTCATTTGTTTCTTACCTAAAAAAGCCAAGGAAAATTTCCTTTGATAGCACTTTGCAACCTGTAGAAAAGCTAACCCCTATCCTCCAGGTGCCCTCTACGTGCCCATGTGACAGGCTTTCCCAGGGTCCCCTTGCTATATTTTTTTAATCAATACCACAGATTCCTTCTTCCAGACCATGGACTAGTTTAAGCCATACTCAGTTCTCAGAACATAAGAAAATTCTTATGATAATTTGTTGATTTGTCTACTAAGAAAGTGAGGGGAAAAAGAAATGGCAGGAGAAATTAAGAAAGAAAGGGGAGGAAAATAAGGTTAGAAATGGAAAGTGAAAAGGATGGGAACAGGGGATAGAAAAGTCCTGGAAGCAGTATGAAATAGGATGATGAGGTGAAAAGATAAATATATGCATATATACTAGGGTGTGTGTGTATGTATATATATACTTAGTCTTGTGTTATTTAAGAGAAAAATTTGTGTTATCTTTGATTTCTTATTTTCAAATCTCCATGTTTATAAAGTTCCTGAGTATTTGGCATCAGACAGTCTTGGGCAGGTCACTGAAATCCTCCAAACCTCAATTTTTCTTCTGTAAAAGAAGTTGGATTAAAAGGTCTCTAAAGTTCTTTGTTACTCTAAATTCTATGATCTTACATTTATTTCTCTTTTCCATCAAGAACTATGAATCCCTGTGTGGTTTCCCACGTTCCTATTTCAAGTTTGAAGACAGCCATCCACAGCAAAGATTCCAACAAGGGTTGTATTTTTTTTTTTTTGATACTTCCAGACCAAAATCATCTTTGGAAAGTCTTGCCTATTTATCTGATAAGAAATTAAATTATATCACTTGCAATTATCACTGCACTCTGCATTTGCTGCCTAACTTATCACCTCTGATCTTATCACCATGCTGATAACTCAAGTCTTTTGACTGATACTGCCTACTTCAGCCACTTCTCCACTCTGGAGAGTCCAGATCATGCCATTCCACATTTACTGCTCTGCCTGATTTCAACTCCATTGAACAAGATGTTCAGAGTCTCCCACCTTCCCCCTCTCCCCTCTCCGCTGTCATTTCCTATCTCCTTTTGTGCATCATCTCCTCCCATTAGACTGTAAGTTCCTTGAAGACAGGAACTGTGTTTCTTTTTATTAATTGAATTCCCAGCACTTAACACAGTGTCTGGCACAAAATGAGCATTTATTGGATTGGATTATTGGATTTAGAAATGAATTCTAAAAAGACTCTGGGATTGTTTGAAATGTAAAGCTGTATTGTTTGCCTTGTGTGTTATTTAGAAAGATAAAACTTTGTGTTATCTTTTATTTTTTTATTTTCAAATCTCCATGTTTATAAAGTTCCTGAGTGGCTAGGTCACATTATTTAAAAGGTAATTAGGTTTTTTTTAATATTTTTAAAATAATAGTGATATTTTAATCATGTTTTAACATAATCCCAATGTCCTCCCCCTTACCTCCAACTCTTCCTTAAAAGCTTAATTGAAGCACTATGTGTTTTTATTAATTCTTCCCCTCATTGCTTAATACCTGCCCTCACAAAATGCCTCTTAATTTTTAAAATGTACTTATTTGTACATATGATGGTTCTGCCCATAGACAAAGACAAAGACTTCTTTTTTCATCTTTATATCTTTATCACCTAGAACAGTACCTGGCACATAGTTGGCATTTAGCAAATGGTTTTTAATTGATTGTTACATGTACAATGTTTGCTGACGAGTGAGTTGACTAATAGGTTTTTGAGAATGACTTGGGGAATTATGTGAGCATAAAAGTGCTATCCATTGCTACCTTCAACAACCTTCATTATTCTTTGAGATTCTTGTCTCTTCTCTTCTCCATATATTAAAACATATAAAGAACAATTAATCAATGACAGAATTCATCTAAATTGATATCTTAAATACTTAAGACTGCTAAGTATTTCTCAAGTTCTGATAGTCTACAGGAAAGGCAGTTCATGGAAAAACAAATTAAAAATAGGGTACACATAATTTTAATAATCATGTAGCTGGTTCCTCTGCTACCTCTGGTCTTTTATGGCTAGTTTCAACTTAAGATGAGTGTAACTGGATGCTTCTCTTCTGAAAACCATCCACTTATGTCAGGGATTGCCAACAACTAATGAAGTATTTTTCCTTTGAAAGGGACCTGTATGTGCCAAAATGTTTGTAGCAGCCCTATTTGTAGTGGCTAGAAACTGGAAAATGAATGGATGCCCATCAATTGGAGAATGGCTGGGTAAATTGTGGTATATGAATGTTATGGAATATTATTGTTCTGTAAGAAATGACCAGCAGGATGAATACAGAGAGGACTGGCGAGACTTACATGAACTGATGCTAAGTGAAATGAGCAGAACCAGGAGATCATTATACACTTCGACAACGATATTGTATGAGGACATATTTTGATGGAAGTGGATTTCTTTGACAAAGAGACCTAACTGAGTTTCAATTGATAAATGACGGACAAAAGCAGCTACACCCAAAGAAAGAACACTGGGAAACGAATGTGAACTATCTGCATTTTTGTTTTTCTTCCCGGGTTATTTATACCTTCTGAATCCAATTCTCCCTATGCAACAAGAGAACTGTTCGGTTCTACAAACATATATTGTATCTAGGATATACTGCAACATATCCAACATATAAAGGACTGCTTGCCATCTAGGGGAGGGGGTGGAGGGAGGGAGGGGAAAAAAATCGGAAAAGAAATGAGTGCAAGGAATAATGTTGTCAATTTAAAGTAATCATTAAATAAAATTTTTTTTTTAAAAAGTACTTTTCCTTTTAGTCAGGCATGTGGGACGCATTAGGAAAAGGGATATCTTGCAAGGAAATAGAGGGCAGAAGGCATGTGCAATCAGGAAAATGAAAACACAGAGTGAAACATCACCAATAATAACATACTCCTTTGGTAAATTTAAAGAGACTTTGAGGAAGACACCCTTTTCTCAGCACATTGGGTTGACCCCCTCTGATAGTTATGAACAGTAGCAATCTTCACTAGAGGGAAAACACCTTAATAAATTTACAGATCTATTAGAATCTATTTTAAATTAGCATATCAGGGGGAAAGCACAGGATAATAGAAAGTACAGAAGCTTCAGAGTTCTGACTCTATGACTTGCTAATTGTATGGCTACAGGCAAATCAATTCAACTTTCTGGGCCTTTGTTCCTGGACAGATTTCTCCAAAATTCTATCTATTTCTGCTTCCAATGATCCTTGTTTTCTGTAATTCGTACTTTCTCACAATATGAATTGGATCTTGTTTTATGGAAACAATGGGTGGCTTTTCCTGTATGTTGTGTGTATGCAAGATTCTGCTGGTACGAGACTTCTTCCTATTTCTGTTATTAAAAACAAATACTGCCATATTGGCATTCCATTTACTATTGGACTCAAGTTGCTTGCAATTCTTAATGTAAATTTTTGTTTGTTTCTGCTATGTTTTGACTTTCAAAGTACCTCCACTCCCACATACACATCTTTTGGATTACCTCATCTTGAGTTGTTCCACATGTGTATGTATCTAGCATTCTGCAGTACAGTTCAGACAGAAGTCACAATAAAGGCCTTTAACTCACCAAAGGTAAATATCTGTATCTATTAGGACATTTTATACATAGACCTCAGTTGAGATGTATACTTAGCAAAGTTATTTTTAAATTAAAACAGCACATTAATACTTAATGTAAAATGCCCCCTTGAAATTTTGCTTCCAGTGTAAATCTTATTGTATACATATGCTAGGGTTTTAGTAGTTAAAAATCAAAATGAAAGCTTGTGTCTAATGGTCCAGTTGTTTCACATAGCAGGTTTGGGATGAAATATGCATTCCAGTATATTCTGTATATAGTTTGAAATGTATATTAACAGCCCCTTCCTCTTGATCCTATTTCTCTCCATCTAAGTTACTATTTCATAGTAACTGCCCTATCCGACTTCAAGTGAAAATGAATTGTCAGATAACCAAACAGAAAAGGGATTAGAATTGTGACTTATTTCATTGATTTAGGGAATTTTCAAATAAGGAATTGGCTCCATCTATGCAGGTTACATTGCAACTTACCATTCTAGAGAGTTGTCCAGAGGATTTGAACTCAGATCTACCTGGTGCTGAAGCTCAAGACCATGCTACCTCTCAATAAAATATATAAAAAATATATTGATTGGTTGATTCCTGTCAGTCAACCTTGCGCAAAGCCAATACTTTTAAATCTTTAAGAAAGATGAATGAATCAATTATTTCATGATGATTCAATACATACTTTATTTTTCAATAGAACCAACTTTTGATTATGAAGTTAAATTCTATTTTTCACTTCAAATGAAAAGAGCTAAAATGTTATTCATCTGTGAGGGAAAGGACAGAGGCAATCCAACTGGCACAAATATTGTAATACATTAAGCTGGTCTAGAAAGAAAACCAGACTTTTCACATAGCGATACTAAAAAAGCTGGACAACTTGATTTTTCATAGAGTGAGGTCAAGAATCGTCCACAAAGTTCTTGGAAAAATAGCTAAGATTTGTGATAATAACAGGTACTGCAGTGGCATTCTGTGTGGTTCTCCACTTTTGCATTGCCCATCACCGTGGCCTTAAAAAAAAAAAAAAACACAAAGTAATAAATGCTGATGAGTCAAGTTGTTTTTACTAAAGAAAGAATGAGTTGTGTGTTAGTTTAAAACTCTGAAGAGGGGAAGTTAGGAATTAAATAATTGTTTGCTAATCAAATACACAAAATGTCTCCTTTTCTCTTGATATTTGTGATATATATATATAGATATATAAATGTATATCTATATATATGGTTTGGGCTTTTGAGCATGCATTAAGGAATTGTATGAACATAAAGATGTTACTCCATTGAGTCCCCCTGTTTCTCCCCTTTTTCTCTCTCTCTCCGTATATGTATGTACATGTATATGCATATGTATATGTATATATGTATGTGTGCATATATATGTATATACCGGGAGGGAGGAAAGAGACAGAAAAACAGAGAGAGAAAGAGAGAAAGAGAGAGAGAGAGAGAGAGAAAGAGACAGAGACAGAGAGAGAAAGAGAGAAAGAAAGAGAGAGAGAGAAGAAGAAGGGAGAGGGGGGGGGAGAGAAGAGAGGGGAGGATGGGAGAGACAGAGAGAGACACACAGAGAGAGACGAGAGAGAGAGAGAGAGAAAGAGAGAAAGAGAGAGAGAGAGAGAAGAGAGAGAGAGACCGACCTACCACCACCATGATATCCACCAAGCTAGAAACTCAGATATTGACTGTACAGATGGTGATTGGGGTTTGGTTTCTATTTGAATGCTATAGAACACTGCAAACTAAAAGGGCTTACCTTTGTAAATGCTTTGGCCACACAGCATGTGGCCTCTGATGTAATGTTCTTTGGAACCAACATGGTCTTCTTTGATCTTGGTGGAGTAGGATATGCTCTTGAAAAACAGCATCCCATGCACTGGTAAATGGGAGCTCCTAGCCTGGAGAAGTATTTGTTCTCTTTCAGCTTGCATTCTGGACAACCTGTCATAATGGCATAGGAACATTACAGAATATAATGAAAAAAAATCTACTGTTTTTTTCTGATGTATCTGATTTTAATAGCTTCTTTTTCTTTTATTGAGAGAATGATAATCAGTCCTCCTTAGGATATAGTCTCATCCCCACGCTTGTACATAACATTCTATTAACACTGATTAGAATAATGCACATGGGAAAAACAATTCCAACAGATGTGCATGTTGAAGTTTCAATTGTGATAGCTCCTTTCTTTACAAGCACGGATTCCCCAGTCTGATGATAATAGGATGCCTATAGGGAGAGCAAAAAATGAGGGTTGAAAATACCATGCTGGTATGAAAAACAGAACTTTGCCCAGAAGTAAAATGTTCTTTCCTTTGTAGTTTGTTATTCACTTTTCCTAAAGGGAAAGGCATCAAGAGCAAGATGCATGTTGTTTAAAAAGTTTTAGTGAATGGAGAAAGAGTTTGATACTAAGTCCAGCATCAGAGACAGTACAGGATAGTGTGGAGAATGCTGATCTTGGACTCAGGAAAGCCTAGATTCAGATCCTCTTAACACACAGTGGTTATATGACCATGGACAAGTAATTAACTCTTCATGTCACAAGGGAATTCACCAAAACTACAGGGAATTTGCAGACACTGGGATATTCACACATGGATTAAACTCAAGTCCAGACAAATAAAAAACAAAGTAGCTCTATTGAAAACGTGATGTAAGACTGTAACCACTTATCTAGAAGAAAAATCGAGTCCAATCATGGTTTACAATTTCATAGCAGATGGAAGTAAACCAGCTGCAAGATGTGATTGTTCAAACAATATAGCAAAGCAAATTTATTGCATAAAAATGTTGGATAGAAACAAAAATAGTTTTTCTCACTCTATAACTGATGTGAAAATTCCTCTCCAAATAGAATTTTACAATTTCCCCAAGTCTTTTGGGAGATGAAAAAAGATAATAAGACAACTGAACATGGAGAATTTTCTATTTGTAAGACTGCGAAATAAATGAAGAATAATAACAGACTTCTCCATTCGAGATGAAAATGTCCTTGCTGGCATATAAATGGAGATGTAAAATATCACTAGTGCTTTACATTTTCTGAAGCTATTTTCATTTTATGTTCACAACCCCCAAAGTGCCTAGATATTTATCTGGGAGCAAAGATTTATGACCACATTAAGTAAGGTGGTAGAAATGTAATTAATGTGGTTATTGATGTATGTCTAACAATGTGTTGTCCCCATTGCTGAATACTGAAGTTAGCTCACCCACCCTGCATGATAAACTCCCCATCTGGGAAGGAGTGGAGGATATGCAGAAATATAGACAAGGTGGCCAGAATGACAGCTGCATACTTTCTATAGTAATCCATGGCTCTCCTGCAAAGATAGACAAATAAATGATTAATATGGCATGTATAGTGATAATGAATCTTTTTCATAATAACTATCCTGATTTATTACCAGTCTACAGAGTGCAGCAGAGCATACACTGAAGCTATATTGGTCACTTTTATTGGAAAGAAGCCAGAAGAAGGCTGGATTCTATACAAATCTACAAAGATGACTGCTGTTGAAAAAAAATATATATATAAAATAAACACACATACACACATATATATAATTTATGTATTAAAGAACTGGGATCAATAAGAATGTGATCATCATCATCACTATCATCAACAACAAGATGACTGCACAATAGAAAGAATACTTTCTCTGAGATCAGAAATCCTGGGTTCAAATACTGTTTCTGATATTTGCTTCTTCTGTAACTTTGGATAAGTCACAGAGAGGATTGGTCTAGATGGCCTCTGTGTGCCTTCCAGCTCTAGATCTAGGTTATGATTTAGTTTCTGACTATGATAACTCATGAACTTCATCTAACAAGGCACAAAAACATTGAGGTCTATATGAGAAGAAAGAATATTCACACCAAAAATTCACAAGTCATTTGAATTATTTGAGTCAGAAGTATATAATATCTCTGTGTATGAATTATGTATGAAAATAAAAATAGAATTTATGTATGAATAGACTCATTAAGTAAAAAATCATGATCCATAATTTTTGTTCTAGCCACAGCTTCTCATTTTAATGAAACTCAATCCAACTAGTGTGGGTGCTCCATGCACCAAAAAAAAACTCAGCCCTTTTCACCCTATATAATTCTTATCGTATCTCTCTTTAAAAATCAAAAAAGGCTGTATTGATTTTTTTAAAGTGCATATGATTATCATTTCCAAATACTCTCCTTCTCCCCAATCTTAAAAAAAACCCTTCCTTATACAAAGAGAAACATGAGTAGGCTACAAAAGACAATAACAAACTTAAAAAAAAAAAAAACAGAAAATTACATCACCAAGGAACTGTGTGACAGGAAGAAAAAATAGTACTGATAATTTGCCAAGATCAAGGGATAACCAGCAGATAAACAGAGGGATGTTGGCAGAAATCAAAGAAAACTTCCAGCACATTGGGTAGATTCCCTGTGATGAAGTGTGAGAAGGAAGGACATGAACCGAGTCACACAGGATGGGGAGGCATTGAGGGGTTGCTATTTCATCAGAGACAGTAACTGATTTGATGAGACTACAGATCCGTTTGAATAGTTGCGTATTGGGAGCCTTTGGCATGGATTTTTCAGGTCAATTAACTCTTCTTGACCATTGTCTTAAGTACCATTGTCACTTCCTCAAATAGTACATAAATCATTAGTCACTACTTAGCTGTTCCAAGATCATTGCTGGTAAGAATAGACTTAGCTGTTCCAAGATCATTGTTGGTAAGAATAGATTACTACAGAAAGGCTTAGGAATCTCATTTTATATCTATTTCATTTTCTCCTTTTAGTTTCCTTTACTAATGCTTTCAGGATGAATTGGCTTTTTTGGACTTCACTCCAAGCTTATTTTAACCTCAAATACTTTGTGCTGCTATATGAGATGTTAACACTCTTAGTCTTATATCATTCTTCTATATAATATTTTGTTGATGTCCTTATACACTAAGTTGCCATTGTACATGAATGTTCTCTCCATTTGTCAAAGTTTAATGTTTGTTGACTAAAATTGTTTCTGAGTTTTCCTTAACTCCTCATTTAGTGGTGATTTTACAAAAGTTAAACATCTTCAAGAATTGGTAATAGTTGGGATCAATATTTTTACTTTGATCTACTTCTCATTTTTTTGGAGTTGATAGCTCACTTATTTTAGTCAAATTGGAGTTGCTATAATCTTTTTTTTAGCAATGTCATCATTATCTTCTCATTTCCATTCTTTCTTCTAATTTGACTTTCTTCTAAACTATTTACATGCAGCCAAATGATTCTGAAATAACTTTTACATTACTAATTAGTTGTTAATAGTTAGATAGGTATCTATTTATTAGGTAACCAATTGTTGCCTATCTTTTTAGAAATAGTGTCAGTCAATCAGCATTTATTAAACTCCTACTAGATTTGAAGAGGCTACTGAACATTCCTAACATTAAATGGATAGTTTTAAAAAAATTAGATCTGGAAAGAATCTATGTGTGCAAAAATGTTTGTAGCAGCCCTTTATGTAGTGGCAAGAAACTGGAAACTGAGTGGATGACCCTTACTTGGAGAATGGCTAAGTTGTGGTATATAAAGGTAATGGAATATTATTGTTCTATAAAAATAAAATATCAGCAGGATGATTTCAGAAAGGCCTGGAGAGATACTAAGGGAAGTAAGTAGAACCAAGAGAACATTATACACAGCAACAGCAAGATTATACAACGATCAATTCTTATGGACGTGGCTCTTTTCAAGAGGTGATACCCAGGCCATTTCCAATGGTCTTGTGATGAAGAAAGCTATCTTCACCCAGAGAGAGGACAGTGGTAACTGAGGACCACAACATAGTATTTTCACTTTTTTGTTGTTGTTTGTTTGCATTTTGTTTTCTTTCTCATTTTTCCCTTTTTGATCTGACTTTTATTGTGCAGCTTAATTGTGGAAATAAGTATAGAAGAATTGCATATGTTTAACATATTGGATTACTTGCCATTTAGAGGAGAAGGTAGAGGGGAGGGGGAAAAAATTTGGAATACAGTGTTTTGCAAGGGTGAATGTTGAAAATTAATTTAATAAAAACATTTTTTTTAAAATAGATCTGGAATTTGAAAGTACACCAACTCTATATTTACTCACTCTTTTTTTCTACTGTGATAAAAGAACCCCAAAGTAGATATATTTTTTGGCACAAGCCCCTCATTAGACTTTATCTGAAAGAACTAGAATGTTGTGGATAACATAGTTCAATATCAGAGAATAAAATGTACCCACGTTGTGTTTTCCTTCTCCTGAATAATGTTTCCTCCACATGTGATGAAGAGTGGGCTTAATATAGAATGAGAAGTGGTATATGTATAATGTAAAAGGGACTGGTCAACAAGAGTTCTGCCTTTAGGAACATAAACAGAGGACTCAGCTTGTTGATATTCAGTCATGTCCATCTCTTTATGATCCCATTTGAGATTTTCTTGGCAAAGATACTGGAATGATTTGCCATTTCCTTCTTCAGCTCATTTCATCAATAAGGAAACTGAGGCAAACAAGGTGAACTGACATGCCCAAGGTCACACAACTAATAAGCATCTGAAGTTGGATTTGAATTCAGATCTTCCAGACTCCAGACCCAGCACTCTATTCATTGTACCACCTGACTGTCCACTGAGCTTGAGACTATCCTTATGTGCATTTTGAAAAATGGGCAGGTATTCCATTTCCATTTTGTTAACTGCATAGTGAATAAATTAACTTTGGATTGCCAGCTAAGCTAGAATTGGAAGTAGATACAAAAAGCCTGGTAACTACCTGTCCTTTTCCTTCTGTGGTGGTGAACACAGTAGGGAAGATGAGGTACTATGGGCATCCCCCAAATACAAGAGAGATCTCAAGTTCTCTTTACCTGAAGTTACCATGAAACTCAGAGCACATGGCACTGATCTTGTTAAGAGATATGGTTGTAGTAGCAGCAATGACCTGATACCAGCTGCCCATCTTTCCACCATATGGCCTGGGAACACATGGCCCTTCTGTTGTTTCTAACTCTATCTCTGTTATATCTTTACACATATTTATATCTGTGTATAAATATATAAATGTTATCTCTGTTATATCTCTAATCTCTTCTGTTTTTTAGGTGGCAGAGTAACTGACCAGTCTATGAATTTGAAACCTTAAAAAGGGAGGCTAGAAAGAGAGAGACATAGAGCCAAGGAGAGAGGGAGAGAAACAGGGAGAGATACCCAGAGAGAGACAGAGAGGGAAGGGGAAAGAGAGGGACAGAGACAGAGACAGAGTGACAGAGAGAGGGAGGAAGACAGAAAGACAGAAACAGAGAGAGAGAGAGACAGGAAGAAACAAAGAGATACAGAGAGAGATAGAGGATCAGAGAGAGAAACACACAAACACAGAGACACAGAGTCACAGACACAGATACAGAGCCAGAGCTGTCCAAGGTCTGAGAACCATAGTTGAATGCAGTACCAAGGATCTGCTAGGAACCAGAGAAGCAAGGAATAACCCCAAAGGCCAAGATACTGAGTCCTGTGAGAGAGAGAGACAGACAAAGACAAAGACAGATACAGAGTCAAAGAAAGACAAAGACAGACAGAGAAAGGCAGAGACAGAGAAAGAGAGAGAAAGATAAAAACAGAGAGACAGAGAAGCAAAGAGACAGAGACAGAGAGGCAAAGACAGAAACAGAGAGAAACATATAGAGAGACAAAGGATCAGAGAGAGAAAGAGAGAGAGAAACATACAGACACAGAAAGACAGAGAATCACAGACAGAGAGACAGAGAGAGAGACAGAGCTGTCCAAGGTCTGAGAACCCCAGTTTAAAGCAGTACCAAGGATCTGTTGGGATCCAAAGCAGCAAGGAATAGTCTCAGAGGCCAAGACACTGAGTCCTGTGAGAGAAAAAGAGAGATGACAGACCAAAAGACCGATACACACACACACAAACACAGAGAGAGAGAGAGAGAGAGAGAGAGAGAGAGAGAGAGAGAGAGAGAGAGAGAAAGAGACAGAGACAGAGAAAGAGGGGGGGCGGTGTCTAGTGGGGAAGTTTTATAGTAACTGCTATTGAGTTTGAATCTTCTCTCTGTGGGAATATAAGGGATAATATTTCCCTAGATGTTGGAAGTATTTGTTCTTTTGTTCTTGATCTATCTTCTTAGTAAATATCCCTTGTAAAAAACTTATTTGTTTTAAATGGGAAGGAGAAACGGGCCTTCATCACTGATGATATTAAGGAGAATATATTGAAATAGAGATTTAGACTGATGACAATAGAAAAGGACAGAACTCATCCCTTAGAGTACTTCTAGAGAACAAAGGGGGAAATACAACTTGCTCAGGAATCTAACTTGAGTTAGGAGAGTGGACCTTAGGCTAAGAATCCTCCAAATTTTAAAGGTCATACATATGAAAATGCATGGCCAAGGAATACAATAGAATCAACATGATTTGAATTCAAACCATACCTCTGACTATGTGACTGAGCAAGTCACTTAACCTCAATGCGTCTCAGAAAACTCATTAGGATTTTTCTTCTAAGTTGAGATCATTTTTAGAGGAAGAAGTTCCCACAATGGAATTTCTTCATACTGCTGAAATCACAAATCATTTGCATATTTTACTTATGTATCTGTCTGAGAGGATAAAACATTTTTTCTGCACGCTTACATAAAGCATGATCCTTATAAGTATAATGGAATACCCTGACACCAGAGTACTTTGCCTACATACGACCTAAATGTACTTCTTGTGTTCATAGGAACCTAGGATACTTGGCTATCACTTGGGTAATAATAACTCATAATAATATCTGGGGGCAGCTAGATAGCGCTGTGATAAAGCATTGGCCCTGGAATCAAGAAGACCTGAGTTCATATAAGACCTCAGACACTAATATTTACTATCTGCGTAATCTGGGCAAGTGACTTGCCTCGACAAAAAAAAAAATTTCATCTGACAACAGTCATAAGAGGTTATACATTATTGGGCCTCATTTTACAGAGGAGGAAACTGGGGACCAGAGGGGTTAATGACTTGCCCAGATTAATATAACTTTTCAAATTCTAAAGTTGGGATTCAAATATAAGTCTTCTAATTTCAAATCCATCTTTCTTTCCACTAGAACTTGTTAGATGCAACTGAAAAGCAGTCCAAAAGTCATTGAGAATTTTGAGGATAAGGAATCAAGTCGATTACTTACATTTAAATCCTAAGAGCATCCTTAACATCCTGGGTTAGAAGAACAAGATTTAAAAATTATGTAAAAGTCCTGCCTAATAACACTTATAAAAAATGTTGTAATGTTTGTAAAGATCTTTATTTCCACTATTTCTATCAGGATTGCAAAGAAAGTATTATTAATCCCATTTAATAAGGAACTGAGAGGACACATGATATGTCCATGGTCACATAGATGGCAAATGTCAGAGCCATAATTTGAAAGCAGAATACCTGACTCCAAGTTCAATATCTTTTCCACCATAGCTGTGCTGCCTTTCCCCACCAAAAGGCAATCCAGAGCTGAGTTTAAAATACTCATGGCTCAAAACTGATGTTCATTTTTCATCTAGACTAACAGTAAAATGTGCATAGGAATATGCTAGCATATACCATGACCCTTATAAGTGATTTAATTGATTAGTACAACTAACAGGTTGAAAACCCGGCAAAGTAGAGAATTTATAAGCATAGCTACAGCTAAAATAAATATATAGGTCATGATTTTTACTTAATGCATATATTCATGCATAGCTAATTTGGTTTTTATGTTCATACATAATTAATGTCCCAAATCCCATATGAATTGATGTCCCAAGTAGCACATAAAATCATGAAAAAAATTCATAGTTGAAACTGGTTTTCCTTTTTAGCTTGTATTGTTTTTGTGCCTTGACTTCACAGCCCATATATTATGAAAATTCACACATTATTCAGAGACCCATTACTTAGAGATTAATTCAGAGAGAGACTATTCATAACAGGTTTGCAGGGTTGGAGAGGAACAATTCAATGCAAATTTTAAAATACATCTCATGATGTATTAAATGAGCAGAAAATCCAGAGTGATCCTAGGAATTAGAGCTGGAAGGAATCTTGGAGATCATCTATTTTGCCCTTGCACTTGACAGATGAGGAAATTGTGACTCAGAAAGGATAAATGGCTCATCCATGTTGGAATAAATAGTAAGACACAGAGATGGGATTCAAACCCAGATCCTCAGACTTCAGATATGTTCTTTGTTCTACTATATTATATCTCTATAGGTTCATTTGTCATTCATTTTTTAAATTTTTTAAAGGTGAGGAAGAGACTGAGGAGAATGAGAGAAATGAGGTCTTCCTCAGATGTTATGGACTTTCAAAAGGATTTCTCATTTTCTTTTTTTCTTTTTGGGGGGAATTTGGATTAAATAGTATACATGTTCCAGGTATTTTTCACCTAAATTCAATGCAAGTCCTCAAAGCAAGTTGAGTTTTGTCAATATTAGAGGGAAGGGGAGGGAGGTTCAGGGATCAGAGAAGAGACTGCTTGGGGATATGAGTTCTGAATTTCCTAATAAGTTGTAAATATCTATGAATTTATTAGAAAGATAATACAAGCAGAAGGGGAAAGGAAAGATAAAGTAGGAAAACATAATAAATCAGCTGGAATGTATTTGTTTTGTGCTATTTCTGGTTTGAATTGAGTATTTATGCTAAAACCCCAAATTTGAAATAATAATAAAGAAAAGATCAAAAATAAAAGTACAAATAGAGAACTGTATTTTATACTGCAAAAAAACTGATAGGGGAAAGGGAAAAGGAAAAGACTGTAAAACCCAAAATAGAACAAAATCTCCTAAGATTATAATTCACCAGGAGATGATTTCTCAATCCGTTCAGCTACAGGAGTCTTAGCTGGCTGCCATGGGAATTTACAAGTGTTAAATGTGCCATAGGCAGGAGCCATTCCTGTGTTGACTATAAAACTCATACACTACAAATTACAAAGAACACACACAAAGGAATTACATAAGTGAGTTACAGGATTTGAGCTGTGTATTTCCTAATATATAGTAGAATATATTTGTGCACAAATAGAGATCTGTGTCTATTTACTTCCTTCAATATAATATGTAGGTAAATGGAGGAGGGGAAGAAAACTTATTCAGAGTAAAATTGTTTTTAAAATGCCAAAGTACTGAGGATTTTGGAGTTCTAATGATCTGCTTTTATTAAACATATACTGAAATACAATAAAGGTAAATGCATATAAAACATTAGCATTAGACATAGGGCTAGGTCTTATCTTAGTGAATGTAATATACATGTTAAATAATGTTAAATTATTTTAAATAACAAACAATGTTTTCTGAATGATGCCAATTTACCCAATAGGTGAGGCATTCACAGAGTATTTTTTCTAGCAGCTGTGATAGCCATACTTGAACCATTTGGTGACCCATCTGACCTCAGAACCCTTTTCAGTAATATGTGATAGTAAAGGGATGAAATGACCAAAAAGTTCCATGGGAATTGAGCCTGTAGCATTATCTTTATTTAAATGATTAACATATCAGTAAGAGGATAAGGAGTGGATTGGACTTCAGTAAATAACTTTCCTAACAAAAGGAAAGATATCAAAGATATCAGCATCTTAACCACCAATGATCATCATATAGAGTTAAACAGAGATGGTAATCCAGAAGCAGTCTTAGGGATTGAAGATAACCATTTAGGAAAGGAAGACACTCACAGACCAAATAATTACCTACATGGTAGATAATATTGGGAGATATACTCAGCAAGACCCTTCACCCAAAAATATAACCATATATTGCCTGAAATTCCATAAATTAGAAATATATTCTTTTTTTAATCCTCTTTTGAAATTCAAATATTCCACTAAAGTTAAGGAAGCTAACAGTCATTTATGACTTAATATATTCATTTTAGGAACTTTCTTTCTAATACCTTACTAATATCAGAAGAAAAAAATAGGTTTAGGAAAGAGAGGAGGAAACACTTCAGGAAAGAGCTGACCTTACAGAGTAATGGACAAAAAGGCCTATGATTTGAAAAGGAAGAAAAGGCTTGTCAAAGACAAATTTTTATGTATATCCAATTTTTGCAAAGGTCTTCAAAGACTTGAATTGTTGAAATGGAAAAGCAAGCATTTTAAATGTGCTGTACTAGCATGATTTAGCTCTGGTTCCAATGTGAAAGGAGTGAAATTTAATATCCAACTTGATTGTCTGAAAGATAGGAAGACTAATGGGAATATTAACAGAGACCAAAGGAGGTAGAGAAATAGAAATGAATAAGATTCATCAGATTAGTAAATATTTACATATCTCCCCTGAATTGATATTCTCATCTATGTGTTATTTATCTGTGTGCTGTATCTCCACCTACTAGCTTCTAATCTGCTTGAGAGCAGGGACCAAGACTTATTTCTTTATCTCTAATGAACTAGCACAGGGCAGCATACATAGTAGGTAGTTAAAAGATTTTGGCTGAATGAAGAGAAAAAAAAGAAGTGAAAATCATTTAGACAGAAAAATAAAATTTAGTCATTAAGAAAAATTTGAAATAATTTTGAAATTACACAAGATTCCAAATGCCATATTACTTAAAATATCTTTTTTTCTAATCTTTTACAAGTCTTCCCATCAGATAATGGTTGAAAAAGAGACTTCCTTGATTAGTTTAGTGATCTTATAAGTGAGGTGACTTTGGAACTTTTTGAAAGTGTTTCCTTATGGAGCATGTGAATATGCCCATAAGGCATCTTGTTGAAAGGTCAAAAGACTTTCCTTAATTAAGATTCTGTGGCTGTACAGTCTTCACAATGAATTGGTTAGCCCAGACTCAAGAGAATGGTGTCTTGTAGGACTCAACAAGTAGTATAGTATTTGCTGGACTATAAAAGGGAATTAATTAACAGACCTATTCTATCTTAATTCTTTGGTTTTCCACCTTTCTTCTGGAAAAGTATTGAAATCATAATAGATAGGGAGGATTCCCCTGCAAAACTCTTAATATTGAAGAACACCAGCGCACACACACATACACAATTATTAGTGGATACCTTGTGGCATGAGCACATGCTTACCCATGTGTCCCAAGAAAGGAGTGCCTAGATAATGTCATCTATAGTATCTAAATTCAAAGATAAGGGATTTCCTAGACAGCACTAACTCTAATGTTGAGGCAGGAAGATTTTAAGATTTTGATGGAAAAGTGAGACCCAATGGAGAGGGATGGAGATGCTACTTGTTTATAAGCTATTGCAAATGCCTTTTGTTGTAGTATTCTAAATTCTTTTGTGAACTGTTATGAGTCTTTTACATGTTTTTGGAGTAAAATAAGGCTTTCTTGTTCATGATATTTACATTCAAGTTAGCCTTGAGTACTCAAGCTGTGGATCCTTTTTACCCACATATGTGAAAATCTAAACACAAACTATATTCAGTGATTTTCCCACAGTAAATTCTGAATGGAAGCATAATGAGCCAAAGAGAGAACAATATTTATGTTATATCTTTTCCCCTCTTCTCCCCCACTTCAACATCCCACCATCCCCTGCCTCCACCCAAGATCAGAACTAGTCTCTCTAAGTCCAGGGCTTGAGGTACAGGCACATGGATAATATGTCTTTTTGATGTTCAATTTTGAGATTTTGAATTATCAAAAAGAAACTCAAATAATTGAGTTGATTGAACAGAAGAATAGAAGCAAAAACCTAGTGCTGGAGCAGACAACATTAGGCAAAATAAATTCTTTACTCAGCTAAAATATCAACTCTTTTGGCAACTTCCAGGACTTCTCTGCCCAATAACAGCTATGGTGAGTTGAGGTCAGAGCCACTTCTGCTAGCTATTGTTACTAACTCAACAGGTAGGAGAAAAAAATCCTCACTGAGTAAGCATTATCAGATATTTTTATGACTATAAGAGGTTACCATACATAAGCCCAACTTTGATCAAATTGCAGGGAGCATATTGAACAATTTCACTCATTCCTTCAGCTTCATTTACTTGTTACCAACTAGGTGGCACAGTGGATAAAGCTCTGGGTCTAGAGTCAGGTAGATCTGAATTCAAATCTAGCCTCAGACACTTACTAGATGTGTGACTGGAGAAGTTACTTAACCCTGCTTGCCTTGGTTTTCTCATCTGTAAAATGAGCCGGCAAAAAAATTGGCAAACCACTCCAGTACCTGTCAAGAAAACCCCAAATGAGGTCATGAAGAGTTGGACATGACTGAAACAATCAAACAACAATGGACAAAAAAAAATGAGCTAACTGCTTCATGGGTGAGAGAAAAGTGTACAAGAATACAAAAATGAAAAAATATATTCTCTGCTTTTTAGGAGTTCACAATCCATTTTCACCAATACTTGAATAGACGAGGCTTCAAATCCCCATTCCATTCTATAAGCTAAACTCTACAGAGGAACAAATTATCTCCTGTTATCTTAAGGCACTCAAGTTTTGAATAGAAGAATGACTACTTTAGAAGACATGTAGCCTTTGTCTTATTTAGCATCTTTTTTTCTTTTACTCTTCCTCCCTCCCTACTTTGCAATGTTTAGTGTGATTTTTATGAGATAACCATAAAATGCTATATTCAAATAGCATGCAGCCTCTGTTAATATAAAAAATGAAAAATCTTATATTCAATTTTACCAGCTTTGAAGTTTGCCAGCATCACCGAATATTAACCATAAATAGAATACTTAATTAAGTAAAGTATTTGGCAAACTTAAGGATGTTGTATAAATGTTAAGGATTAACACGATTAATAAGAGAATGATCATTATCAATTTTGTACCCAAGGCAAAAGGAACCCCAAAATACCCCTACTTGGGAGGGGTAGAGACCCCCCAAATATTATACAAACATTGCTAGGAATAGAAGGTAAGTCATAACTAGGATAAAAGAGGGGTTCATCCAGGGTGCAACTACAAAGCAGCTTCCTGTTTGGATAAATTATCTTTGTTAACTAGGTACTCAGCATGATCATTTCTCTATCATTGAACTGAAATAGAAAAGAAGACTTAGAAGATCAGCAGAAAAGGTCTGTGGAACCAGGGTGAAAAACGTAGCATGTATTCTCAGTGCAATGTGCGCCAATGCAGCCCCAGTCCCAGCCCCAGCCTGGACTGGATCTACCCTAGTCTGGACCCCAGTGTCAGTAAGATAGGACCTCTGAAACAGCAGCAGTGCTAGAAGTTTCTGGACCTCAAGCCCAAAAATATCAGGAAGGACTTGGAAGGTCAGTGGAGATGGTCTGTGACAATGGGATGGAAACCCAGCTGGGCAATCCTAGCACTGTCCACTTCAGCTCAGCTCAGATCAGCAGCTCAGTCCCTGGCCAACACACTGGATTTTACAGCTAAAATGGGGCAGGGACACATCTAAAAGCTCCAGGGTAGAAGATTGCTTGTGGTCAGATTCCTGGAAGGATTTCTGAAAACAGCTGCACAAAACCTCTGAAATTTCTATGCTGGAAACAGAGCCCTATTTTAACAAAGAGTTAAAAGCTGAATAATAAGTTAGGAAAATGAGCAGATAACAAAAAAAAATTTCTGATCATTGAAAGTTATTATGATGACAAGGAAGATCAAAAAACACACTCAGAAGATGATAATAGTCAAAGCTCCTTCATCCAAAGCTTCCAAGAAAAATAAGAATTGGGCTCAGACCATGGAAGGACTCAAAAAGAATTGTGATAATCAAGTAAGAGACATAGAGGAAAAATTAGGAAAAGAACTGAGAGTGATACAAAAGGAAATGCAAAGAGCTAATGAGGAGAAGATTGCCTTAAAAAGCAAAATTGGCCAATTGAGAAAGAAGACACAAAAGTTCAGTGAGAAAAATAATTTTTAAAAAATTGAATTGAGTAAATGAAAGCTGACTTTATGAGAAATCAAGATACAACAAAACAAAACTAAAAAATGAAAAAAATAGAAAAAATGAGAAATATCTCATTGAAAAAACAACTGATTTGGAAAATAAATCCAGGAGAGATAATTTAAACATTATTGGTCTACCTGAAAGTCATGATCAAAAAAAAAGAGACTGGACATCATCTTTCAAGAAATTACCAAGGAAAACTGTTCTGATATTCTAGAACCAGAGAGTAAAATAGAAATTAAAAGAATGTACTGATCAATTCCTGAAAGAGATCCCAAAATGAAAACTCCCAAGAATATTATAGCCAAATTCTAGAACTCTCAGGTCAAGGAGAAAATAATCAAGCATCCAGAAAGAAACAATTTAAGTATAATGGAGCCATAGTCTGATAACACAAGATTTAGCATTTTTACGTTAAAGATCTGGAGGACTAGAAATATGATAATCCAGAGAAAATGGAGCTTAGATTACTTAGGATTACAACTAAGAATCACCTACCCAGCAAAACTGACTATAATCCTTCAAGGGGAAAGATGACTATTCAATGAAATAAAGGATTTTCAAGGATTTGTGATTAAAAGACCAGAGCTGAATGGAAAATTTGATTTCCAAATACTGGACTCTGGAGAAGCATAAGGAGATAATCAGAAAAATGATAGCATAAGGAACTTAATAAGGTTTATCTGTTTATATCCCTACATGGGAAGATGATACTTCTAACTCATTAAAACTTTCTCATTATTATGCCAGTTAAGAGGAATTTATGTAGACAGAGGGCACAGGTGTGAGTTGAATATGTGAGTTGAAAATGAACAAATATCTTTTGTTAAAATGATCAAATTAAGGGGTGAGAGAGGAATGTACTGGGAGAAAGGGAAAGGAAGAAGTGGAATGGTGCAAATTATCTGCCATAAAAAAGAGGCAAGAAAAAAGCTTTTGCAGTGGAGAGAAAGGAGGAAGAAAGGGGAAGAGGGTAAAGTTTATTCTCATCAGAACTGGCTCAAAGAAAAAATAACATGCATAACCAATATGAGTATAGAAATCTATCTTACCCTGCAAGAAAATAGGAGGGGAATGGTACATAGGAAGGGAGGGAGGGCATAATGGGGAAGGGAGTGGTCAGTACTAAAATACTTTTGAGGAAGGACAGGGTGAAAGGAGAGACTAAATGGGAGAGGGAGGAAATATAGTTAGCAATCATAATTGTAAAATGAATTTTGAAGCAAGTTTCTCTAAGCCCTCATTTCTCAAACATAGAGAACACTGAGTCAAATTTGTAGAAAAAAAAAGTTATGCCCCAATTGATAAATGGTCAAAAGATATGATTTATGCTTAAAGGGCTATAAATTCATGCACATCTTTTGACCTAACAACACCACTACTTGGCATGAATACCAAAAGAAATTTTTCTTTAAAAGGGAAAATGATCCATATGTACAAAAATATATTCCTAGAACCTCTCTTCTCAGGCAAAAAAAATTAGAAATTGAGAGGATGCCCATCATTTGGGGAATGGCTCAATAAACAGTGGTATATGTTTGTGATGGAATATTATTTTTCTATGAGAAACAATGAGGAGGATGCTTTGAAGAAAAAAAACCCTGAAAAGCAAAGTGAAATATACTTTATACAAAATAATAGCAATGTTCTGGGATGACCAACTGTTAATGACTGCTATTCTCAGTAATACAATCATCTGTGACTTCTCTGAAGGATTTATGATGAAAAATCCTATCCATGCCCAAAGAAGTAACTGGTTGTGTCCAAATATAGATTAAAGCCTTTTCTCTTTCTCTCTCTCTTTTTAACTGAATTTTTCTTAGGGGGGGGCTTATTTTCATTAAGGTGGGAAATCTATTTTTTCACAACCTTTATGGAAATATTTTGCATAACTTCAAAAGTGTCTTTTTTATTTATGAGTAGGAATAAGAGAGAGAACCTAAAACTCAAAAATTTTAAATACAAATGTAAATTTTTTGTTTTGAATGTAACTGGGGGAAAATATTTTTAAATAAGTTTTTCAAAAATGAAATAAAAAATTTGAAATTACTATCAATGCTTCCTATAAATTTCAGCACTGATTGCCTTATCCTTGCCATACTTTGATTAGACTCACTTTGAGAGGAAGTAGGTCTGGATAAACAGAAGAAAGAAATATTGGGTCCTCAACTTAGTTGGCCTTTTTCATCTAATGGAAAGTCTAAAGGCATGAAACCACAAATGATAGTAAAACACACATAATCCATTCCAGCTGTGCAGCTATATACCCAATATTTAAAGAGAATCCTGTCATGGAAAATCTGCTAAAAAACAGATACAATTTCATCCCTTTTCATACAAACAAATACACCAAGAGTCTTTTGATGTTTTCTTACAGTCAGCCTTTGTTTTTCTTTCTTCTTACCTTCTGCCTTTTAGTCAAACTTCTCACCTTTGAAGCCAGTTGAGCACAATAATATCTCAATATACCCATCACTTTTAGGATTTATAAGCTATTCTTCTCACAACAACTCTGAAAAAGTAGAAGCATGACTGTCTCCATTTTACAGATGAGAAAATGAGAGTAAAATGATGAAACATCTTGCTTAGGATCACACAGCTAGCACAGTTCAATAACTATGGCTCCAATCCAGATTTTTTTACTCCAAAAACTCTCACCACTCTACTATGCTATTCTTGGAATTCTTTGCAAATGTTAAATGAAGAAGCGTAGGATTTATTTTATTTTTAATTTTTTCCTAATGAATAACAGATTTGGAATTTCATGGATTTGGCTTAAGACTCATCAACCTTTCCAAGTTAGGGCCAAAGCCTAATTAGCAGCAGATTTAGCCTGATGTCCATCTCTTTTTGCTGTTCTACCATTTTCCCAGGGCCTCTCCCCATAATGACTCACACTAGGAACCCACCCTGAGGAACTTTTCCTTCCTTCTTTCCCACTAGTATCTTGCATAGAAGCGAAAGGAATTTCAAAGACTGAGTTCAACTCCTAAAGATGGGACTTTGCACTAGTCCTGGAGGTGAACCTCTCTTTGGCTCATTTTTGTCCACATTTTTTCTTCACTTCTTTTAGGAACTTCTATCTTTCTTTCCTGCACCTATGTTTTCTATTTTTCCTTCTCTTTGTCTCCCTTTCTCCTTCCTTCTTCACCTTAGCTGCTCACCTGCAAACTCCATCCCTACCTCAAAAGTTTATACACTTGACTCTTCTCTAACAGGGTTCTTCTTGGCTTCTGGCTAGAGATATGAGAAGAGATGACTGTGCCAATGACAGCATCAATGAATGAGAGTAAAGAGAGTTTTGCTTAAAGTATTTTGTAATGCTAGACCACTGGCTCCAATATCAGGTTAGGTCAATGACTTCTCCTACCACTCCTCCCATTCCAAAAAGAGTAATTTTAAAATCCATTCTAATTCAGCTGTATGGTTCTAATTTTCATTGCTTCCTGGGTCTCTGGAATTCAGAAAACCTTCACTAAATAAAAAGCGCAGAGAACAGCATGTTGCTGGCATGACTGGGGAGATTAGAATCAGATCTTTGTGTAGGAGGTTAGAGTTGAAATAACAGATCCTTAACAGGGTAGGCTGGTAGTGCAACAAAATGAAGGAAATAGCAATAAAGAAGACAAAACTAAAAATAGATGGTTTCAACTTTAAAAGTGGACAGAAACAGCTGGCACGGAGACCAAAAACTTGAGGATAAATCAATAGCCTAATCATTTGGATTAATATGGAAGTGAGGTGCGCAAAACCATTATTTCTATTGTTTGACGAATTACTGTTTTCATCAGTCCAGTAGGGACTAAAATGAAGAAGATGATTTAAAGAAATAAAGAATTGAATGGAATAATGAACACAAATGTGAAATGATATATGAATGAAATGATATTTATCCAAAGAGCTCCAAATGTCCATTAACTCACAACTTCCCCAGAGAATGTTGAATCTGGAGTCAAAAGATCTGTGTTCAATTCTCAGCTCTACCTGGATGACCTTGAAAAGTTTCCTTAATCTCTCTGGACCTCAGTTGCCTCATCTCTAGAAAAAAGAGAATGTGCTCTAGACTAGAGGTCTATACACTCAACCACCTGCGGTATTGTGGGATGCAATACTCCTGAGTTTAGACTGAAGCAGATTAAAATGTGATTGGGAAATATTTAATAAAATAAATAAAAATACTACATAACATAGATAACAATACGTGGTTTTCTAAGTCACTTTGGGATTTATATGTGTGGTTTAATGACTATTAGAGTTTGCCATTAGTATAAACAATTTCTGAAATCCCTTCTAACTACTCCAAAATATTTTGAAGTCCCCCTTCATCATCATCCCTAAAACAGATAGCTAGATAAGGAAAGGGGATCATAAATCATAGTGACCATACCAGGAATAAAAGTCACATTTCTTGATTTATGGAAGCAGGCTTTTTGTCTTACATACTTAAAAGTATTCGGAATTTTGTTTTGTGTTTGTTATCTTCAACTGGACTGGAGTTAAAGTATGATGAAACCATAGCAACATCATAGATCTAGAGCTGAGGTCATCAAATCCAACCCCCTCATTTTTCAGATAAAGTAACTGAGACCCAGAGAGACTGGATGATTTTTCCCAAGGTCCTAAAAGTAGTAAATGCATAACCAAGATTGAGATTCAGTCCATATAATGTCAATTTCAGTGTTCTTTCTATTGCTAAATTGTTAAATCGGTAAGATCCTGAGGACTAGAGTTTTGACAATTACACAGGGAAAGAAGAAAAAAAGAAAAATTTTAACAATGACTAGCAGGAAACTAAAGGGGTTGTAGAAGGCAAGGATGATTTAAAATGCTTCTTCTGATTGTTGTTATAAAGATCACAAATGTTTATCAGTTTGTTTTTTCCTAATTTGACTCCATTCAGGGGGATCCCATTACTACTGCTACTTTAATTATTAGTTAAAACTACTTTGTGATGCTGATATAATTATATAATTAGAAGACTAGCTCTTTCATTACTCTCCTGATTTTACAGCCGTTCTTATAAAGTCTGTGAACAATGCATCTAAGAGCTAAAAATCAATGAGAAATGTTGATGGGAAAGAAAAAACCATGCATTATAAAGCACAGTTCTCAGTCCTCATTAATGAACATTTACAATGTCTGTTGTTCCAGAATACCCAGTGAACAGGTAAACCTAATGAACTAAGTGCTTCTGGCAATAAATTATGATATGGTTTCAGTGTAGCCCACTACCATCTATATGAGTCAAAAGTCACATGCAGGCATTATTATTATTATTATTATTATTAATGATAAGCAGCCTTCTTCCCATTTTTATACTTGCCTGGTGGTTTATTATGATTTTAGCTTTCCTAAAGCAAATGAGTAGTTTAAAAAACTGAATCATAGAAAAGGTTACATATTTGTCCAAGGTCACTTACCAATCAAGTAGCTGAAATTATATTATGAATAGAGGTATATTCACATTTCCAGGGAATTATTATTTCCATGATAAAATCAAAGCATGATCGTCCCAATGTGAAAGTTCCCTGATTTTGTCACTGGTAACTTTTAATTGTTATCTCCCAATAAGTTGGATTTCTCAGTTTACTAAAGGAAAAGGAACACTGGGTTTGGGGACAGAGAATCACAGATTTAGAGTTGGGAGGGGCCTTGGAAATCATTAGTCCAAACCCCTCATTTCTGAAATTACATATAGAGCAAGTAATAGAGTTGAGATCTGAAATCAAATTTTCTGACTCAAAGAACACTCAAGAGTTCTTTCCATTGAGCCACTTTGTGCTACTTCACGTAGTTCAAATCCTATTTCTACTTTTTACTCCTTGTTTAAACATGGACACGGTTCTTGACTTTTCTGGATCTCAATTTCTTCACTTGTAAACTGAAGGGGCTTGGATTAGGTGATCTTCGAGGTTACTTCTAGCTTCAAATCTATAATGATAGGGGTCCTTGGGTCTCCCACCTTTGCTCTCTACTTTTCTTCTGTTCTCTTTGATGTTGTCAATAACATATATGCTCAGTTAGCCTCTTAGGTTGCAATGCTTTTTCCTATGCTCTGGGGAAACTTTCCTAAGGATACATACTTTGTACAATTCCCTGGGAACAGTGTGGTATTGTGGAACAGTCATTGAACTTGGAGTCAAGAGAGATTTATATTTGAGTCCAACCTTGTGTTACTAAACAAGTTGTTTAATCTTCTAAACCTCAATTTTCTCATCTATAAAATGAAGATAATAATAGTAACACCTACCTCACAGGGCTCCTGTAAGGCTCAAATAAGATAATTTATTCTAAGTATTTTGCAAAGAGCAAGATGCTATATAAATATCAGGTTTTTTTATTGGGTTTTATTGGTTTCTGTAATAATCAGCCTTTCCATTAGCCTGATTTCATCTTACAAGAGTTTCATTTATAAGATCATGGATTTAAAACTGACAGAGTTTTTAGTCAAAAGCCATCTAACTAAAATTCCTCAATGAGTAAAATGAAGTCATACAAGTAATGAGTGACTGAAAGTAGATCAGAATTCAGGAGGTAAAATCATTTCTGTCTGATCCCTATAGGTCTTACCCTTGAGTTGAATCTATATAAGCCTCAGAGACAACTGAATTGTGTGTCACTCAGCTGAGGAATTCAAAGATTTTTACAAAGGGATTACTCTTGTGAAACAGAACAATGGCTCTGAAATGAAACTCCCAAAAACAAAAGTAAAAAATTTTATGCATAGATTATATAGTGAAAATAGCCTAAGACCTATTATTAGGAATAACTACAACTTAATAGGCTATGTCATACTGTTGCAAATGGAAATATTAATTGATTAATATTAAAGTTTCCAACTGTGAAGCTTTTTGTTGTAATATGGAGTTTAGGATTTCTTGTATTTCTTCCTGAACAAGATGCATATTTTTCTTTCTCTCAGAATTTTCTTGTAAATTAGAGTTCCACACTAATATGTGTGAGTATATATATATATAATTGAGAATTTATTCTAAAATGTAATCAATTCCTTTCCTAAAATGTTTGAGATCTGATCTTTTAAAATAATAATACTAGTAGCTAGCATTTGTATTTCACTTTTAGGTTTTCAAAGTGCATCACCTAGTATTGTTTAATATTCATAACAACTCTGTAAGGTAAACATAATTTTACACATAAGGAAACAGAGACTCCAACTTAACGGACTTGCCCGAGGTCACATAGATAGCAAGTACCTAACATTAGATGTGAGTTGAGGACTTGCTTGACTCTAAACCCAGTCCTCTGTCCACTACGCCATGCTGCTGCTAAAGTAGGAAGAAACAGGAAATATTATTCACTCAAAACCTATTTGATTACTGGATAAAAATAAATTTCAGAAGATTTAAGCCTGAAGTTAAAATAAAAATTAGTAAGTTTTTGATAATGAAAAAAGACACATTTCTTAAAATATATTATGGTGACAGCTAAGTACAATGTACTGCAGTATTTTGAATAATTGACTCTGAGATGCACTAAAATAAATTATCTTTAATTCTTTTTTAAAACCATCTACAGATGTTTAAAAGGCATATTCTCTGTTAAGGAATAATATGTATTTCACTGTAAAGCATTTTCCTTTGGAATTTGTAAAGGGCTTTTTAAAATTGACACAGGAAATATATCACAATTGAAGCACATTTTCTGCACTTGCCAGAAACAAAATGTATGTGCAGTTCACAATATTTTGCATGTTCCCTTCTCATGTTCTTCAAAACTAATTAGATAGGGGAAAAGAGAACTTTTGAATATCTGCTTTCAAATCCCTAGCTCTCTAAAGGGATTTTTTCAACCAAGGTTATAGAGATGTAATAGTGATTTTTTTTAAATGAGAACAGTTATTTAGTAAAAATTTAAATGAGACCAGCTTTAACTTCAAACCATAGACCAACTAACTATTTAATCCCTGATGACCAGAGCATAAGTAGGGCAGAACAGGCAGAGATTTTCTCTAAGTGCTAATATCTGGCACAGGATTGGGAAAAAGTTTCCCATCCCACCTACAGAGCCTGACATAATAGTAGGTGCTTAATCAATACTTATTGATTAACAGACTGTCTTTATGCCTTAAAACATTCAAATTCCTATTGGAGTTCAAATTTCCATGGACAGATGCAGAAAGAGAATGAGGGAATCTGGTCATAGGCCAGTAGAAATGGGTGAAAAATGGGTGAAAGAATGTTCCCTCTCTCCATTCAACTGGATTGTTTCTAGCTCTCTCCTCTAAGGCCATACTTGTGCTACCACTAATCCAACATCATCTCACCCTGAAACTGAATTTCTTCGACATGCCAGTAATCTTAAATTTGCTTCTGTTGGTGACCAAAGTAATTTATCAGGGAAAGGTTCTATGTCAGTAATAGTCACTATCCCCTAAGGAAATATTGGTCACTCAGAAATATTTTAATAATTTCATAAAACTAGCAAAATAATCAGAGAGATGTTATCCAGAAACTTCCTCCTCTACTCATTCATTAAGTCCAGTCTGGAATTCTGGATCATAAATTATCAGGAGCTCCTGTTCTCAATGCTGAAATTATGAAATTTTCTTCCTCTGGTCAGTTCTAAGGCCTTTCACTAGTTTGAAGCCTGACAATCTACAAAGCTCTGAAGCTTCCATTTAATTCTTTCTCTTCTGCTTGACCCTTAGAAGCTGTGACTTAACAAAGGCCTTCTAGTTGACATCAAAGACTCTTCTAGGAATGAATTCTGAGACCAAAGAACACACTTACATCCCAGCAGAAAGGGAAACTAAACTGCTGGCTTCCTCCATGTTAGACTCTGTGACATAATGTCATCTTTGCCTATGATCACAGATCCCAGCTTTCCAGACTTCACTTGGGAGTTCAACTGTAAGTGCATTAGAGAGTCTGAGTAAATGCTTCAACCTAACTCCTTTCCTCATTCCATTTATCTTGCCCTGACAGTTTTCAGAGAAGAAAAAAAATCCTATTTTGCTTCTAGTCTCAAGCTTTTCACCTCTACCACCCCCCAATTCAATGAGAATTTTAAAAGACATTTCATTTATGTTACCTTCCTTTGGTCTTTTCTGCAGGATGAAGACAGGACAGTTGATTCAGAATTTGAAAAAGCAGTTTAGATTTCTGCCTGGGATTCTGAAAGCAAAAGCTTTCCCTTCAGTATCCATAGTTAATAAAGTTCTTTCCTACCTTTTATACAAGCAGTGTTCAATCCCATATGCCCACCTAATCTAAGCCCTAGGATCAACTGTAAAGTCTGCCCGGTGATTGAATGGTCCTTGATATAATCACTGGCATATCAATTTGGCCTTATCTCTTGTTTGGGGCTCAAATCATTTTTTGTTTTGACGTTTGTTAAGGTGGCCATGACATCAAGGTCAGTTTATGAATGCTGCTGTTCTCTATCCTTTAACCTCCACCATCTGATCCCCATTTTATCAAAACTTACGTGGAGCATGTGGAAATTGGATATTTTCCTATAAACAAGGTCCTAAAAGCATCTAGCTTAATTAAATATATTCTACTTACTTAAAGCAATAGGAAGCTTGTAAATTTCAAACAATTAAATTTAAAATACTTCCTGAATCCTGATATTATTCTAATAGAGAATCAAAAAAGTACAAACATAAAAGTTTGAAAGGTTTTGATGGTGGTAGTGGTAATGGTGACAATGATAACAGTACACATTTATATGGTATTTTAAAGTTCACAAAGTTTGTTATTCCATTATCTCATTTGAAGTGGAAACCTTACTCAAATGAAATATTACCTTTGATGCTTAGTAGACCTCTCTGGCAAACAAATCATCTAACCTTCCTGGGCTCAGTTTCTTCATCTATAAGCTGAGAAAGCTGAAGTAGATGGTCTACAAAATCTCCTCTAACTCTTAAAACTATGACCCCAAGATCCCCAAATAGTCCATTTTTATTTGTGTTTTGATAAGGTAGAAGAATTTGTTTTTATTTTTAAGAGAAATGCCTGTGGATCCATACCAGCAGGGTTCAATTGGATTCACTCCCTGACATCTAACACTGAAAAACAGGGGAAAACATTATTAATTGTAGATATTGAAGGAGACACTCCTACTTTGAGAATCACAAATCAATTAAATTCTCTCTCAGATACCTAGAGGGACATGGAAAGATCATGGTACAAATTTGACTGAAGGTTTGTTTATGGCTGTTTTTTCTTTTTTTCTTTTCTTTTTTTTTGTATTTATAGAGATATTTGGTCATTTTCAAACTCAAACCAATACATTTGTTCAAGAACCATGCATATGATTAAGGATCACAGATTCTAAAATCCTAAACCCACTTTGCAGTAGTTTGAGTTGTTGGAGATTTTCTTCATCTGTTTTGAAAGAATAAGTATGATGTTTCCAAATCTCAATCCATCCTTTGCAAAACTTCCCTCTGAAGCTTTGAGATCCAATGATCTAGAGGCCAGGATAGAAAATAAAATGATTATCTGTCCTAGCTATCCATTTCCTTCCTATTCAAATTATTGACTTAGTTTCTTTTTCTTCTATCTATTGTAGAGATTACTATCCACTCTGCCCACCCCTCATACTTCACCAAATTGATTTTGAGCATTATGAAAATTGATGTCATAACAACCATATCCTGTCCTCCACCTCTAAGTGCTTCATCCTCTTGCCCTTTCAATGTTCCTGTGCTGCTAATCCCTAACCTTGTATCATCTTTAAACATCTGTTTTCAGTGATTGCACTCCCAAGCCAGTAAAAGCGATTGGAAAAAGTCATGATACCTTACTGACTGTGCCTGTAGAAAGGAAAGTAAAGGAAGGAAGAAAGAAGAAGGAAGGAAGGAAGGAAGAAAGGAAGGAAGGAAGGAAGGAAGGAAGGAAGGAAGGAAGGAAGGAAGGAAGGAGAGAGGAAGGAAGGGAGAAGGGAAAGAGGAAGGAAGAAGGGAAAGAGGAAGGAAGGAAGGCAGGAAGGCAGAAAGGTAGGCAGGAAGGAAGGAAGGAAGGAAGGAAGGAAGGAAGAAAGGAAGGAAGGAAGGAAGGCAGGAAGGAAGGAAGGAAGGAAGGAAGGAAGGAAGGAAGGAAGGAAGGAAGGCAGGAAGGAAGAAAGGAAGGAAGAAAGGAAGGAAGGAAGGAAGGAAGGAAGGAAGGAAGGAAGGAAGGAAGGAAGGAAGGAAGAAGGAAGGAAGAAAGGAAGGAAGGAAGGCAGGAAGGAAGGAAGGCAGGAAGGAAGGAAGGAAGACAGAAAGGAAGGAAGGAAGGAAAGAAGGAAGGAAAGAAGGAAGGAAGGAGGGAAGGAAGGAGGGAAGGAAGAAAGGAAGGAAGGAAGGAAGGGCATGCTTCCTAACTGCAACTAGGCCCTCACCAGTGCAAGGCAATTCTTTTATTCATTTCTGCTTGACGCTCTATCACAACTCCTCTTGTGAGTGACTACTCCAAGCTTTCCCCTCCCTTTTAAAGTATCCAAAACCAACCTCATCCATGGTGTCTCTCAGCAAATGGCATGGCCTTCTGCTTTGCTGAAAAGACTAAAATTACCTGTCCTAAGATCTCTCATCTCCATTTCTCCATAATGCAAAACCTCTTAACCCATTCTTTCTTCTTTACCTGCCTCTCTCAGAGGATGAAGTAAATCTCCTCTTAGCCAAGGCTAAACTCTCCACTGATACTTTTGATTCCTATTTGTTTTTCCCTTCTCCTCTTCTGAAATCTTTTTATATCATGGGATCATAAAGACACAAATGTCAAAATTAGAAGGGATCTTAAAAATCACCTAACTCAATTACTTCATTTTTCAAATGAGGAAATTGTAACCCAGGAATATAAATGATTTACTCTAGATCACATAAGCAGGAAGTAACAGAGCCAGAGTTCTGAACTCAGTTCTTCTGACTCCCAAGTCTAATGTTTTTGCCTATTTCTTCTCACATTCTTTTTTCCATGACTGCTTCCAGGTATAACATCATCTATGGATCCTCCTCTTAGTTACTAAGTATGTAGAGTAGGTACTTACCCCCATTAATATTTTCTGCCTCTATTTTCTCACTACCCATCAACTCTTCAGTCTTTTATCATCTATTGCCATAATTTCATGAAACAAATCTTTCCAAAGTCACTAGATATTTCCTTATCACCAAATCCCTTTTCTAAACCTCAGCACCTGGATCTTTTTGCAGTGTTTGACAATATTTGCCACTATTTATTCTTGATGCTCTCTGCGACCCTAACTTCTACAATCCTTCTCTCTCCTGGTTCTAGGTCTGTACCTTTTGCAATTCACTCTTGATTTCTTTTCCTGTTCTTCTTTTAGGTTCCTAAGTGTGGGTGACCCCTACAATTTTTCTATCTCTACACTCTCTCTCTGGGTGATCTTATTCATTCCCTGTGGCTTCTATGATCATTTCTATGCAGATGTTCTCTACCCAACTCTCATCACCAGTCTTGTATTTCCAACTGTCTAATGAACATCCCTATCTACACAAAGACCTGAAAGTTAACACTTCTGAAATTGAACTTAATATCTATCCTTCAAAAACCTGTCTCTTTTCCTAGATTTCTAGTTTCTGTTGATGGCACCATCCAAGTTCACGTTTCAATCATCAGTTAATCAATAGTATTTATGTGCCAGTCTCTCTGCTCAGCATTGAGACTGCAAATACCCCCTCAAAAAAAAAAAAACTATCCCTATTCACAAGGAACTTATATATTTTTACTCCACTCTTTTTCAATGGTCCACATCCTATTTCTCCAATATCTGTCCCAAACATCTTCTCTATTCACATTGCCCCTATACCCTCACCTCTCATTTAGACTATTATTTATTTTGCAATAGTAGTTTAATTGTCCAATTACATGTAAAGATAATTTTCAACATTCTTTTTTATAAGATTTTGAGTTCCAATTTTTTTTCTTCTTCATTCCCTTACCTTTCCACTCCCTACACTAGCAAGCAATCTGATATAGGTTATATGTGTATAATAATTTTTAAAATATTTCCATATTTGTCATATTGTGAAAGAAAACTCAGAACAGAAGGGGGAAAACACAAGAGGGAAATTTTTTTTTAAAAAAATGAGGTGATCCACATTCAGTCTCCATAGTTCTACCTCTATATGTGGATGATATTTTCCCTCTCAAGTTCATTGGAAAACTCTTGGATCACCACATTGCTGAGAAGAGCTAAGTCTATCATAGTTGCTCATGACATAATTTTGCTGCTATGATATACAATGTTCTCCTAGTATCAGCTCATGCAAGTTTTGCCCTGCTTTGCTGAAATCAGCCTGTTCATCATTTCTTATAGAACAATAATATTCCATTACATTATTACACCATAATTTATTCAGCCATTCCTCAATTGATAGTTCTCTACTCAATTTCCAATCCTTTACACTACAAAAAGAGCTGCTACAAATATTTTTGCACATGAGTTTTTCCCCTTCTTTTATGATCTCTTTGGAATATAGATCCAGTAGTAACACTGCTGAATCAAAAGGTATGCACAGTTTTATAGCCTTTGGCATAGTTCCAAAATGTTCTCTAGAGTATCTGGATCAGTTCACAACTTCACCAACAATGCATTAGTGTCCCAGTTTTCCCATATCCCCTCCAACATTTATCATTATCTTTTCCAATCATCTTAGTCAATCTTACAAGTGTGAGGTGGTACCTCAGAGTTATTTTAATTTGCATTTCTCTAATCAATAGTGATTTAGAGTATTTATTCATATGATTATAAATGGCTTTAATTTCTTCATCTGAAAATTATTTGTTCATAGTCTCTGAACATTTATCAATTGGGGAATTATTTGTATTCTTATAAATTTGACTCAGTTCTCAAAATATTTTAGAAATGAAGCCTTTATTGGAAAGACTGGCTGTAAAAATTGTTTCCCAGCTTTCTGATTCCCTTCTAATCCTGGTTGTATTAGTTTTGTTTGTGTCAAAACTTTTCTTAGTTTAACATAATCAGAATTACCCTATTTCTTGTTTGATCATAAATTTCTCCCTTCTCCAAAGATCCTAAGATTCTCCAAAGGTAAACTATCTTTTGCTCTCCTAATTTGCTTATAGTATGATCCTTTATGTCTAAATGATAGATCTTTTTCTACCTTATCTTGGTAAAGGGTGTGAGATATTGGTTTATGCTTTGCTTCTTTTTCCAGTTTTCCCAGTATTGGTTAAACAGTAAGTTCTTATCCCAGAAGCTGGAGTCTGGATTTATCAAACAGTAGATTAATATAGTCATTGATCATTGTGTCTTAAGTACCTAATCTACTCCACTGATCCACTACTCCCTTTCTTAGCCAGTACCAAATGGCTCTGATGATTGCCATTTTATAATATAGTTTTAGGTCTGGTACAGCTAGACATTTGGAATTAGGGTGGTTCTTACAGATTAATTTTGCTATTTTTTCTCTCCATAAAATAATGTTTGACAATTTGATTGGTATAGTACTGAATAAATAGGGTAATTTAGGTAGAATTATCATTTTTATTATATTAGCTCAATCTACCCTCTATCACTTAGACTAATTTAATAGCCTCCAAACTAGTTTTTCTGACTTTATTCTCTCTCCCTTTGTATGGGTACAGATCCACATAATAATCATAAGATTGAGCTTGAAGGGACTTTAGAGATCATATTACCGTGGATTTAGAACTATAAATAAGGAAAATTGGAGGTCATCAAATCTAACCACCTAATCTTACAGAAAACTCAGATCCAGAGAAGTAAGTTAAGTGCCCAAGGTCATGAAATCAGTATTATAACTGAAATAACATGAAACCAGGATTATAACCAAGGTCCTCTGTTTCCAAATCTTTTGTGCTTTCCACTATACCTCATCTGGGAAAATCCCCTCCTTCTACTGAAAAAGAAATCAAGGATTATTAATTTTCTATAAATAATGCAAATAATAAGTAGCAAAGCAAGGATTCAGACCCAAGTTTGATCCAAACCCAGTGTTCTTTCCACTACACACAAATTTCCTTCTTGATAAAAGTTGACTATGTTACTTCCTATCTGCAAAACCTTTATTGTTGATAGGATAAAATGCAGACTTTGTTAAGAGACTCCAAAATCTAATACCACTTATTACCAATCTTATTTCATACTAGCCTTTTTTCACATTAAAATTACTACTACTTGCTGTTCCCAACTTTGTACTTCATTCTCCTGTCTCCTTAGATTCTCACAGGTAGTCCCTCCTCATACAAGTCCAATATAGAGCCTCTGCAGCTGATCCCAAAAAGACTGGAGTCACTTCATGTTTCAGGTTTAATTTTTTTTCATTAAAGGGAGTAAATTTACCATCCTCAGATTCAAACTTTGCATCTGGCTACTAGGGAGATGGTTTTACTTATGGTTCAAATTTAGGACCTAAAAGGTGCTCAGTGCACAGCATGAATCTGGTATGTAATGAGATGTTTATTTCTATACAGAAAGAGGAATGGAAGGATAAAATAATCATGGCTGTTGTTCAGTCACTCAATTGTGTCCAAGTTCATGTTCATTGTTTCCATGATGCTATCTATAATCATGGTATTAATAATTAGAATGCTATTCAAGTAGCTTATAACTACAATGACAATCAGTTTTAAAGCTAACATTGAAGACTCAGGGCAGAAAATCATTTGGGTTTTGGGGGAGGAAGAAAGTGAGTAAGATGGGAAGTGGGAAGAAAATACAGGAATGAGTGAGAAACTCTTCAAGGTCTTTCATTTCATATCAAAATACAAATCCTTTCAGTCCTGGGACACCACAAGGCCAGGAACAGACAGCAAATTCATCACTATCAAACAGTTAAGGAATGATTCACCATGTTTTTGAAGTCCCCCGAAGGTTTTAGTAGATCTATGACACATGTTCCCCAGAATTGTGCCTTCAGGTTCTTTCATCCTTGCTATTCCAGAAATATGGGTCATTCTCATCTCTACTTATTCAAATCCTTCTCTTTTCAAGGCTTGTTTCAATTTCTAATTCCTTCAAGAAGTCTTCCTTCATTTTCTATTAACTTTGATTTCTACTTTTCAAAATTTCTTATTTTTTGAAAACTCTATTGCCTAGATCTCTTTTATTCCTATCACACTCTACCCAATACCATATTTATCTATATATCCATCTTAATCTCCACTTTACTAGTAGAGCTTTGAATGAAAGGACTTTATAGTTTTTGTATTCCCTGGAACCTAGTATGGATTTTGTTGCTTTGTTTCATTTTGGTCTGGACTGGTTATTCTGTCAGGGAAGTCCTGATGAAGAAATTCCTTTTACCCATGAAGACTGGCAACTTGTTCTGCAGTTTACAATCTTAGCAAGTTTGGGGGCCATTGAGAGAGTTGTGTTTTTTCCAGGATCATAAAGCTAGTGTAAATCATATTTGAATTCAAGACTTCCTGATTCCAATACTGATTCTTTGTCCACTATGCAACAGTAATTTTATATAGTACATGCTTAATAAACATTCATTTGACTATCAATTAGTTACTCTTATTCACTTATATTTGAGGTTCAAAGTACTGATGGCAGTGTCCTTTTTTTTATATATATAAGCTTCTTATTTCTGAAATTTTTTTTCCTCTCCTGTTCTGATGATACTTCTTTGGAACCTTTAAAATTTCTTGGAAAGTTTTCCCTTTTCCCACCTTTCTTCATTTTCTTTCCTTTCCTTTTTCATTCCATCTTTCCTTTTTATATTTTGTGCTTTCCCTTCTCCTCTTTCTCTTTTCTTTCTTTAAAACAATGTGAATAGTTAATTGCTTCTAGTGATGCCCTCTAGAGTGAAACAGAATGATATTTCAAATATCTGAAAAAAGCTATCATCATTCTCCCCATTTCTATCAAAGTCTTCCAAATCTTTCAAGTAATTCTTATGTGATATGATCCTAAGGTATCTCACCATCTATTGCCTTTTTTCTGGACACTCCCAGGCTTGCCAATACCTTTTCTTTATAGCATTCTTACAAGCATCACTGATGGAGGTTATGCAATCACATCTCACGATTTTTTCAGAACATCTACCTTATGGGGTTATTGTGGGAATCAAAGGAGACAGCATATATAAATAAACTTATAAACTTTTAATTGTCACATATGTATGAACTATCATCTCATTATTATCAGCTCATTTATCTGTATATGATGATTTGAACTCTACAAGAGCAACTAACTGCCTCTTCTCATCTTGTTGCCTTTCTTAGATTTTTCTATGCTCTTTGATCAGCTCTCTTCTTTTAAGCTTCTTTTCTCTATATCCCAGGCAAGAAACTACACAATTATAACACAATGACATAATAATGTATGTTGTTGCATGGCTTTCTGAAAAGCCTATTTAGAGTGACAAAAGTTTTCTGTTCTACAAGAACTTCTGGGATGAATGAAAAACATTTTGGTAGAAATGAGATTTTCACCAATCCAAAAAGCTCTAAGTGGACGGTCACCTTAACTAAAAAGAACACATAACAAAAAAGAAGAAGAAGAATGGAAAGAGTTGTGTGCCTAAGGAAAAAGTCTCAGATTTCTGGCAAAGATGGTGAGATGAAAGGTTTTAGCAAGTATAGATCTATAAGAAATGCCTAAGCAGAGGCAAGAAAGGGTGCCAAATTCAGCATTGATTGATGGATGAGAAAGGAAAACCAAAAACTTTCTCCATATAGTCTAATACTTATACCAGAAGACCATTAGAGGCTTTTAAGTTGCAGCCAAAGTGCAACAGGGTAGGACCTAAAGCCATTGTAATTTCCATTAAATTGAGATTGAAACAAGTGGAATCTTAGTCTGTCTAGATTATAGTAGAACACAAAACTGACTCCCAGTAATTATTCAAAGAGAAACATTAAGCAAAGGCACCTGGGCAGCCCATTCTTCCAGGTCTTTCAGAACGACTAAAACCAGCAAGTGTTCTAATATCTTGCCAAGACTGTACCAGTGACAGCCACCTCCTAGTAGGAGACTGTTCAAAGGAACAGAGATAAAAGAGACACCCAGTGGGCTTCCAAAAGTGAATCCAATATAATTTGGTAAATTCAGTCAGAGCCTTGCAAGACCATAAGACTGAACAAAACTGGAACCACAATGGTCCACCAAAAGACAGAGGGAGGCAGGCAGAAGCCAAAGATTGAGGCAGAGAATTTTACTAGACTCGGTTCAAGGCATAGCTTCATGTTCCTGATCAGGGTTGGTCCAGTACCCAGTCATTTCATTCAAAACAGTGGTAGCAAGCTGGCCACAGCATCTAAATTTCAGTAGGGATAGGAACCAGAGACTGACCTAAGCCCAAAGTCTAAATCCAGGAAATGAGGTTGGATAAGCAGAAGAAAAATAACATAATGAAGAAATACTATGTATTAAGAGAAGGCAAAGAAAACCAAAAGAATCAACAAGAAGTAATTAACAATTATATTGTTATTGGGGATACTCATCCAAAGAAAAGGGAAGACCACAAGTAGGTATACAAGTATATAAAGAAATACCAATAGAAACAAAATAGTTAAACCCAGGGCATGTTAGGAAGAAAAATACTTAAAGTGCCTCTTAAGTAGAGATAAGATAGAGATGAAAAGGAAGAGCATTCCTGGGATGAAGAAAAGCCCTTTCAAAGGCAAGGAAATGAGAAAGAAAAAAATTGGATATAAATAAGAGAGAATTCCAATTTGGTTGAATTGAGAATAGAGGAAGAAAGAGGAGCAAAGATGCTATAAAAATAAATTTAGGCTAGATTATGAAAAAGGTAAACAGCATAATTAATCTTAAAGGGAATAGGAAATCACTGAAGTTGGTTGATTAAGAGAGTTAACAAAGTCATTTCTACTTCTAAGGAAAAGTATTCTATTAGATAGGATGGGGGGCAGCTAGGTGGTGAAGTGGACAGAGCACCAGCCCTGAAGTGAGGAGGACCTGAGTTCAAATCTAGACTCAGACACTTAACATTTCCTAGCTGTGTGACCTTGGGCAAGTCACTTAACTCCAATTGCCTTAGCAAAAATAATAATAATAATAATAAATTTTTAAAAGATAGTATAGATTGTAATGGGGAGAGATTTGAGGTAGAGAGATAAATTGAGCCTATTAAAATAATCTAGGCAAGAGATTATGAAGGTTTGAACTAAGGTGGTAGCCATCTGAATATCTAGAAACAACAATTGATCAGATATATAAGGTGAAGAATCACTATATATATATATATATATATATATATATATATATATATATATATATATATATATATACATACATATATATGTGTGTATATAAAATAAGGTAAAGAATCAAGGATAATGCTAAAATTATGAATACAGCTGAATAGAATAGTAATAAATTTGACAGAAATAGAAAAATTTGAAAATGGGATACTTTGGAGGATAATGAACATATTGCATTTTAAATGTCTCTGGGACATTGCATTTGAAATATCTAACAGGTAATTGATCATGCAAAATTAAAGTTCAGGGAAAGACAATATGTGTGTTTGTGTATATGTATATATATATAGATATGAATACATATATGTATTTGTATATATGTGTGTGTATATATATATATATAGGTATGTATAGAGAGAGAGTATAGTATAGTATAATACAGTATAGAATAGAATGGTATAGTATGATATAGTTGTTTATGTTATATTATATTTTATTTATTTATATTCTACTATATTGTACATCATGTCATTTATTATATTCTAATCTATCATATCATGTTGTAGTATCTCATATCAGATATCATATCATATTATATTATACTGTGCCACATATCATATCATGCTATATTATATTATAATTATCCCTATAGAAATGATAAACTAGTTAAGTGAGAGTTAAGCTAGTGAGTAGAGAGACAGACAGACAGAAACAGAGAGAGACAGTCATAAAGAGTCAGAGATAGACAGAAAAAAAACAAAAACAGAAACAGAGAGAAGATGGAGAAGAGGAGAAGAGAAAATAGCATTCTGTTCTATTGAACAGAACCTTGAGGAACAACCTCAGATAAGTAAAAGAGTAACTTTAGAAGAAATGCAAATGGATATTTTTTAAAGGGTTTCTTCTCAAAGACTCTATGGAAAAGTTCCTAAACTATACATACCATTTGCTTCTAACAATATTACTACTTGGGTAAATATCCCAAAGAAGTCACAGGTTAAAAAGATACCATAAAAATAAAAACATTTATGGCACATCCTTTGTGGTAGGAAAAAAATTGGTAATAAAGAAGAAAAACTTAAAGTGGCCTCAAAGCCACCCAGTTCAGTTTCCTCCTTTCACATATGTGGAAACTGAAACTTAGGAGCTTAAATGAGTAGTTCAAAATGACATGTCTAGTAAGCATTATAAGTGGATTTTGAACCTGATTCCAGACAACACTTTTTCCTTTTTTTTTTAAATTTTATTTTAATAGCCTTTTATTTACAGGTTATATGTATGGGTAATTTTACAGCATTGACAATTGCCAAACCTCTTGTTCCAATTTTTCCCCTCCTTCCCCCATCCCCCTCCCCCAGATGGCAGGATGACTAGTAGATGTTAAATATATTAAAATATAAATTAGATACACAATAAGTATACATGACCAAACTGTTATTTTACTGTACAAAAAAGAATCGGACTCTGAAATATTGTACAATTAGCCTGTGAAGGAAATCAAAAAATGCAGGTGTGCAAAAATATAGGGATTGGGAATTTAATGTAATGGTTCTTAGTCATCTCCCAGAGTTCTTTCGCTGGCTGTGACTGGTTCAGTTCATTACTGCTCCATTGGAACTGATTTGGTTCATCTCATTGCTGAGGATGGCCAGGTCCATCAGAATTGGTCATCATATAGTATTGTTATTGAAGTATATAATGATCTCCTGACCCTGTTTGGACAACACTCTTTCCAATGTACCATATTGCCATATATTAGGTAATAGCTGAACAAATTGTTATATATGAATGTAACAGACTATCACTGGAATGTAAAAAAATGAATATAAAGAAACTTTGGAAGAGATATGGACTGATACAGAGTGGAACAAACAGAACTAGAACAATTTACATAATTCAGAGGACAATAATACTGAAAGATATCAGAATTAATCAATGCAATGTCCAGTCAAACTCAAAGGAATGACAAGAATTATATGCAGAAATAAACTGTGGATATGTGATGTAGTGTATATAGTCAGATATGGTGAATGTATTTGGATTTCTTTTTTGCTCACTTATACTTCTGCATTATAAGCAAGGCATTTGAACATAACATTGATATTAAAAATTATTTTAAAGCTATTTTAAGAAGAAAGAGGTAGCATAATATAGTAGATATAGAGCTGCTCTCAGAATCAAGACAAATTTAAGTTCTTGTCCTGTCTTTGACATATATGGTTGCGTGACCCTAGGTAAGTCATTTAACCTCTCACTCGCTCATAAGCAGCTCACTAAGACTAAAAATATTGCAGAATAGTTACTCATTTGCATTGAAAAGGAAAATCTCCTTACTGGAGAATTCCTTGCAACAATTAAGTCAAATTAAAGGGAATGAAAATAAAATCCTTGGAAGGAAGGAAGGAAGGAAGGAAGAAAGGAAGGAAGGAAGAAAAGAAGGAAGGAAGGAGGGAGGGGGGAAGGAAGGAAGGAGGGAGGGAAGGAAGGAGGAAAGGAGGGAGGGAGGGAAGGAGAGAGGGAAGAAAGGAAGGAGGGAAAGAAGGAAGGAAGAAAAGAAAGAGGGAAGGAAGGAAGGAAGGAAGGAAGGAAGGAAGGAAGGAAGGAAGGAAGGAAGGAAGGAGGGAAGGGAAGGAGGGAAGGAGGGAGGAAGGAAGGAGGGAGGGAGGGAGGAAGGGAGAAAGGAAAGGAGGGAAAGAGGGAGGAAAGAAATAATCAAGGGAGAATGTACAATATTTTCATCTTAAGACACCTCTGTGGCCCAACCAAATTGTGATAGTTGTTTTTCTCTGTAGTTATAATAATAGTCAGCTTCAGCACAAATAAATCAGCCACATGGAAATCTGTATCTATTGTTAAGATCATCTGGAACACTCAATTACACTATGGCCACAACACCTAAAGTATATAATTACCTCTTCATCCTAGAGATATCATTTTAATCAGCATCACCAGGTAAGAAGGTTAATCATAGAAGAAGGCTCCAAGACAATGTTTTTCCAAGACATCAACTTAATTATTCTCACAAACTTAATATCTTTAATGAAAAACTCATGAATATGAAGGGGAACAGAGTGACATGTAAATCAGTCCAGAGATTTTTCTGTCATTTCAGTCAAAACAGTAAATCCTGATAAATCCTGCAAACATCCTGTTTTTCAGGCTAACAATCTCTGTCACTTTAACCCACACAAAGAGAGGAACTGCTGTTCCAATTATATATAATCTGCCTGCAGTCTAAAATGTCAGTAGCCTAAGCAAATAAGACTAGGAGAAGACAAAGAAAATTCTTGAGTTAAAAATAATTTGCTTAGCCTTTTTCAGTTTCTTTTTTTTCCCTCAATGTACATACAAAGTTCTTCCTACTTCCACTTCATAAAGTCTTCAGTAATGGAATCTCAATGAATGGCTTCACAGAAGAAATGGGTTTTCTGGAAAAAAACAAAAAGGGAAGCAAGCTCATAGATGGAATAATTCCTATGTGTAGTACTACATAAAAGGAGACAAAGATGATCTCACCTCCAGTGTAGTTAAAAAAAGAGCTGTGAGAAGTTAGAAGTCTCCCAGGGGTAGATTTATCAAATGTCTCTCCTTTCTAAAAGGGGAATGGCTGGTCACTTTGAAGAGGCAAGTAAAGATGCTATCATAAGGAGACTCCATGTATTTTCCCTTTATGTCTACATAGTGAAAAGATGGGACTAGAAGTGTGAAAGTTAGGCAGCTGCCTGGGGGAGGGAGAGGAGAAGTTAAACAAGGAATGGTTTTTAATACTATATTTTATATCTGTACATATTTTTAATACCAGAAAATTCTATTTCCCAAGGCATGTGGGTATTTATTTTGTAACAATTTGCATGTGTTACAGTGACAATCCAAATCCTCCCATATGGCCAGAAGCACAATTTTCAAATGCAGAAGGAGCTACCATTTTCTATCTTTACCCAGGGTATACAAACATCTTATCTGGGCTGTAGTATAAAGGGTTATGATTTTCAATTTCATAAAAATTTTCATCATCACAAAATTTCAACAGTAACTCCACTACTTCTCAAGATTTATAAAAGAATTCACTTCCTCTTTCTTTTTCTTCTTGATTTTTGCAGGTATCTTTTCTTCTCACTCCTAGTGTCCTCCATTGACCTTCAAGGACTTCTCAAATATACCTTGTTATGAAGGGAGAGAAATAATTCTGAATATAATAGCTAACAATTGCATAAAGCATTAAAATTTGCAAGGTTCTTTACAAATATTAGCTTATTTTATCTTCACAACAATGCTACCCTCATTTTTTAGATGAGTAAATTGAGGAAGACAGGAGTTAAGTGATTTGCCCAGAGTCACACAGTTAATACATGTCTGAATATAGATTTGACTTTGTAATATGCCTTGTACTGTGGAAAGAATACCAGCTCTGGAGTCAAAGAATCTGAATTCAAATTCTATCTACAATACTATCTTTGCCACCTCAGGGTAAAACATTTAATATCTCTGGACTTCAATTTCCTTATCTGTAGAAATGAAGCATAGGGAACTAAATGACCTCAGATTTTTTTCTACTTTTAGAGCTATGTTTTTATAGATTCCCTTAATGAGGAGCCATATTCCCTGATCTCCAGTTCTCAATATTCTATTTGTTGTTTATATAGTGGGGAGACCCCACCCTTCACAAAGATACCACCAACCCTTTCCCAGTATTATGAAGATGGTATGATTTACAATCCCTGAATAAATCCCAAACCCTATTCCTAATGTAAAAATACAGTAATGCTCTTAATATCTCTGCGTTTCCTTTTCCTCAGTGATAACAGCACTCATGTCCCAAGGCATTTGTGAAAATTGTATGAGAGGATATACCAAAAATGCTGTGCAAACTTCAAAGAGCTATAGAAATGTGAACTATTATTATACTGTGTATCATTATTTTCATTGCATATCTTATGCATATTCATATTATTTTTTTCACAGAATTTAGATCTAGAAGGGATCTTATAGTTTAACTACAAAGATCAACTGCATTCAGCTGTCAAAGTGATTTTCCTAAAGCATTGGTCTAATTCTCTCTGTCTCTGTGTGTCTCTGTCTCTGTCTCTTTGTCTCTGTCTGTCTCCCTCTCCACCCCCCATCTCTGTCTCTATCTCTGTCTCTCTCTGTCTCTCTCTTCTCTCTCTCTCTTTTCTTTTTCTCTCTCTCTTTTCTCTTTTCTCTTTTCTCTCTTCTCTCTCTTTTCTCTCTATCTCTCTTTTCTCTCTCTCTTTTCTCTTTCTCTCTCTTTCTTCTCTCTGTTTTTCTCTCTCTCTGTGTATCTCTCTCTCTGTTTCTCTGTCTCTCTCTCTCTCTCTGTCTCTTTCACACACACACACACACACACACACTTCCCATGGTTTCCTATTACTTCCAGGATCCAATTGGATTTTAAAGCCCTTGAGGCATATGAAGTGTTCAGGGAGGATTAGTACCTCTGGTATGAGGGCTTGCCAAGCCCTTTTCAGGGCTGTTCATCCACCTTTGGGGACAATCTGGCACTCAACTTTCATCTTGTTGTAACAGCATGAGCAGTGGCCATACCCTGGTAAATCACCTTGACAGACAGGTTAATTCCCCTAAGGTTGAGGGTAACCAAAAGGCCTCAAATCCATTGATGAGTTAAGGGGATGTTTAGCCAAAGCAGGTGAAGACCTGGTGAAAAGGGTAGATGAGAATAATTTATTCCAAAAGCCATAAAGGTAGTTGAAATAGGTACAGTAGAACTCTTAGAGGTTAGTCAGGTATTAAAGACCTTAAGGCAACCCCCAGTCTCCCAGGTCATCATCAATTGTCTTGGCTTTTAGCTTGCCACTGGACTCAGGAAGAGAGAGTGAGACTGATGACTGTGCAATTCTAGTTCAATTAAATCCAATTCACATACAAATCAGGATATCACCGGTGATATCATTGTTCCTCTTCAAAAATGAAGGAAAAATAACAAAAGACTTTCTTCTGCAAGGATCTCCTTCTAGTTCCTTCCAAATCCTAACTGCTAATGCCTTCCCTCTGAGATTATCTCCCATTTACCCTGTACATAGGTAAGGTACATAGCTATTTATATATTTTTTTCTTTCACTGAAGTGTGAGCTCCTTGAGTGCAATGCCTGTGGTTTTGTACTTAGCACAGTATATGGCCCATAATAAACACAACAGAAGCTTATTGATAATGATCATAGTGATGAGATCTAAAAAATTTAAGTAACTTGCCTACTAGCTCCAGGATTCAAACCCAGATCCTCTGACCCCTTTACTAGAGTTTTGCTATTGTTTATCATACTGTGTCTAACACTTAGAAATTATTCTCTTCTATATTATGTGTGATAAATATGCTACAGAGATAAAAAGAACTCAGAGATGCATAAAATAAATGCATTTATTTACAGTTCTTACAAAAAAGGAGCACTCCACCCAGGCCCTGGGTAGAATTGTACCTGTAGACAGAGGAATGAGCCTTTTATTTCCTATCCTAAAGTGCAAAGTCCTTTCTTTGTCCCTTCAATTAGCTGGGAATGATAAAATTAACAGATTCGTGGTCCTACCATTAAATGTTCCTCTTTGACATGTTTCTCTTCCTTTACCATACAACCCACGTTCAAAAATGACTGAAAACTCCTCCTCTGGGGGAAAGTTAATATTAATTAACTCATTAAGCATGTACACTCAGTGCTTGCACTTCCCTTTAATCCATTTCTTGTTTTAAAATTATTTTTATCAGTTCAATGTCTCAATATCTTGTTTTGTACAACTAACTTAATCAGCTGACATGACCTTTTTCTAAGTCCTTGTCCTTATATGGAAATACAACTCTATAGGTTGCTCATATTATGGTGGCTACAAAATAAAATCAGATGAAAGGTTGGGATGAGCAAGGTAGACCTAAGAAAGTGATGAAGAAGACTCAAGGAAAGAAAGACATATTAGATAGGCTTAAGGGAAGATTGTTCTGTTTCTTCCTTTCTTTGTGCTTTGTATAGAATCCCAGATATAGATTACTGATTTCCTAGGACTAAAATGAACTGACTTAACAAAGTGTTGAAAGAAGCCTTAGAAAAAGATTGTGACAATTAAGAATGAAAGCTATTCAAGATTATATGATGATCAATTCTGAGAGATATGGAGAGCCATCTGCACCCAGAGAGAGAACTTTGGGAACTGAGTGTGGATAACAATATAATATTTTCACTTTTTTTGTTATTTGCTTGCATTTTGTTTTCTTTCTCCTTTTTTCCCTTTTTATCTGTTTTTTTTATGCAGAACAATAATTGTGGAAATATGTTTAGAAGAATTGCACATGTTTAACATATATTGCATTACTTGTCATCCAAGAAAAGTGGTAGGGAGAAGGGAGGGAAAAATTTTTGGAGCACAAGGTCTTGCAAGAGTGAATGTTGACAATTATCTATACATGTGTTTTGAAAATAAAAAGCTTTAAGAAAAAAAATTATTTTGCAAAGAGAATGGGGGGGAGCTATTGCTAAGAAATAAGTGGAAATTTGAGATCCAGTTTGAAATGCACTATAATAAACCTGTGGATTAAGTTCTTATGTAGTAACAGTGCTGTCCAATACAACCTTTGGTATCTTACTAACACAGGGGGCTTCTAAACCAAAACAGAATAATGCTGTGAAGAAAATCTGAATGAGAAGATGTTTGTGTTCATTATAGAGAAAGAGGGGTTAGAAAGGCTGTCAGGGTTTCTCTGGATTCTGCATCTGATTCAGTTGCCATTGCTGCTATTGGCCAGTCAGGATAGTGAGCTTGCCAGTCATAGATATAGATATAGATATAGATAGATATAAAATTTTATTAATTCTGAACCCCCGACTTGAATCTAATAGTCTGCCTCTGTCTCATGATAGACAAAGCTGTTCAGTTGCAGTTTATAGACTTTATAACATTTTAGTATGGTGAACAGTATAAAAAAAAGAGAAGATCCAGTCTCCATTCTCTGAAAGGATGTCCTAGGGAATATGTAGGCAAATACATGCTGATCTTGGTAAGAAATGAAAAGATAGAGGAGCCCATTTTGGGGTTTTGGCCTGACATGAAAGGTTCTTAAAGAATAGACAGAGAATTTTTGCTTCCCTAAGGGGAGGAATACTCCAAAAGGAAGAGAAAGGGGCCTGGTTGCCAGGCTAATGTTTTGTCTTTGGAGACCTTTGATCTCAAAGTCAAAAGAATTGTCTGGAAGATCTTAGAGAATGGGTTATGTAGGCTTGCTACTATAACAAGAAACCTCAAAGAGAAAAGGAAAAGTATTCTGGTTATCGGAATCAGTGAGATGGATGAGTATGAGCAGTTATTTTGAAATTCAGAGGTTGCAAGAACTATCTAGAAGGCATGTATGGTAAGGGTGTTGATAGCAAGAATATTAGGAAATGGACAAAGGGGTTGTCTACAAACCTAATATGCAATCCCAAAGGAGGATAATTGAATTGTTTTATAGGTTCTATCAGGGACAGGAGTATTATACTTCAAAACAGTGATCTATTTCTTTATCATTCATTCACCCATCTCTGAGAGCACAAGTATAATAGGCTGTTGTATCTTAGAAAAGAGGTAGAGAGATTTTATAAACCTTTCATATAGGTGAGAGCAAACCCCAAAGGGGAAAAAGAAGAGAATCTCATTAGAGATCCTAGTAGGGAATAATTGTTTTTTCCATGAGAACTGCAGGTATAAGCTAGAGGACTAAAGAATGGATGGAGGAAATCTTACCCAAAGGGAAGAAAAAAGGGATTTTCTTACCAGCAATAAGAGGTGAAAGGAGTAGAAGAAGACAGTGCTTTGTGGCAAGAGATCCTGGTTAAATCTCTGAGAGTATAGTCATAGGCTGGAAGATACAGGGGAGCAACAACATATTCTCATATATCATTAGATTGAAGAGATCACAGTGAACTCTGGGTACTATCAGAAACTGATCCAGGTAGAAGAGGAAAATGAACTAGAGTTTGGTAAGGCTGGCACCCTTACATTCTGAGTGACACCCAGAAAGTCTTGTATAATATGCTATAAAATTCATACAGCTAACTAAAAAACAGAGGTATAAAGTAGTGAGAGAAATCTTGGAAACCTGCAGTCTGTCCTTAATCTAAAAAGACATAACTGGGATGATGGTAAGATCCCTAAGGAAAAATTCTGATGAATATATCTTGGCTTCCAGAGGTTAGCACATCCCTGAAAAAGGGAAGTACCTAATTCTTAATTAATAATTCTAGTTTTTAAGATAATATAGGTAAAGTACTTTGTAAATTGTAAAGTGTTTAGACCAATGCCTGACACATAGTAAATTCTCAGTGGATGTTTGCTGACTGACTGACTAAAGTGTTACATAAATGTCAGTAATTATTAGTATTAAATTAAATTACTATTAAATGATGTTGATAATAGGATTGGTAGTGATGGCTGTGTGAACCTGTGAACTCTATCTCATAGAGTAGAGGAGACTGAGGATCCAGACTTCATTAATGGAAAGAGCTCCCTACTCTCCACCAATTGAAGTTAGAATTTTCTCTGCCACTTCTAGATTTTTGAGAAGCCAAAAACCTGAGAAGTTAAATGACTTGTTCAGGATAACATAGCCAATGTGTGTCAGAATCTTGACCTCAGGTACTTCCAGTTCTAAGGCTCGAGCTCTAACCATTACTCCATACTTCCTGATAAAGATTTGGAAAAATTGATTAAATTCATCTCAAACTATAACTATGGAATTTGATTCTTTCCTTAAGCAAAATGGTTATTCTGAAAGTTTTATGTGGTTAAGTGGTAAATCTCCTTTGTGTGTATATGTGCTGTATGTGTATATGCTTAAATGTTTATACATAAACTGGTATATCTGGGGTTAATGTGGTTTGGAGACAGCATTTTGTTTTTCTTTAGCAATGACAAAGTAGGAGTGAATTTAGGGGAGTTAGAAATCACATCAGGCTCTCTGTGGGGGATAGAGGAGAGTGAGTAATGTTGACACTTTCACGAAACAGGAGGAAAACAAAATCCATCATGAAATTCCACCAGGTTTAGTTCGAATGGAGAGATGAAAATGACCATTGATTTAAATTGAAATTCGTGATTCCTGTGAATTTAGTTATGATGGAATTAGCTTTTAATTATAAAGTTTTAGTCAATTTGCCTTCTTATGTCTGATTCATATAGTATTCTATTTCAGACCCTAAATTAAAAGAAGTCAAAGGCTCCATGGATTAAGCAAATTTGAATGTCATAATGTTTATCTGTGGGGAGCATTTCTCTTTATAGTATGGGAAAATAAGACATACCTGAACTTTCTTTTTCTGATGATAGGAAAGTTTGGTAAATGGTAAAATGCTGTTTTAATCTTTATTTTATATTTTACATTTTGTCTTTAATTGTATTTCTTTACAGACTAAATTTGGTTGAATTTGTACTTAGAGAATTACAAAGTATAATGAGATAAGCATTGGGCTTATTAATGTGGTTTCATCATGAAACCAATTATCAGGGGAACATTTGGTAGGTGTCCTTGGTGGAAAAGAAAGAGTCTTACCTATGCAGAGGAGGTCAACACTGAATTTTTAGGCATTCTTTGAAGAAGCTTTCCAGACAATCAATTTGGAGAATACAGACATGGAACAATTATTGCATGTACACTCTACACATTTGATATTAAAATGCAATGTAGTTGAGGCAATAAATTGGGGGTCTGGAAAGAAAGATAAAGAATAAGTATCTGCTGCCTAATAATAAAATTTGCATTTTCTACTAACATGTTTGTTGAGTCACTCAGCAATTGGGGAATGGCTGAACAAATTATGGTCTATAAATGAAAAAAAGGATGTGCCTTAGAAACATGAATTTAAAGAATTTGGAGAAACCTGGGAAGACATATATGCATTGCATTGGACAAACAACAAATGCAATGACTGCAGTAATGTAACTGATAAGAACTACTTTTATAATAATTATCAAACCTGGCCCTAAAAAGGAAATGAAGAAAGGTTCTCCTTTTTCTTAGAGAAGTGGTAGACTATAGATGTGGAATATTAAAATATACTGCCATGCAATAGCTGTGTTGATAAGTTTTACTTAAATGTTTTACTTTGTTTCAAGGAAAGGCTCACTGTGTAGTAGGGACTAATAATGGTAGTATTATATAGCTACAAATGATTGAAATAAAAAATATATCAACAAAATCTTAAAATAAAATAAAATGCAAATTTAAAATATTAAGTAGACCAAATAGAGAGACAGTGGTGGAAACTGTCAGGTAGATGGGATTTTGAATAACCTGTGTGCTCAGATTAATTTTGGGTTTCAAGAGGATTGATTGAGGATCACTTCTGAGTCGGATTGAGACTTGGATAGTCCAGGACTGAAGTAATATTATAAGAGTATTATCTGGAGTACCAAATGAGTAAATAAGGTAGGAAAACATCAAAAAGTAATAAACAAAAGCCATTTGATCTTGAACATACTGGGCTTTCCTTCTCCTCCCTCTCAAGCTATAATATAATGAAGATGCATATAGATTTATGATGGCTTAAAGGTTGATCTAGTAAATTGTGAATTATTTATAGAGATCTTATTTTTTTGTCTAAGAACTGTCCAAGAAGGTATCACTGAGTATTAAGCAAGGGCATGTGGATATGGATACCAGATCAAGTCAGATGGTCAGGAGAAAAGGCAATGATCCTTACACAGTTGTTTGCATGAATTCAAAAGGTCTGGCCATCAATAGAGGAAGAAATAATTTCAAGCATCTTTAAATTATTTGGTGACCATACTTGAAATGAAATGAAATGAAATGAAATGGAATGAAACCATTTTTACCAGGGTACTCAGTACAGGCACAAAGCTCCAAATTAATTTGGGTCTTTGAAAAGGCATAAATATACAAAAACTGGAAACTAGCTATAAGTAGTCTATAGTGGTCTACTCTCCCAAAATCAAAAATGATAAGTGGTTCCTCTTGTTTTTTGCAGATTCTTATGCCCAAGGGATACTACTCAAAAGTTTTTAGTAAACTTTTTTACCTGTGTCAGAGCTTCTCATGTCATAATTGACCTAAGAACTACATTCCACTGCAAAGATGACACAAAAACTTTCAGAAAACAGTATTCTGGTAGCAGCTTTGTGTGGATTACCATCCATACCCATCCTGCATATATCTCAACAGATGATTGCTTAAGGAGAGCTTCTTCTGGAATTGGACAAGGCAAGTACATGGAAGATTATGTGAAAACAGTAGTTTATTTATGATATATCTATGAGGAGTTCTTAACTATATTGTGTTATGGTCTCCTGTTGAAGTTTGTGGACTCCAAGAAAAGTGCATGTATATGCATAAAATAAAATATATAAAATTACCAAGGAAACAAATTACACCAAAATTTTAAAATATATGATTTATTTAGTTCATGGACCCCATGTTAAGAACTCTGACCTAGACACATCCTCTTTCTTTGGTCAAAGAGGAGGGACTCCATATGGTTATGTTTCATCTAGGGACAGAGCATTATAGTCTAGAAAATCTTGGATGGAAGACCATCATTCCTTAGGAGGAAGAAAAATGATCAGGCTCCACCAGTTATAATGGTTGAAATTTCCCTGGTAAAGATGGATGGGTGTACAGTAATGCATGAAACAAACAGCTGTCTTTGATTCTTAATTATTCCCCAACTAATAAAAGAGGATAAAATTATTAATTTATTTGGTTTCCAGGCACAATTTGTACATGCAGCCACTATTGAAGAAGAATGTACATGAAGAAGTACATACATTGAACCTGGATGTATTTGTGATGGAGTTAGCTAGTATTGATGGAGGCCACTGAAGTCAAGAGGAATTAATGAAGGCTTCCTGTAGAAGATGTGATTTTACTTGAAACTTAAAGGAAGCAGTATAATTAGTAGTGGGTACAGGGATCCCCAAGGCAGGGATGTTTAGGAGCTGATCGGAGAAAATGACCACAGCAGAGACATGAACTATTTTATTTGTGGAATAACCAGGAGACCAGTGTCCTTGGATCAAAGAGTACATGTTGTAAAATAAAATATAAGAAGACTGGAAAGGTAGGAGGGGGCTAGGTTATGAAGGAGTTTGAATGCCAAATAGAGTACTTTGTATTTAATCCTAGAAACAATAGGGAGTTTATTGAATAATGGAATGATATGGGCTTTAGGAAAAGTTTAATGTAAAAAGAATTGGAGAAGAAAGAGGTTTGAGGCAGGCACACTATTGCAATAATCCAAGTGAGGTACATTTTAAAAGTCTAAAAACAGATGCAATATGCAACATTTGAGGACCTCCTACCACCACAAAGCGATGGGTTGGAGATGTCTTCTCATATCTCTTTATTCGAATAATATGTAATCTTTATATTTTGTTAAATTAACCTTGGATTTTTTGCCTGATATTTCTTTCCACTGAATTGTTGTAGAGATGTATGGGTTGTTCAGGGAGAACTAGCACCTCTGAAATAAGGGCTTGCTAAATACTTTTCAGGGCTGTTCATCCACCTTAAGTGTCTACCTTTCACTCAATTCTCACTTGTGGATCCAAGAAGCTGTAGCATGGATAGCAACTGTGCCGCAATAAAACTGTCTTAGCAGAAGGGCTGGAGGGGAACCAACAAGCTTTAAACCTCTAGGTGAGTAAGGGATATATCTACCCCAAGCAGGTGAAGATTTCCTCAGGTGATGGACATGTGAGAACAATTTTTTCCAACAGCCATGAAAATGACTGAAAGCAGGTATCATGGAGTTCCTACATCTTGGTCAAGTATCATAGACACCACTACCATACACTGAATCCCAGGCCATCTCCAGTCATTTTTATTTTTGTTTTGACACTGAACTTCAATAATTCTGGAACAGAATAAGGCTGATGACTGTGCAATTCTGCCTCGCTTAAATCTAATTCACATACAAGTCAAGACATCATCCTCTAATATCATTGGTTCTTATCAAAAACAAAGGACAAACAACAGCACTTTTATGTTTATTGTATAGGGCAGCGAGATGATACAGTCAGGCACCAGGCCTGGAACCAAGACAATCTGAGTTCAAATTTGGACATTACTAGCTGTGGTCACTTAACCTCTATTTGTCTCATTTCTTCTTCTATAAAATGAACTGGAGAAGGAAAGGACAAACTACTCTAGTATATTTTCCAAGAAAATCCTAGGAACAAAAATTCATGGAATCATAGACATAACAACAAATTATTACATATACTGTTTTATTGGCTCTGCTTACTTCCTTCTGCATTAGTTCCTTTGGATTTTACCATGTTTACCTTCACATACCAGCCATTCCCCAAATCAGTTTCCTTATTTGGAAAATGAAAGGGTTAAATTAGAGGACCATTAAGATCCCTTCTAGCTCTAAAGCTATAGTCCCCAAATCTAGTATTCTTTCCACTGCATCAAATTATTGTCCTTCCCTAAAATCATGTAGTTAATAAGTGGCAGAATCAAGATTTGAAGTAAGGTCTACTTTTCCAAATCTTAAGATCATGAGTCTAGGGATAGCTGTGCTTGATCTAGGAGCAAAAAAAAAAAAAATTGTCAATAGTCAATGTTTGAGGGGTTATAGAATAATAAGCACACTTTCATGTTGTCAGTGGAACTATGCTATGATTCAACCATTTTGGAAAGTAATTTTGAATCATGCAAATAAATTCACTAAGATGTTCATACCATTTGAATCAGAGACTCTGTTACTGAGTGCCAGAAAAAAAGATGACTCAATTAGTCCAAGGTCACACAAATAATAAGCAGCAGAACTATGATTCAAACTCAGGTCTCCTTCCTCCAAATCCAGCATCCTCTCCAACTCACACCTCTCCCTAGATATGTATATGACTGGGAATTGCATAGGGAATAAGAGAGTAGTAGAGAATTTTAAAAGAGGCAGTTATAAAGGCAGCATCTACAACACAAAGTGGGCCACATCTGATGACTCCAAATCTAGGGCAGCCCACTGATATACTCCAAATAATAAATAGCATGGGAGAATTCTAAACATAATGATCTTCAGACAGAGGCAGAAGAAAGGAGTCCTTCAAAATCTAAAAAGCTGTTCCCAGAACTTGTTGCATTGTTACACATTTTCCCTAGAACTCTTGGCTCCTTTTTCATGTCATGCCTTAGGAAAGCACAGTTGCAAACAACTCAGGGATCAGGACAAGTCAGGTGTTTCATAGAGAGAGAGATGAAATTCCTCTCTGGCAGATCTCTGGTTTCCTACCACTGAGGTCAAAGGCAAAGAAGCAACAATCAGTTAAGGAGCTAGCTACCTAGTCTCAAACTTGAAAGTTTTGAAATGGGGCAGAAAGGGGCACCAGAAAGGCATAGGAGAGGAAGATGATATACCAAGCAAGAAAAAGGACTGTGACTAGGACATAGATGGCTTTTTTTGAACAGAAAGAATTTAAATGTAAATTTAAGAAATGATTTAAATGTAAAAAAAAAAAAAAAAAAAAACTTAAATCATAGAAGAATCTGGATTCATAAGATCATAAATGAAGAGCTGGGAAGGACCTTATCTTATCCAGCCTCCTTATTTTACAAATGAGGAAGTCACTGAAGTTTCTGTATTGCCCAAAGTCATACAGGTAGTGAGGGTCAGGTTTTTTGTTTTTTGTTTTTTTTTAATTTCAAGCTTTTGATATTTCCATTGTATATTTGAGGCAATCACATAATTAACAGTGCGTTGACTACTTTTTCTTATATGCATGCATAATCTGTTAGATTGTATGTTCCTTGTGGGTGAGAACCAAATCTTAGTCTCCTTTTCTAACTCCACGGGATTTGGCACAATTGTGTGACTAAATGAAAAGGGAGAGCAGGGTCGTTGGTGTAAGATTGGCTTGCTATATAACAGTAGGATCTAGCCTTCAATTGACAAGTACAGCTTGCATTACAGCCTTGCCTCTAGGGAAGATTTTCCTGCATTCACCAAAGGGCAGAATTTTACCTAAGCAGCCAGCCCAGCAAACCAACAATAAGCGCACAGCTGGGAAGCTCTGCTCTCAGCACGTACATGTTGCCATTGCTGCTGTTAAGAGCTGCCTGTGTGGGAGAGCACACTGCTGGGTAAAATGGGGAGTTAAAAAAGCATTTATGCATATTTTTAGAGAAAAAGAACAATTAGTGCTAAATGTAACTCAAAATCTAGTTAGTAGAGTTGGCATTTAAATTGGTTGTTTAATTAGTCAAATTCTATATGATTAAAGTACTCACTTCAGAATATTTTTTTTAAAGTTAGGAATTTGAATATGCTCCAGTTCTTAGATGAACCAAATAACTTAATCCTTCTGTTTCCCCCTGGAATTGCCTTGTATGCAGTTCCAGTTAACAAGCCCCTGAGCCAGGATGCTGAAAGAAGCTTATTCTGTCAGAATAAGGACAGCAGATGACTATTGAGGGTTGTTAGCAGCTTAAAAAAATACTAGGTCTATATATGCATGGGGGGGGGCATACATATACATACATATATATATATATACATATATATATATATATTCATCTGTGTGTATTGTGTATGTGTGTATGTATATAATATGCAAAATATATATTCATGTATACTATTTTAATGTTTCATCAATGCTTTTGGTTTTTTACAAGTCATTTTCTAATAATCTCATTTCTCCATGACAGGCTGGTTTTTCCCATACATATCTATAAAATATGAGAGAAAAGTAGGGGGAAAACACAAAAACTTAGAAACCAATTCCTCACATCCTCATAATTCCTCCTCAAAAAATTCATCCACTAGAAAACCGAAAAACTATGATCTATGTGGATGGAGGACAAAAATCACTGATCTTTATATCTATTGGAATAGATTAGGTCTGGTCCCATCTAAAGGCAAAAGAAAAAAAATTTTCTAGACTCTAGACAACCTGGCCCAAGTTTTAGTCTGTTGCTGTACATCTATGGTTATCAAAGGAGATTTTATGTTAAAAATCCATAAGGGACAATATGGGAAAATTATCCCTAAAGGTTCTTAAATTCTTTGTTATTAAACTCAAGGGTAATTATGGAATCAATTACTCAAAATAAATAGATACAAGATTGGACTTCAACTTGAGGGGAGGTTGTTCATTCCCACACTTGGCTATCAAAATATAGCAACAACAAAAATTTGGAAGCTAAATGAGTATCCACTGAATGAGGAATAGTTGAATAAATTGTATCATATGAATGTAATGAAATATTATTGTGTCATAAAAAATAAGCATAGATTTAGAACTGGAAGGATCATAGAGGCTATCAAGTCCATTTTACTTTTAAGGAAAGTAAGACACAAAGGCTAAATGAAGTTCTCACAGTTGATATATAAAGCAGGATATATCTTCATCTTCTTGACTCCAACTCTAGTGTCCTATCTACCATACTATATCCTCCTGCCCATCATGAAGAATACAGAGAAACATGGAATGACATACATGAAGTGATATAGAGTGAAGAAAGTAAGACCATAAAAACATGCTGTACAATGACCTCAATAATGTAGATGAAAACAATCTAAATGACTCCAAAAATTACACTGTATGCAATAATCAAAGCTCAGTTCAAGAGCTAATTCTTGCAAGAGTTCTTTCCTAATTGCTGCCAGTGGATCATGCTTTTCCCCACACCTAAAATTACTTTGTATTTTGGATGAATTTATCTGTGAATCTTTCATTTCTTCCAGCAAAATATAAGCTTCTGGAGAGTACTGACTTTCATTTTTGTCACTGAGTCTTTGGCATTCAGTGGTAGTAAGTGCATAATGAATTGAATTGAATTGAATTTTGTGCCAATTTCCTCTTAACCATGTTTGTTTCATCCTCTTCATTTTATAGATCATTCTCCTTGATACAGAAGATGAAATAAAAAAACATGAATTAAATGTTCTGCTTTCTTCCTGTGATATCTATTTCTGAATGATAGGACATTCATCTTTAGCCATCCTACAGCTTCATTTCTTCTTGTTCTGGTCATCAATCCTATATGCAGTTTGTGTCCTGGAAATATAATTGTTCCCTGCCTAACCATTTAAAACTCTCTTCCTTCTTTGATATTCTCCCTGGCCCAATAGAAATTATGAAAACATCCATATATTTCTGCTCTTTAGGTAAAAATAGCAAAATATTTAACCTTAAAACATTGTTTTTCATTTTCAAGGCAAAGATGCTAAGATTTCTAACGTATTTCTAGTGTCCCTCCCCATCTTTTTCTACATGAAACAATAAGACCAAGCAGAATTAAAGTTAAGTTTTATTTTCTCAGGGCAGAGTGAGATGGGGTGGGTGTTTTAGAAAGAGAGAGAGAGAGAGAGAGAGAAAGAGAGAGAGAGAGAGAGAGAGAGAGAGAGAGAGAGAGAGACCAACAAACTTGATTCTTTTTCCTTTTATGCAAAACAAGGATTTCATTTTCTTGTCAGGATTTGAAAGGGAAAACAATTAAGTGTAGGAGTAATGAATACATAGACCACTGTAGCTATTCAGTGCATTCATACATCCCTCACATCCCCAAGGTGGTTCCATCTTTTTCAGTTCTTCATCAGCATGTTACACACACACACACACACACACACACACACACACACACACAATTTCAAAGCTACAGTATTGTTTTAACTTCTATCTTTCAAAAATCCCCTGATTTAACAATAGGGAGTATTCTCATAGATGTGGATCACAACTTTTCCACACCTCTCTTGATATTTTCATTCTTTAGCTACCTAATAGTCAACCTTGTAAGAAACACTTCCAAATTTAGTGAAGCTGATACTTAAAAATCAGTCACAGACTATATTGCTCAAAGCTCATACTTGAAGTCTTTTCAGTAACTGGCTAGTTCTTGAGCTCTATTGGAATAAACTTTGAAAACTTATAAGAGTTTTTTGCTTTAAAAGAAAAATTTTAAAGATTACCTCACTTTCCCTACAAGTTTCATGAAATACTGCTAAATTTAAGCCCTGAGTTTACCTAAGGAAAAAGATTTTCCCCCTACCTGTCTGAAAACCCTATTTGTGTCATGTATAAATATAAAGCAAAGAAAATGGTTTTTGAACCACATACTAAAATTTATACATCAAAATGAAGGTTATGCCCTTCAAAGTAGTCACCTTGAAGGCTATACGTAAATCTCAATGGTGCTGCCATTGCTCAAAATCCTGTTTTGTGATTGCTTTCAGTGTCAATTTATGATCTACACAATTCTTACTTTATTACTCTAATTACTTTATCATCACATTGCATTTTAAACCCAAGCTTAATTGAATTTGTTTAGTAGACTCACTTCAAATGGGTTTTGTCTCTCCAAAAATCAAATTCAGTTTCAAAAGATTAGCAAGCTATTGATGTTTTTATGATTTTCTTTTTTATTTGAACTTAAAAATCATTAATACAGCTATTTCAATACATAAACAAGAAAGGGAATTGCATAAGGAACTGTGAACTTCTATTATATGTAGTTTGTTTTTAAAAGTCTATTTATATATTAAACTTAATAAGACCATTCTGTGCTGCTTCTCTATTTTTTTAATCTGTGAATTTTTAAAAGTTTTATTAATGCTCTTTTTAAAAAACATATTTATCGTCATCTACTAATCACTATCAATGGATCCCTTGGTAGAAATAGTAGCTTATGTCAAATAATGTATGAAGCACAGGTTCTATAGCAAATCACACTGCAAAATCAGGTCCTCAGATTGGGCTGTTATATCTCCTCAAGGCTCTTGGGATATCCATGAGAGATAGGTATGGCTTTTCTAGTGATCACAAACTTCCAGAAATGTACTTCCCGAAGATTAGTTGAGAATCAATTTAGTTAGCTAGATTTAAGTGGCTTTTAGAAAAGATATTACTAAATTGATACCATAATAACAATTTGTATCAAACATCCCCCTAATGTCTAAAATGTATTCTCTCTAAAGTACTTACCAAGTCAAGGAGACAAGTTTTTTTCTTTAATTAAAGAGTTTTATTTGCAAAACATATGCATAGATAATTTTCAGCATTCACTGTTGCAAAATCTTACATTCCAAGTTTTTTCTTCCTTCCTTTTCCCCCATTTCCTTCCCTACATAGCAAGTACTCTACTATACATTAAACATGTGCAATTCTTATATACGTATTTCCACAAAAATCATACACAAGAAAAATCAGGTCAAAAAGGAAAAAGATGAGAAAAAATAAAATGCAAGCAAACCATAACAAAAAAAGTGAAAATGCTATGTTGTGATCTACACTAAGCCCCCACAGAACTCTTTCCTGGGCTGTAGATGGCTCTCTTCATCACAAAACCATCAGAACTGGCCTGAATCACCTCATTGTTGTAAAGAGCCATGTCCATCAGAATTGACTATCATGTAATTTTGCTGTTGCTGTATACAATGTTCTCTTCACTTCACTTAGCATCAGTTCATAAGTCTCTCCAGGCCTCTCCTGTTAATTATTTCTTATAGAACAATAATATTCCATAACATTCATATAACATAACTTATTCAGCCATTCTCCAACTGATAGGCATCCACTCAGTTTCCAGTTTCTTGCCACCACAAAAATGGCTGCCACAAATATTTTTGCCTTTGTGGATCCCTTTCCCTCCTTTAAGATCTCTCTGGGATACAGGCCCACTAGAAACACTGCTGGGTCAAAGGGTATGCACAGTTTGAAAGCCCTTTGGACAAGTTCCATATTGTTCTCCAGAATGGTTGGATCAGTTTACAACTCCATCAATAATGCATCAGTGTCCCAGTTTTCTCACATTCTCTCCATCATTCATTATCTTTTCCTGTCATCTTAGCCAATCTAAGAGGTGGGTAGTGGTGCCTTAGGTTCAAATTTAAAGATCACATGTGACAAAAGATAATTTAAAGCTCCTGGTTTCTGGTAGTGGTATTGATGAGGTGCAATTGATGAGGTTAGTGGTAGTGAAGAGGTGCGAGAATTGGGGTGAGGAATCCCCTCTGGTAGGCACAGATCCAATGTGAAAGAATTCACAAACCCAAAATCTAAGTGGCAAAAGGGATTTTTATTGGCACTGAGAAACCAGCCTGTTAGGAAGGCAGACTTCTCAGTCAAAAGGTCCTGTTAGGGAGATAGCAAAGGTTAACACTGAGAAGAAAATATCTTCACAGTGGGCAAAAGTCCTGGCAGGCAGTTTTGCCAAGATGAGAGCTTCCTTGGTAAGCATAATCCTGCTTAGGACTTCTGCAAAGGTCCAGAGTTTCAGAGTTGCCTTTTATTAACTGTTTGAGGCTTGGGCTTCCATTCAAAATTGAATGAGATTCCTTAGATTGTTGACAATGTCCTGGGCTTAGATCTCTAATAGAAAAGAGATTACTTATCTTAGGAACTGAGCTACTAGGAGAGGTCCCAGATTAATCTTCAACTCAATAGAGGGTGTCATCATATCTCTGGCCAGATCTCCAACTGAATGAGACCACTTAACTGGGAGTTTGCAAGCTTTTCCCAGGGTCTGGGAGCTCCCCAGAAGGGGATCCAGGACCCCCAAAAGATCTCAGTTTATTTCAGTATTCCCCACTTCATAGGATACTCAAGAATTTCCTTTCTTTGGGCATAATGTAGTTTTTATTTTTGTTTTGTTTTGTTTTGTTGTAGAGTTGTGAATCTAAAGTGATTGTTGCTGGCTCCACACTGCTGGAAGCCACTATTGTTCCAGTGGGACAATGGTAGGACATCCATGGGAACATGAGACATGCAAAATCCTCTATACCCTTTGAAATTTTGAAAGCTTCTCTAGACTTACTTTAAAGATGAATGGAGGGACAAAAATGTAGGTGCTTTTTACCTTGACAATCTCTGATTTTAATTTAGGTAAGGGTTGCTATCCCACACAGGGATTATACTAGAATGTCACACTTGCTCTAGAATGATCCAGGTTCTCAACTAGCTTCAAAATTTACAGATGATCCCTGGGACAAAGACAAGTTTTTTTGACCTATATAAATATTCTTCTATTGCAAGGTCATTCTGGTTTCAAGTATCAAAACATATGATTGATTGATTGAGACTTGTCCTTATCTCCATTGATGGTCATCCTTCATTCTTAAACATGACCAATGACATCATAAGGGATTTTGATTTTTGAGTGAATTGAATTTAAATGAGGCAGATTTGGGCAAAGTCATCAGCCTCACTCTTTCCTCCAGTTATCAGAGACAAGTGAAAAGTGGCAAGATAAAAGTTAACACAACAGACTAAGGCCCAAAATGCAAGGAGTAACCTGAACCTTTCTACAGTAAGGATTTTCCCAGGTTTCAGTTTGTCTGAAGCAACACCCATTTGACGACTAAGGGCTAAGTAAGAATTGAGATAAAATGTCTCCTAGCTTATCATGGCAAAAGTGTCAGAGGAGAAAAATCATATAAGTTTTGGACCAGACAGAAAAGAATTGCTATTTAGATTCATTCTAAGCCCATCAAAACCATCAATGAGAAACCAAGGCTTGGGCTGAGGGCTATTGTTGGTTATTTATTGAAAGCCAATCGGATTTGAGTTTAAAGGTATAGTCATGTAACTCTATTTGAATCAAAATGGGATTTTTTAGAGCCTGTTTCTTTTTCAGAGATATATTTCAAGAAATCATAAATGAAAACTGTGCAGCACAAAAAATAAATTATCCCAACTATTTAAAAACAAAGTACTTCTTACTTTTTTTTTACTTTTTAAATCTAGCCCCCCAAATGTCATAAAATATAATCAACCAAAACTTATATTCCTATGGAGAAAGCAGCTACATGTAAGGGTATAGCATCCCTAATGGGAAGAGGATAACACATAACATGTCATTAGTCTTTCATTTTTGAAGATGATAAACAATAACATCATGATATGATAGGTCATGTTTTCATTTGAAAGTGAATTGGATTTAAGTGAGACAGAATTGCACAAATTCATTAGCTTCATCCCCCTAGAGTCATCAAAATCCAATGAAAGGACAAAAGTCAAGACAACTGGTTATGGATTGGGATGCAATGGATGATCATTCTATTTTCAATGTCTGACCAAACACTAAGCACTCTGTAAAGCCTGCTTCAGCTGCCTTTTATGACCACTGGAACATACTGTTCTCATCTGCCCATTCTAGCAGAGAAGTCTTTATATGCTTGGATTAGACATCCACCTAATTAACCAATGGGTTTGAGAATTATAGAATACTCACAACATGGCTTAAGTCTCTCTGTTGAGATGAGCTTTACCAAGATGCAGCCACAGAACATGCTACAATTTCTTGGAGCCACAAATGACAATCAGATGACAAGTGAATACCAAAGGTGGATGAGCAGTCTTGAGAAGGGATCAGAAAGCCCTCATACCAAAGGTGCTAGTCCTCCCTAAGAAGCCCATACAATCCTATTAAGCACTCTATTAAGTATCTGGATATATTTCCCATATTGTTGTTGTTTCTTCTTCTTTCTTCTCCTTTCTTCTTTTTTTTAAGTAAGGCAATGAAGTTAAGTGATTTGCTCAGGGTCACATAGCTAGTGTTAAGTGTCTGAGACTGGATTTGAACTCAGGTCCTCCTGACTCCAGAGCCAGTGCTCTATCCACTGGACCATTTAACTGCCCCTTAGGAGTACCCAAGGACACTTTCAAGGTCCCTCTTAAGAACTTTAGAATTAATTTTATGCCATGGGAGATACTGGCACAGGACTGCCATGTCATGTCTTCATCAGAGAAGATGCTATGCTCTATGAACAATGCAGAATTGAATTAGCTCAGAAGAAACACAAATGTTTGTAGGAACTATTTGTGTTCAACCTGTATTGTGTCCAAACCCATATTGTTCTGATCAGCCATAGTCCAACACACTATAACTTGACTCTAATATAGTGATATCATTTTGGTCCTCTTGGAGAACAAAGGATCCAAATATTTGGGCATTTAACCACCTAATATTAAGTAAAGTGAAGTGATTTGGGCAAGTAAATCATTTTTGCTATAATTTAAGTGCCCAAAAGAAACTAATGTGAAACAAAACTAGAAAGATAGAATGGAGAATAGCATGGTGAGGAATTTTCAATTTATGCTAGAGGCAATAGGAAGCTTTGAAAGGTTTTTTTTAACCATTAGTTGGGTTAGGAGACTCACATTAATCTGTGACAGTTTTGATCAATATTGGAAACCTCTAGGGCATTCAGCAATTAATAAAAGTAGATTTACTTAGCCACAGTAGGAAAAGGAGATTCAACAAAGATAAGTAGTGAAGATGGCCGAAATTGATTCAGCTGAGCAAAGCCCTTTTACCTGAATTGCTATTTAGGGTAGGCTAGTCAAGCCTTGGGGAACACCTTAAGTTCTCCATAGGTGCTTTGTATTCAGGGGACCAGGAAGTGATGTCAACAGTCTGAGACTTTAGCCTCCAGAACAAATCAAGTCTGGAACATGTTTTCATCACTTATACAGTGAAAGTCACTGAGCTTTTTGATAGGAAGGTAAAGATGAAAATAAATAACAAGCAATTTGCTATCTAGTGGAAAAGAAAAAATTAGAAATAGCTAAATTAAAATTTTCTAAGTAGTCCTCAGAGAATTTATGTTGAAGAGGTCACTTTGGCTTAAAGAACAAGAGACCATGTGAACACATCCAGCCATTCTGGAGAGCAATTTGGAACTATGCTCAAAAAGTTATCAAACTGTGCATACCCTTTGATCCAGCAGTGTTTCTACTGGGCTTATACCCCAAAGAGATACTAAAGAAAGGAAAGGGACCTGTATGTGCCAAAATGTTTGTGGCAGCCCTGTTTGTAGTGGCTAGAAGCTGGAAAATGAATGGATGCCCATCAATTGGAGAATGGTTGAGTAAATTGTGGTATATGAATGTTATGGAATATTATTGTTCTGTAAGGAATGACCAGCAGGATGAATACAGAGAGGACTGGCGAGACTTACATGAACTGATGCTGAGTGAAATGAGCAGAACCAAGAGATCATTATATACTTCAACAACGATACTGTTTGAGGATGTATTCTGATGGAAGTGGATCTCTTCGATAAAGAGAGCCTTAACTGATCAAAGATGGACAGAAGCAGCTACACCCAGAGAAAGAACACTGGGAAATGAATATAAACTGCTTGCATTTTTGTTTTTCTTCCCGGGTCATTTGTACCTTCTGAATTCAATTCTCCCTGTGCAACAAGAAAACTGTCCGGTTCTGCACAAATATATTGTATCCAGGATATACTGTAACCTATTCAACATGTAAAGGACTGCTTGCCATCTGGGGGAAGGGGTGGAGGGAGGGAGGAGAAAAATCGGAACAGAAATGAATGCAAGGGATAATGCTGTAAAAAATTATCCTGGCATGCGTTCTATCAATAAAAAGATATTAAAATAAAATTTAAAAAAAAAATGCTGCTTACTTAAAAAAAAAAAAAAAAAGAACAAGAGACCATACAGAAGTTAGATTTTCAGGTTGCTAAATTTTCAGCTGGTAAAAATAAGCATGTTGGATAGAATGTGTCAAATCAGTATTTACTGATGTTATCTATGTAGCATTCCTTTAATAGAATGTAAATTCTTTGAGAGCAGTGATTTTTTTTTTTTTCTTTCCTCAGGGCCAGTATATAGTAGATACTTGTTAAACTGATTTTTTTTTAATTGAATTGTTCAATGGGGTTTTAAATCCAGGAGATATTTTGTACAGGATGGCATTAGGAATTTTGAAGCAAGTGATGAGGTCCTGGGTAAGTAGGTGGGGTTGGTGGAGAAAGCCTGAAATACTGATAAAATTATTCCCTGGAGCAAGCAGTGAAAGGCACTGGTGGGGATTAGTTCAGCTTTACAATTCCACTCCTATAAAGGTGTTATGTAACCCCACCTTACTTTATCCAGTAAGATAGCCAAGTTATGTCAAACTCCTAAATTTAAATTTCTCTTATAAATCTGTGTATGGCCCACACTATTTTTGCTGGATTAGTCTCCAGGTTCTGCCTCATAGTATCGTCCCCTTTGCCTCATGGTATCTTTCCTCTCCTCTCCCCACCCTACATGGCTAATTCTTTTAGGGTGCTAAATCTCTCTTAGGATTTAGCCTAGTCAAAGGCATACTCCAACCTCATGGTGTTTTCCCTTTCTCCTAGTTAATCTTGAGTTCCAAGAATTCCAAGAACTTGTCTTTTTCATAGTAAATTGCTAAAACCCCTTTTCTTGCTAACTATATGCTCTCCTGATCTATTTCATGTTTACCACTCCTAGTGCATATTTTACCTCTTCATTTTGTCTGTAACCTCTATCATAAAAAAGATAGATTAACCTTTTGTCAAAGAGAAAGGCCATTGTGATTTTTTCGCAAGGTTGAATTCCAACATTTGGTGCCATTTGCTCTCCTAAATCCTATCACTTGGTATCTGAAAAGCACATCATTTGATGCTGAACCCCAAACACATCTCAGGAACTCAAAAATAGATTGAGAGAAAAAAAGAATGAAGTTTCAGACCACTTGTTAGTGAAGAAAGAAGGAGATATTGTAGACTTGTAACTACTATACTAACAAAGGAATACTGATTTAGGGAAAGTGAATCTTAAATAGAAATAATGTAAAAGAAGCCCACAAAATTTAGTTAAATATTAAAGAAGTTTTATAATAAATTTTTTAAAAACTAAAAAATCAATGGGGAAAATTTAAGTTATCTGGGATGCCAAAATAAATTTCACTAGTTTCTAAAATTATTTTTCATGTCAGCAAACTCATTTCTCTTTTTTCCTTTTTAATCTCCTTCTCCCAATCCACCCCTAAGCTGCCCCCACCTTCCCCACCCACACATACAATGAAAAGTCATTAAATAACTTTGCCTGTGGTATGAAATTTTGGACATATGATTGCTCTGCAAAGCACAAGCTTGCTTTCAGCAATAGTGACATTTTGCCCCTAATCAAATGTAAGAATAGCTGTGTTAGGAGCTGTTATCTCAGTGTTTAAAAAAAAAAAAATTGAAGCTGTATGCCTCTGACAAAGAATATGTTTTGTGAGTTGTTAGTCTCAGGAGGAATATAAAGAAGGAAGTTAATATTTTCTTACAAGACTCTCCATCACTGTAATGCCAGTAGATTAATTGTAAATAATGCCAGGTTTTGTTTGAGAGAAAATTGGCCACATAACGAGAGGTTAAGGAAAGTAAAAGTTGGCCGCTAGAAGAGAGGTATATGTTATAATGCATTTTATTAAGCATCAGTTAATGTAATAGTCTTTTTTTTTTCATTCTCACCATTATTCTTCAATTTTATGTTACACAAGAAATTTACTCTTTGTTCCATAGTATTCCCACAAATCTTTTTTAAATCAAAATTTTTATTGCTTTTCCATTTTTTTTTTCATTTTGACTGCTAGTGTTTGTATTCTCCCCTCCCCTATGCAATGATTTTACCATCTGACTGAAATCAATATTCTAGTAACAGGAAGTATATACATCATTCATTATCAGTCAGAACAGCAAAGACTAAGGCAACCCTTAGGAAAACTGAACCTGAAAGCCATCTTGTACTGAATAATTTTGTTTGGGGTTGATTTTTTTTATTGTTTTTTTTTTCAAGGACACTAATATTTCTCCAATTTCAAGAGTGTCATATAATTTTCAATACTAATTGGCCAAAAATTTCAAGGGTAACATCATATTGATGGTAAATAAATATTTTGAAGATATTTTGTCCCTGCACTAATCTTCTTTATGGGTCATTGATGTTTCTAGTTTTCTAGTGCATTCAATTATTTGGGGAAGATCATGCTTAAATTTTCAAGTATTCAGAACTCAATGTGAAAATTCCTATAAGTAATGTAGATTACACACTTGTTGTGCTTGGGGGAGGTAATCCTTGTCTTCTCATAATTCAAACAGCCTGTTAAACATTCTGTGGGCCATCCTAGCGTTCTCATGATATGAGTAGTAGCATAGCTAATATTTATATAGCACTTATTATGTGCGAGGTACTATGTTAAACATGCTAATTATCTCATTCCATTCTCACAACAATATTGGGAGGTAGTGCTATTAATATCATCCCCATTTTACAGATGAGGAAACTGAGTCAAACAGAGCCCCCCCCCCAGAGTCACACAGCTAACATATGTGTGTGTGTGTGTGTGTGTGTGTGTGTGTGTGTGTCTGAGGCTGGTTTTGAACTCAACTTCCTGACCTACAAGTCTTGCATGCTATTCACTCCATCTAATTACCTTTCATCTGGTTCAACAGAACCTAAGATTTACTGCAGTTCAGTCCTTCACATTCAGGTCAAAAGTCAAATTTTATCAGGTAAAAATTCAAGTGGGTCTCTGAAATACACAATACACTAAAAATTTCTTCAGTAGATTCCTACAACACTTTAGGCTTTCCAAATGGAGTTTTAAACCCACCCAGATAGGTAGGCTAGCTTTAAAACAATTCAAAAAAATTCAAAAGAGTTTAGGTGTCCCAAATAGTTATGTGATTCTTCAAGAAAGATTAAGCACTTGGTGTTGATTATTCAAGATTTTTAGGCCATTAGGCAAACTTCATTCTACAAACCCCAAATTCCTATGAACCTATGGGCTTTGAGACAAGTTGTCTGGACTGAGACTCCAATGAGGCAACCAGTCTAGATCTGTTAGAAAAGAAAAAAAAAAAAAAAACCCATCATGAGTTCTCATAGTTTGCTCTAAATACATTATTAGATACCAGAATTCTAGAAATGTGGCACCTGTACTTCTTATATAGGCTTCTGTACTTCTTATATAGGCTTCTCTACTTGTAGTGAGCTTTTTCAATTGAAAATTTTATTGTCCAAATACAATCTAAAAACAAAACTACTAATTTTTTAAAATGTTCCCTGCAAATACATAAGACTCCACAAATATACCTACATGATCCTCCACAATGTGACACTTTATGGATCTATAAAATTGAAAATTGATTTTAATTCTATTAAGATTTAGTCAAGTTAGATTTAATATTCCCTTTCAAAGTTTCTTTCCCTTGTAAATTTTACCCACCATCCACATTCAGGGTTCTGAAAAATCAAGGTTTTGTCTTGTAATTAATTAAAATTAATTTTCAATTTTATACATCCATATTCCTAAACCTATAGCACAGTAGATCTAGTGATATTTTAATAGACAGTTCATTGACAGCTCAAAGCAAAGGAATTCAATAAAATGAAATGGTGAAAACAGTAGCAATACAAAACATTCTCCCTTAATCCGGGACTTTACTCTTCCAAAGTCTGTTTAACTCCTGGCATTCAGAGTTAGTTCTGTCTTGACTCTTTTCACTAGTTTTCTTTAATCACACCTGGATTCTACTCTACCAGGTACACACAGGTAATATCCCCCAGTCCCAAATTCTTATAGAAATATTTCTAAAAGCTGTTGTCTCGACTCCATAGAATCTATTTTGCTTTTTAAAAGCCACTTTGAGTATAGCTGATCCTTAAGGCAGCTGGCTATCCTATTATTCCATCAAGTTTGATTGAAGGACTTCACATTTAAATGTGCTCAGTAATGGTAACTAGGAAGACATGGAGACCTACTCTTAGGTAAGATATGGTATAAGCTCACCCGATCTCAGGGAAATTTTTAAGGACAGAGACCAGAAACCCTGGAAGTTCATTCAACCTTGGAACTCCACATACTGGAAGTACCCTTTGCCCCTAGGGCTTCTCCTTTTGACTAATTCCTCCCAGAATCCCCATTTTAAGGAAAAAGTTCAGCTCAATCATGTTTTCATTCCTCTCCAGGTTGTACTCCTGATTCTCCTGGATTCCTAATTCTTTATACTGCCCCTTCATTGGGTACCTTCATCCTTCCCCACTCCTTTTAGCTTCTTTTGGTTATTATATTCCCCCCAATGGAATATAAATTCCTAGAGGACAGGATCTATCTTTTTTTCTGCTTGTATTTATATTCCCAGCACTTAACACTATGTGCCAGGTACATAGTAAGTAGTTAATAAAGGCTTGTTAGCTTGACTTGACTTGGTAACAGTGAAAGGAGGGTGAGACAATTGAGGACATATATCAAGTCTTTTCATGTCAGTTCAAATACAATCAATTTCATTTTGGGTGACATGATTCATTTCTTATCATATCCTGTGACTTCTAATTCCTTTATCAAAGAAACTATTTATGATATATGTATGAGACCTTTGGAAAGTATACAAGCTTTGGGCCCCTAATTTTTATTTTTGAGTCATATTTTCCAATATTTTCACCAATTTAATTAATTCCTAACTCTGCATTGAAATCACCAAAGATTAAATTACATATTAATTTAGTTTAAAGAGTCTTAAAGAGTTCTCAATAAAATTTCTTTTAACTTTTGTCCTTTGCATCAGAAATAGATATATAAGATGCATCCATGTCCTTGTTAACTTTTTGTAAATACTGATCATGAGCATTACAATATGAGATGACCAAATGCCCCATGAAATTATATGTCTTATTATCTTTGGACATCATAAAATTAATTCTGCTAACTTCTTTATTTGCTTCTTCTAGGGTAATTTTTACTTCATTTAGCTTCATTCTTTTTTCATTTACAACAATATACAATTCAGTTCCTCCAGTAGCATGAGTTGCTGTTTAGAGTATTTAAAGTATTGCATATTTAGAGTACCAACAGTTGTCAGTGTTTGTTGTAGGTGAAAAAAAGATATAATTCGTGATACTTGCTATCATCTTTTTTATACCTGTGTCATCATCACTGCAGAAGTAGCAGGGAGCCATATGAGACTGAAGTCCAATGTATATATTTCACTGTTTGATAGGTTGCTATGTACAAAGAAATCATCACCAAGTTACCAATCTCCCAGTCATGAGCCTTTCCATATTTACTGAGGCAGCTGCACAGAAAGTAGACAGTTTGCCACTGGACTGTATTCAAGGCTTTCCAGCATGAAAGAATGTGCTGGAGTGGGTGGTCCATTGATTTAGACTTTAAGAACCCATGATTATTACCTAGGAAGTCATAGCATGACAAATTTTGAACTGAAGAGAAGCTTATAGACTATTTGGGCCAACCCCCTCATTTTACAAATAAGGAAAAATGATGTCTCAAGGGGTTAAGTATGTGACTTGCCCCAAGTTACACAGTTAGGAAAAAACAGAGTCAGGATTTGAACTCGTTCTCTGACTACAAATTTAGCACTTTCTCAAGACTACTTTATCTTTGGTACATTTTTTTATTATAGCTTTTTATTTACAAGATACATGCATGGGTAATTTTTCAGCGTTGACAGTTGCAAAACCTTTTGTTCCAATTTTTCCCCCTCCTTCCTCCACCCCCTCCCCCAGATGACAGGTAGACCAATACATGTTAACTATGTTAAAGTATATGTTAAATGCAATATATGTATACATGTCCATATAGTTATTTTGCTATAATAAAAGAATTGGACTTTGAAATAGTATACAATTAACCTGTGAAGGAAATCAAAAATGCAGGTGGACAAAAATAGAGGGATTGGGAATCTATGTAGTGGTTCACACTCATTTCCCAGAGTTCTTTTGCTGGGTGTAGCTGGTTCTATTCATTATTGAACAGATGGAACTGATTTGGTTCATCTCATTATTGAAGAGAGCCATGTCCACCAGAATTGATCATCATATAGTATTGTTTTTGAAGTATATAATGATCTCCTGGTCCTGCTCATTTCACTCAGCATTAGTTCATGTAAGTCTCTCCAGGCCTTTCTGAAATCATCCCGCTGGTCATTTCCTACAGAACAATAATATTTTGGGTACATTTTTACAAACAAAAGCTCTACTCAAAAAAGTAACATGTAGTCTCAAGTGGATGGTTACAGATATTCCTTTGAGACACACACATAATAAACATTTAAAAACCTCTTTGGCCCAATTGTTACAACCAGTACATCAGCTAGGTTGGCTTGTGCTTCTAATAATTTTTAGAAGCAATTGGTCACAGGCAGGAAGAGGAAAGCCATATGCTGTAGCACAAAATTAAATAGGTAGGGTCCTTTTCTGCCTTGTACAAATTATGGAAGTTTGTGCCTATTGATGTTTAAAGGAGGAGGATGTGGACTTTCAGAGGCCATACTGATTGCCTTGGATGCCATACTGAGTTGTTCAGCAGTTCTGGGTATGTCAAGGTGCAGGCAGGTGTAAACCAGTTCTTCAGATAATTTAATGTGCCTTTTCTGCCTTTTCATCACTGAAAAGTCTTGAAGGGCTCTAGCAGATCATTGAGAGGACTAGGATTGCACAAGTCTTACATATAAAGTGAGTGCAATATCTGGCAAAGGAATCACTGCAAGTCTTTCATAGAAGTGAGAGTCCCTTTAGTGCTGTGATACCTGCCCTTGGGTGGATTCATGCAGACAACCCTTAGCCTAACATTTGGCCCAGAATTTCTGCTTCCTTCTGCTCAGATTAGCATTTCTCCACTTTATCAAACAATTAGTGTTGGCATAAGTCTTGGGGGATTGTTCTGACAAAAGGAGGAGATGCATTCCAGACATTCAAGACAGACTGTGCAAAGGGACAGAGATGGGAGATGGACTGTCAAGTACATGGAACAGCTAATAGGCCAGTTTGGTTGAAACTGGGAGCACATGAAGGGGAATAATAAAATAAGCATGGGTTAATGGCAGATCCTTAGGCTTTAAATGACAGGCTAAAGACTTTATATGTTATTCTAGAAGCCTTGGGAAGCTACAGAATATTTCTGAGTAAGGGATTAATGTAGCAATATATGTGTTTAAGGAATATCAGTTTGATGGCCATGTAAATGGACTGAAGAGAAAGACAAAAGGTGAAAAAAACAATAGGGAGGAATTGGAAAGAAAGACAAAAGGTGTAAAAAACAATACAGAGCCTGCTGCAACAGTTCAGCTCTGAGAAGCTGCACCTGGATAATGTCAATGTGAGCAGAAAGATATGAGGTTAAAATCAACTGGACTTGCCAATTTATTGGATAAAGGGGAAAGGATGAAACTAGATATTTTGAAGGAAAAGAATCAAAGACTGAGATTAATCTGAGAGCATTTCTAGATAATCCTGGAAGAAAGCAAATAAGTATAAAATGGAATTAATTTTTATATGTATATAGTCTCCTTTCACCAATAATCACATTGAATTAACCACAATTGGATTCCACATCTTCAGAGCAACAGCCAGCAACTAGGATGGCCTAGAATGCTATGGAGTAAAGGGCTGGGGGGTGGAGGGGAAAAGATGGAGACATATAATACAGTGGGAAAAGTGGAATCTGTCACAAGCTAAACATGTGGCATTAGGTCTCCCTAGGCCTCAGTTTGCTTCTTCATAAAATAAAGGAAATAAAATAAGTTGATCTTTTAAGTCCCTTCAAGCTTTAACATTCTCTGATTTCAAGTGAGCATCAGGGAGCCTAGGTTCTTCATCTTGGCCCTACAGTGAAAGAAGCACCAGAAAAAAAGACTAAATCAGAAAGTGTGAGGAGATTAAGGTACAGAGGTAGTTCTGCTTGCTATTCATAAACCAATTCAATTCAGAGAACTAGATCTCAACTGGGCACTGGGAAGCCTCTGGAATTATTTCCAATGAAACGAATGACTCAAAATCTCCAGGTGTTACCTAAAAAGGTGGAATATGATAAAGAAGGTAAAGGCAAAGATCTACTCATTGCTTTCTAAGGCACTGGTGCTTTGGCCCCTTTTGCCTAGATCGTTGATAGATTGACTTTCAGCACCTTATTCCTTTCCTTGCCTCCTGATTCTCTTCCCTTAACTTAAAAAGGCCAAGGTCTCCCTTTGATCTTCAGTCATCTTAATCTATATTTTGCACTGGACCCAGATGGGTCTGGAGGGAAAAGTGAGGCAAGGGACCTTGCACAGTCCTCTCTCACTTAAATCCAATTCACTTGCATGTCAGGGCATCACTTCCCTGATGTTATGGTCCTTTTCAAGAACAAAGGACAAACGACTCTTTTCCCAGTATCTTATCATGGCCCCCAATCTCCTGGCTCTATTCCTGCTTTAATTTACAACTTCAATAATCATCTCTATATACAATAATATAATAGAAAGAGAAGGATAGTTGAAATCAGGATACCAGAATTTGAGAAATCAGTTCTGATCATTAATAGCTTTATGACTATGAACGAGTCATTAATCATTCTGAGATTCAGTTTCTTCATCTGTAAAATGTGAATAATAATATTACTACTTACTCTACAAAATTGCTGTGGGGAAAGTACTTCATAAAACTTAAGGCTCTAGTTGAATGTAAATTATTATTACTATCCTATTTTTGCTATCTCTGAGATTCCAAAAATTTATGAAATAGCTCCATTTGGATGTTTTGCCAATACCTGAAACATGTCTTATAAAAAATGAACTCAACTTCCCTCTAACCCCTGACCTTATTGCTAATCTTCCAATTTCTGGTGATGACACCATTTCTCCATGCAGTTAGGCTTTTGATCTTGAAGTTTTCAACTTATCCACAGATAGCCACTATTTTAAAATCTTCATTATCCTTTCTCCATAAAAGATTTTTCATTAGCCCCTTCCTTTCTTCTTTCAATGAAATCACCCTAGTTCAGAACCTTATCTCTCTTGTCCTAGAGGAGGGTTTCTTTACCTGGAATCCTTGAACTTATTTTGTTTAAAAAAACAACAACAAAAAAGATTATTATCAGATTCCTCTAAATTCTCTATCTTATTTTATGTAATTAAAAGCAACATTCTGAGGAGTCCATAAACTTTATGTCAGAAGAGTTTATGATAAAAAAAAATTAAGACTCTTAGCTAAAATATTGTAATAGATACGTTATAATAAAATTAATACATTGTTGTCAAGATGACCTTAATTTCACCACTTTAATCATAACAGTCATTTACTCAAAAATCTTAAATTATTACTAAATGTCAACTGTTTAAAATATGTACTCTCAACTCAGGGATTAAAATCTTTTCTGACAAACTGTCTCTAAACTGCTTTTCTAGCCTTTTATCACATCATGCCCTACAATATAGTCTATATAAAGTACTCTATCTTTAAGGATTATTGATGACTTAAACCTGTTCAGAGTTCTAAGAAAAATAGTTTTTGAAGCAGTTACTCTGTCTCACGTTTCTGAATCAGTTCCTTCTGAGTTTGTGATAAACTGCTATAAACTAAGGCAATATGGACACCAAAATTATGATTATAGGACAAACATACTTTATCTGATTGTAGTTCAAACCCAGAAACAGAAATATAAGAGAGGTGAAAGGACAGATATCAGAACTGTAACACCTAAGCTTGAAACTAGAAATATGGATACAATTGCTTTTAAGGAGTAAATTAGATGAGCAGAAAATCAGAGAAGCTGATCAGAGAATTAACTAATCTAGCTTTGATATCATAATCAGTGAGTTATTACTCAAGTATAGCATAGATCAATTCATCTTACCAGTGGAAATGTTTATTCAATGAATAAACTACACTCATAGAATCTTTATAAACAATTCCTAAAAATAGAGGACAATGAAGCTTATATTCCAGAGTTGTGATTTACCCTGAACATGACTTTTCCTCACTTGTGTACTCCCCAGTCAAGTTTCTATTCATGTGTACCCACTTTCCTCCAAAAATACTGAGTATGTTGGTAGGAGAGGAATCAGATTTATATGTGAATTGAAATGTACTTACTATTAATATACTTTCCATTAACTTACAATTTCTTTTTCTTTATTATTAAATGATTATGTTTAAGATATAAATATGTTGTTGGGTTTTTTCTGTGTGAGTGGCTGGTGGTGCACATAGAAACATCAGTGTGGGCTCAAAACTCTAAAATGACATAGAAGAAATTTATTTCCTCATGGCAAGATTATCCCTAAGACACTGAAATAAATTGAATATAATTGCTTATAATTCTTTCTATGAGAATCAACCAGCTGGTGTGAGAACAAAGTGAAATGAGCAAACCAGTTTAGAGAGTAAGAGGTATCCACAAACTCAGGTGAAAGATGGGAAGTGCTACAGTGTGGTGTCTACCTATCCAGACATTACATCCATAATTCTACCAGTCTGTGTAATACAATTGTCTCCATTCACTTCCTATCCTTTCATAGACTGAATTAATTTTTATTCTGTCTCTCATGGCTAGAATGGCCCCCACCCTGTTTATTTCCATTGAAATCCTTTTCTTCCTCCAAGGCCAAATTTAGATGCCAATTTGTCCTCAAAGTCTGTCCCATAATTGACACAACTAGAAATGATCCTTCTTTCTTCCAATTCCTTTTGCCACATTCTTTGATATTCCTATGCATTTATATTCTAATGAATAATGTGACTGTTTGCAAATATTTTTTAATCAATTCAATTTCACAAATACTTGGTTAATGTTTACCATGTGTGAGGCTGTATAGGGACAAAAATGGCAAAGGTCAAATAGTGTCTACCCTCAAAAAGCTTTTATTTGATGATGATGATGATGATGATCAAGGCAGGGTCTGTGTCTTTTATTTTTCATCCTTTGTATCCCCAGTTCCTAGATACATGATGTTAATTTGCATATTATAAAATGCTTAATATTTATTTAATTTAAAAATTCAAATCTATATAATCTCTACTCTTGAAGCCTCATCAGTTTCAGAGTAACTGAGGTACATTCCTATGTCCCAGAGGCACTTTTCTTGCACATAAATAGGCACCTGTCCTTTATTCTTATCATCCTCTTCTTCCAATATAAGTCATCCTGTCCTTCTCTCTTGGGTTCTATGGCCCTTAATAGATCTGTCTGTGAAGTAGAACTATATGTCTTGCTTTGTGCTGAAGAATTACTTCTGCCAGAACAGCACTCCACAGGGATGGAGAACTTCTCTGCACCCTAAATAAACTTATAGAGGTCTTTTCTCTCAATGGTAACTTACAATCAATCTGGGTTTAGTATTATTTGAAATGACAACTACTGCATGGATATATATAAGGAAACAAAGAAAAATTTTGTGCAGCTGTTTTCAAAGCTCCTTTCAGGGACCTGTAAGATTTCAATTCTTTGAAGGTATGATCCAAGGAGAAGTGTATGTGAGTGAGCATAAGTATTCTTTTCTGCCCAGAAACTGTGAGGAGAGTCCCCACTCTACTGTGGCTGTAAGTTCTAGTGCACTAAAGCAACAGAGTCCTTCCTCAGTGCTAGGAAAGAGACCTTCTTCTAACCAATTTGATGCCCTCCAGAAGCTGCTACCACAATTATTACCACTCATCCTAGTGAGACAAACCTTTCCTTCTGATCTTCCAAGTTGTCTTTGGTATCTCTGGACTGAAGTCTGGAAACTGCCAGTGCTGCTGCTAATTCAGAGGCTCTAAAACTGGCTCCTGGTTTGTTGGAGCTAGGGCTAGGACTGTGCTAGTAAGGTCTATGTTGAAGACCACACTGGACCCTCATTCTGGTGCAACATATTTTATGTGCAAAATATAAACTATCTATATTTATAATTCTTTAGGAGACATTAAATGCAAAATTTGAGGGAAAAAAGTCACACCATAAGTTATTTCATATTATTCCCTTTGAGGGAGGTAGTTTGTAGAGCTCTAAATGCTAGCAAAAGAATATAGCTTTTTGTGAATAAAAATAAGATGGATTCTTCCTAGATCAATACTTTGTTTTCAAGAGACCAGGTTCTCATTTTATGTAACTATGGAAATCAAATTACATAGGAAGACAATGTGCCCCAGGGGGAGCTGGTTACACATCGAAATTTCTGATATTGCTAGTGAAATTGGAATTCTGTATGCAACTGTGTCGATCGAAGTCCACACAAGCTAATGGACACACATACGCTCACACAATTTTAGTAAGATGTGCACTCACAGAAGGAACTGAAGCATAAATGATAGGTTTTAAAAAGATTTATTGAATTTGCTAGCATATACCAAGCCCTAGTGCAAAAATTTCCTCTGTACCAGTAACTTCTTTTCTGTTTAATTTAATAAAACTTTAAATGCTTTTAACATTGACACTTTAGCTATTTTTGATAAATTCTTATGTTATCCATGTCTCCTTATTGATACTTTTTCTTCTACATGAATCTTAAACATTTTTAAAGTAAGGTATATTCCTTACTATGCCATCTTTGAGTAGCTGAAGTAATTATTTTCCCCCTTTCATTATGTTACCAAGTAAATACCAAGTATTATAGTCACTTACTATCTCCCTCCCTTTTCTTTCTTTCATCTGTTTATCAAGTTTTGCTTTTTAAGACCAGTTCATATGGGAAATGAGTGTGGACCACAATATAGCATTTCCACTCTTTCTGTTATTGTATGCTTGCATTTTTGTTTTCCTGCTCAGGCTTTTTCCCCTTTCTTTCTAGATCCAATTTTTCTTGTGTAGCAATATAACTGTATAAATATGTATACATATATTGGGTTTAACATATATTTTAACATATTTAACATGTATTGGATTACCTGCCATCTAGGGGAGGAGGTGGGAGGAAGGAGGGGAAAAGTTGGAACAGAAGGATTTGCAAGGATCATTGCTGAAAAATTACCCATGCATATGTTTTGTAAATAAAAAAACTAAAATAAAAAAAGACCAGTTCATAGTGCTTATAATCTAAATTGTTTGTTTGGGTTTTTTTTTAAACCTTCTTCACTGACAATTTGGGACTCTTTCCAAATCATCACATGTCCCACAGGACATAGAGGGTTTACTACCAATGCTGCAGTAACATGCCTTGTCATTTCTTTTTCTCAGTTCCCTTGTTTAGAAAAATTCTCAAGAATTGCTTTTTCTTTGGCAAAACACTCCATCACATTGTGAATGCTTGTCTAGCTTTTGTCAAGTCTGGATCTCTGCAGACTGAGGAGATTGTAAATTAACCTTCACAGTTGATATCAGGCTTGTTTTCTAGCAATCTCCCATTTTAAAATATATAGATCATTTTACTATCTCTAATTTCCATTATCTTGTAGATCTGAAATTCTGGTGTTCAGGGAAACAAAAGACAATTTAAAAAATCAAAATTTAAAAAGTATGATTATCTTTTATGGGCATTATAAGGGAAAAAAATATGATATAATCCTTATCCTTAGCAAGCTTACAATTTAGTAAAGAAACAAGAAATAAGTACATTAAAAATGACAACATGAGATTTAAGCAAGACAATAATAGGGAGATTGCATAAGTATGTGATTAATAGGCAAATGACATGTATAGACAATAATTGCTACAGGGGATTAGCAGAGGGAGACTTCACTTCTAGCTAGATTGGCCAGAAGAGGAATGAAGCATGATAATATCCATGTTATAGATTTTTCTGACAATACAGTAGTAAAAGAGGTGCTCTGTTTAGCCCAGAGGACATGGCTTTATTATCAGTATAATCTAATCCATTGTGCCATAAGGCATGAATTTACAAAAAGGTTTAACTATGATTTTGTGGTTGGTCTTGGAAGAAACAGTATAAAGTGTCCAAGTTTACACTTTTTAAAATAGAAAAGATCCTGAAAATGGGGACCAGGCAGTGATATGCTGGAATCAATTCAAACTGTGTCACAAGAGCTGATTGCTAATTGTTCAGTGTGGTCTTAATGCCTCCAAATTGACAAATGCTATAAATCAGGACTTCATTTATTGTTTGTTGATTGTCTAGTCTTAACAAATGGAGGAAAATTAATAATGCACATTAAATTTAAAAGTGTGTCCAGAATACAATTTTAATTACTAGAGAGTCAGTTGTTAAACATATGTTAACACATTCCTAGAACCAAGGAAGGAATGCCAGTCCTACTATATAATACCTGAGCAACCTTGGACAACTATATAACTAGACAACAGTTTCCTCATATGTACAATCAGTTATTTTGATGTAAGGCAGGATAGGATCTCTTCACCTTTTATGTCATGGGTACCACTCCTTTAGTCTGGTGAAGTCTGTGGATTCCTTCTCAGAATAATGTTTTTAAATGGATAAAATAAAATCCATAGAACTACAAAGAAACCAATTATACTGAACTAGTTATTGAAATAATTTTCTAAATAAATTTGCTGACCTACAGTTAAAAAGTGCTGCTAAGGTCCCCTTTGCTTCTAAATCTGTGTTCCTGTGCATAATGGTTATACCCTTTTGCTTAACCATTAAATCTTCATAAAAATAATGGTTAACATAAAATATTCAAAATATTCTACAAGATTGACTATGTCAGAAATTGACCTTCATAGGCAGGATCAGTCTTGTTAACTAAAACAGATAATTTCATAAATCATTGGTATTAAATTCTATGAAAAGCAGCTAACACTTCATGGATCATTTACAGGGGCTTTTTGTGAATTGCTTTTCTTCTATCCTTAAGGTTTCACTAATCCTTTTCTAAGCAATATTTAATTAATTTCAAAATATTCAATTCATTTAAAAGTTCTAAGACTTTAGGCACTGGACAGAAAAAAAAAAAACAATAAATCTCATGGTTTTTCTTTTAGTATTTCTCTCCTGCTGAGTTTTACCACTTAGTGTTTTCCAGAGATAGAATTCTTGCTTTCTAAATGATGCACCAAGGTTGCAGACAGTTAAGTGCTTATAAACATTGTTACTGTTAGTACATGAAGCAGAGCAAGGGTGATAAAGAAGGAAATCCTTCAATGGAATAGAAATGACATAAAGACATAGAGAGTTTGCCTGTTACAAATAAGAAGAAAGTCTTTTTCTATCTCCTTTCTTTGGCTCACTGTGTCCTCACTGAGCAAAAAAAAAAAAAAAATACATTAAAATACTATAAATCTATTCATTTTGCAGGCTCCCCCCTCCCAAATCAAAGGAAGAAAATATTACTGGAAAGAATTTTAAACAGAAACATTATTAAGTTAGAAATAACCTACTTTAAAGCCAGGGTTCCTCTTCCTTTCTCTTCCTCTATCTCCTCCAATTGCCATATTCATACTTTACTTTGAATTATTAGGAACACAGATGTTAAAAAAAATTTTTTCCCTTAAATCTCCTAGCAAGATACTGGCAAATGGATCTTGATTAATAACTGTTTATCAGTTCAGTGATTTGATAAGGTTAAATATAAATGGAAGTGATATATGATTTCAATTATGGTATTATTATAAGAAAGAGGAAAAAAGAGAAGAAGAAAAAGAGAAAAATAATAATAAATAATAAATAGAGAATCAACTCTCTAATTCTTGGAGAATAATGCAGTGTCTATATTTCTATTTTTCTTTTCCTAGAACTATTCTTACCTCTAATAATTCAGAAGCTTAGATAATTAGGCTTAGAAATTGAGGTTCTAAAGACAATTTTCAGATGATGAAATTGAAACTATTTCTACTCATATGAAAAGGTGCTCTAAATCATTATTGATCAGAAAAATGCAAATTAAGACAACTATGAGATACTACTACACACCTCTCAGATTTGCTAAAATGACAAGAAAAGATAGTGACGAATATTGGAGGGGATGTGGGGAAACTGGGACACTGATGCATTGTTGGTGGAGTTATGAATGGATCCATCATTCTGGAGAGCAGTTTGGAACTATGCTCAAAAAGTTCTCAAAATGTGCATACCCTTTGATCCAGCAGTGTTACTACTGGGCTTATATCCCAAAGAGACATTAAAGAAGAGAAAGGGATCTCTATGTGCAAAAATATTTGTGGCAGCCCTTTTTGTAGTGGCTAGAAACTGGAAATTGAATGGATGTCCCTCATTTGGAGAATGGTTGGGTAAATTTTGGTAAGAGGGCCACTTCCATCAGAATTGATCCTCATATAGTATTGTTAAATACTATTTTTAGTAATTGTAAGAAATGACCAGCAGGATGATTTCAGAACTGATGCTGAGTGAAATGAGAAGAACCAGGAGATCATTATACACTTCAACATCAATACTATATGAGGATCAATTCTGATGGAAGTGGCCCTCTTCAACAACGAGAGGATCCAAATCAGTTCCAACTGATCAGTAATGAACAGTACCAGCTACACCCAGCGAAAGAACACTGGGAAATGAGTATGGACCACAACATAGAATTTACACTTTTTCTGTTATTGTTTGCTTGCATTTTTATTTTTCTTCCCAGGTTATTTTTGCTTTCCTTCTAAATCCGATTTTTCTTGTATAGCAAGACAACTGTATAAATATGTATACATATATTGTATTTAACATATATTTTAACATATTTAACATGTATGAGACTACCTGCCATCTAGGAAAGGAGGTGGAGGAAAGGAAGGGAAAAGTTGCAACAGAAGTTTTTGCAAGGGTCAATGTTGAAAAATTACTCATGCATATGTTTTGTCAATAAAAAGCTATAATAAAAAAAAAGAAATTGAGGTTCTATTGACTCAAATTTATAAGAATAAAAGCCATTCTCCAGTCAAAAAATGGTCAAAGGATATGAACAATTTTCAGATGAAGAAATTAAAATCCTTTCTAGTGAACATATGAAAAAATACTCTAAATCACTATTGATGAGAGAAGTGCAAATTAAGACAACTCTGAGGTGTCACTATACACCTCTCAGATTGGCTCAGATGATAGGAAAAGATAATGATAAATGTTGGAGGGGATGTGGGAAAACTGGCATACTAATGCATTGTTGGTGGAGTTGTGAACTGATCCAACCATTCTGGAGAGCAATATGGAACTATACTCAAAGAGCTATCAAACTACATACCCTTTGATTCATCAATGTGTAGTGGGCCTGTATCCCAAAGAAATCATTAAAAAAAAAAAAAAAAGGAAAAGGAACCACATGTGCAAAAAATGTTGTAGCAGCACTTTTTGTAGTGGCAGGAACTGGAAATTGAGTAGATGCCCATTAGTTGGAGAATGGCTGAATAAGTTATAGTATCTGTGTTGTGGAATGTTATATTTCCAAGAATATTATATTATTGTTCTATAAGAAATGATCAGCAGACTGATTTAAGAAAGGCCTGGAGAGCCATATATGAACTGATGCTAAGTGAAGTGAGTAGAATCAAGAGAACATTGTACATAGCAACAAAAAGATTATATGGTGATCAATTCTGGTGGACATGGTTCTTTGGTTCTTTTCAACAATGAGGTAATTTAGGCCAGTTCCAATAAACTTGTGATGGCTCACAACACAATATTTTCACCTTGTTTTGTTGTTTGCTTGCTTTTTATTTTCTTTTTCATTTTTTTCCCCTTTTTGATCTGATTTTTCTTGTGCAGCATGATAGTTGTGGAAATATGTATAGAAAAATTGCACATGTTTAACATATATTGGATTACTAAGGGAAGAGGTGGGGACAAGGAAAGGAGAAAAAATTTGGAACATAAAGTTTTGCAAGGGTGAATGTTGAAAATTACATATATTTTGAAAATAAAAAGCCAAAAAAGAAAGGAAGAAATTGAGGTTCTATTTAATATAGTTTCTCTGAAAGTACTAATTGGCTGTTAATTGTTCTCAGTATTATTTGCTTTTGCATGACGATTTTCAAATGGAAATTGAGGAAACCTATTTTCCATGAGGCTAAGTGGCAGTGAATGACAGCATCTCATCCTATATTCTGCTCAGAGAAGTTAAGGCCTTTTAGCCTTTAGAAATTGAGAATTTTTCAAAATCCCCTAGTGCTATTCCAATACAAATCAAGACATTTCTGTTGGTGAGAGGGAGGTGGCCATATAACTTTTACCTATTTAACATTTTACTTATCACCCTATTTTTCCTCTTTGTCTTTATCTTTCTCAGAAAGTACAGTGCAATGTTTCTTTCCAAGAGTTTCTTTAACGTGTGCCTCCCTCTTTGATCAAGTGGACAAAATACTGGTTCCTTAATATCTTTGGTGGCCTTCTCCCGGACTCCAGAACATTACTGTCACCAGAAAGGGGAAGATGGAGTCACGAGGATTTAAATCGTCTTTCCCTGTCCTTGGAAGCTTGATGTTCATGACTGCCCCAAAAGATAAGGCAGCTGAGTGCCTCGGCCCCAGTTTGCAACTGAGCCAACTTTGGAATGCTATCTGCCCCAGCTGCTCCCACTCTTCCTGGGGCCGAGCCGGATCCGGAATCTAGAGGCCGAGGAAGCCCTCTCTTAATCCAGAGCCAGCCCCTCCTTACGGCTTTCAGGTTCGATTCCAGGTTTTAGGAAAGACGCTATATTCGAACGAGACTGCAGTAAGTATAGAATGCTCTGCAGACGATGCCTTGTGCCGGCATCTGCAACCTGGGTACGTGGGCCCCTGCTAGAGCCGCGGATGCTGTGAGATGCTGGGTGAGGCCCACTCGGGCCAGTCTAGGGCTGCTGACGCTGCGGCGACTCCGAGACAGCCGCAGAACTACAGGCAGACAGCTATCTGGGCATCCCCCAGACCTGAAGCATTCGGCTTTCCGCGCTGGTGGAGGGATACCAAAGGCAGTGGAATGGTAAGGCCAGCCAATTCTGGAATAATATGCCCAAGCCTCTCTGATACCTGTTGCCCAGAGGAATTTGTCCAGCTCCCACCCTCGAGCAGTTGACAAAGGAGATTTGTCTACTTCCCTTACTTCCACCCAGTCCGGGACAATATTCGTATCCCACCCCTTAACCCCACCTGATTTCCAGAGAGCAGGAGGCATTTTCTATAGCATGTAAATGGATGTGGAAGAATTTATCTGGCCGTATTTTAGCTTAAGCTGGAATTATCTTCACAGTTTGATTATTATCATCATCTTTCTGCACTGCATTGTATATGGAAACTTCGTGCTTGGTGTTTTCAAGGCACCCCACCAAGCTACAGGCCCTTCCTTGCCAAGCAAACATTCAGAGTGAGCTACTCCCTTTATTTGGATCCGTTCCTCTCCCTATGTAGGAAAGAACCAGCGAGAGGAAAATTCCTGGGATCAACCCCTCTTGCATTTCAGAAAGCAGGCGCTGTCCGAGGTGCAAGAACTTTCTCCTTTTCCCTTCACCATATTACTATCCCTTACCAGTACACCTTTAGCTCTCCAAATGCATCTTTAATGCAGTGAATAACTTTAGGATTGGTGAAGGAGAAAGCTCAATGTTTCCTTCTGCTTGGTAGTGTCGGAGATGGATTCCATCTATGGAAAGGCGCCTTAACATTCTTGAGGAACATGACCAATAGGTAGGTATGTACCTGTGTTTATTGATCATTTAAAATTAAAAACAACAGGCTCAATTGGGGAATAGGTGTGAGAGGTCCAGCAAACCTGATTATCCATCTTTATTTTGGATAGAAATCTGTTTTATATTATTATCAAATAAAAGGTTAGATAACCCAATTACAAGGTCATAGGATTGTCATAGATTTAAAGCTTGGGGGTCTTAATGACACTTCAACATTCTGAAAATCAGTGCTTTTTTCCACTTCACTTTACACCACTTCCTCCTACATTTTTTTCCCCTGTAGATTAAGGTGTACTATACTGTTCTCATTGGGTTCCCATCCAATCAGAAATTCTCTGTATGTTGTAGACCTCTGGTTGGAATATTTAGTCACACTTTATCGAGATTTATTTGGTTGTTTTGATTAAAAACTTTTATCTCTTTCCCCCTCACCCTAGTGTGTTCTTTATATGGGAGGGCAGGTAAATTAGTATGTGACTGGCAATGTCGTTTTTGTTGTTCTTAAAGAAGCACAAAGTTGTGGAAAGATTGCTCCACTTGTAGTTAGGAAAACTGGGTTAGGTCAGATTGTAACATTTGCTAGCTGTATGACCTTTAAAAAAAAATCACTTTGTCCCTTTGGGCCTCAGTCTCATCTTAAAAATAGAAACAACATAACTTGTATTCTCTTCCTAAATGTTGTTTTGAGGATCAAATGAGATATTCTATGTAAAACTCTTTATGAAAGGAAGCTATCATGAAATCCTTTGGATATCCATTAATCTATATATTGGTTCAACATCCTCAGTACTACATATACTACATACTACACTACCCAATACTACATACACTCTTTCTTCATATCACTCATTTAAAGCAAATATAAGTCATCACCCAAAATGCTTTCTTAAGTCTTTGGTTTATTGATACATATAGTATTTGACAATGCTTATATTTGTTACTAGATCTCTAGACAGATGAAACAAATTTGGAAGAACTGGTTTTAGTTAGAAAACTGAATTGCTAACAAATTTCATTAGCTGTATTAGATATTTCTAACTTGAATTTCCAAAGGGACACCATAATTTTGCTCTACATTTGTTTCCCCTGCCAAGCCATTTGCTTGACTCAATATTTGAATTTGCAGTCTTATTAGTATTATCTATTTATAATATGCTAATCGTACTTCTTTGTTATTCTGCAGATTAACTGATGCTTAGCCTGTACTAAAAATTGGTATCCTATTCCCAGAAATGGTTTACTTGTGTCATCTAGTCTATATATGCTGATTCGCTGTCATAACTTAGTGAGTCCTCTGTACTTAATTCTATTGTCCTATAATTTCCAAGTTATGTGAAATAACAGTTCTGACAGCCATGGGAAACCAGAAACTTCTTAAGATCCAGGCAAAGCAACAATGGAACTAATTTTTATTTTTAGATATTTGGGTTGAAATAATGGTTGACAATTGGAAAATGAACATAAAAGACATTTTTTAAGATGTCTTGCTCAAAATTTTGCTAATGAATCACTTGACAAATAAAATTGAAGTCTAGTGGTGAATTGACTTGACCAAGGTCACTTTAGAACTCAGTATCTTATCAAATTTGTGTTGGATCCAATATTCTACTACTCTTCTGTAGTTGCCTTGGCTTGTAGATAAGACATTTCTTTTTTTATTATCTGATGATACAATGACAATCAAATTAATTTATCCTAATTTATACAGGAAGATTATAAAGCAATATTTTTGGAATATTACTTTGTGAAAATACTGGATAGTTTTGGGAATGGTGCTATTATTATTTATATTCCCTTCAAGAATGTATTTCTTTATCTTCTCCATAATCCCATTCCCATCATTGTTTTATTCTACAATAGTACATTTATTGATAGGTTTTCTTAAATTTTCTTTACATTCAAGAAATTCCTTTATATCTATTGTCAGAGATGAACTTTGTACAATTTTATGAAATTTAAAGGGCCAAAGCAGAGAATGTTATAATTGCTTCTTAAAATGTCCAAGAAAAGATTTACTACCTCTATTAATTCTAAGTGCATTCAGAATCTCACAATGTCTTTTGAATTTTTTATCCATTTTTTTGGGATCTTGAGTATACCATATTCACTCTAAATATGGTGTTTAGCTTTGTTTCCTTATTCCCTTGCTTTGACATCGAATTGCGATCATGCTGTGATTATGCCCTTTGGGGTTGTGGGCAATGTGCTTTTAAGAGGATATATGTGTGTTTTTATGTGTTTTGGGAAGGCAGCAGGGATAAGGAGCCTGAGCCAAGTCTAACCTGCTCCTGAAAGTTAGGTTTTCAGTTGGAGCATTTACACCACTGATATGCAAATACTACAAATTAGAGTTCGATTTGTTTTATCTCCAGACTTAGAAAAGTAACATAGAAAATTAATTTTGCAGATTATTCTTGTTTCCAGCAAAAGGAAGGCCAGTTGTTAAAACATTTACACAACCCACGAAGTAGACCAACACCTGGAATTTTATCTCAGCTCATTCCTTCCCCCTCCTGTCCCAGGGCAATGTGTGGTGGCATTGTCAGACATTACTTCCTTTGATCTGGGCCTCAATTTTCTACTCTCTAAAATGGGAGGCCCGGACTAGATAGTCTCCAAGGACCCTTCGAGCTCTACACCTGTGCTCCTATGATGCTAAATGGTCTGATTTTGACTCCTGCACTACGTGGCTCCCACCTTTGGGTGCTAGCCCTTGGGCTGTTTCCCTTTTTTTAATCTTCTTTGCCTCTGGCTTGCACATCATTAAACAGAACCTGGAGGTTGCGCACAAAACCCTCTTGGACCTCGGTGGCCTGCTCGGCCTTCGGGGAGGAAAAGAAAGCGAAGCCTAGCTCGTGGACCTAGCGAGGTAGGCTCTTTCCCCCTTGGGGCGATCACGTGGTGGAGACGCGCGCCAAGCCCAGCTCGGCTCCTCCCCATTCCGGCCTTCAGGCCCCGTCAGCTAGAAGAGCGCGGGGTAAATCAACCGCCATCCTCAGCCTCCTCCCCCGCCCTTTCGCTTTCCCCTTCTCTTCACCTCCCGGCTCCCCCGCGGCTCCCCCGCCTCCTTCCTGCCCGAGTACGTGCTCGGCGGCGTGCAAGCGCGCCCGGCACGTGACCCCGCCGAACGTGGCATTGTGTTATCACGTGACCCAGGTGCGTACGCGACGGAGCGGGGTGTGAAGATGGCGGACGAGGAGGCCGACCAGGAGAGCCTCAGCCGAGGCGGCGGGGGCTGCGCTGCGGAGCTGCAGCGCCTCGGCGAGCGGCTCCAGGAGCTGGAGCGGCAGCTGAGGGAGAGCTGCGGGACAGCCGTGGAGGCAGCCACCGAGTATTGCCAGCAGCTGTGCCAGGTGAGAGTGCCCCGAGGGCCCCCTCCCCCTTCTCCCCGCCCACCCCCCGGGCTGGTGGGGAAGTGGGTGAGCGAGAGGCGGGCTCGGAGCGATCCGCACTGCCCGGGCATCTCCGTGGCTGCCGCCGCGGTTTAAGGGGGAGGTGAGGCGGGAGTGAAGCTATGGGGAGAGCGCCTTTGTGTGGCGGTGGCGGTGGCGACCAGGGCTCGCGGCCGTGTGCTGATGCCTGGGACTGGGGGAGGGTGGAGGGAAAGGGGGCTGAGGTCCTGGCGGAAAACGTTTCCCGCTCCCTCCCCCCAAGAGTTCGGGAGTGCGCGGCGGACTAGGCGGGAGGTATTGGGACCGCTACTGAGAAGCTTTGCCCGCCTCGCCTCGGAAAAGGGATAAAGAGGCGGGGAGTACGGGCTGGGATGCCTCCGCCACTGCCGCCTCTCCCGCGACCACTATAGCGCTGCTCTTATTGTGCTCCAGGGATTACGGCGCCCCCCGTTTCGGTTTCCCTCCCTCCCGGGCCTCCGCCCCCTCGGTCTGATGGGCGCCTCCACCCCCCACTCCCCTCCCCGGCCCTAATCCGGCCCGCCCCCGGCCCAGTCCTCGCCCGCCGTCTCGGGGGCCTTTGTTGTGGGAGTTTCGCCTGCGGACTGAAGGGGCCTTTGTTGCTGGTCGGAGGAGCTGTCCCCACCGACCCCTTTCAGCTCGGCCTCCTGTTGGGTGAGCCGGTGAGAGGGGCGGGGGTTGGCCCTCCCGCCCTGACTGACTGTACTACTGCTGCTGCTGCTGCTTGCTGCATCCCCTTTCTTGGACTGGGGCACGTAGGGGAATGGAGGTGTCCCAGAATGGGCTTTATCCGGGGAGAAAACGGGAAATCCCCCAGCGGATTTTACCCTTTGGAATAAATAGCCCGCTTTGCCGATCATTCCCTTATGGATTCTGCTAGATGCTTTATCCTGTTTGTACTCTTGGTAGAGTGGCCGTTGTTGTGTACTTTTTTATCTTGGACCGTTTAAGCTTTTCTCTTCCTCTTACAAATGAAAAACTGCTCTCCAGTAACTGCTTTCTAACTAGGATTGGAAATGCAGCAGCATTGTGTGTTTATGCTAGTTATCAATGCAAGGACAGAATTCTCGATTTAGGACGGGGTTTCCAAATACAGACCTTCTCTGCCATCTCGGTGAAATATTTAAAATATTCCCTTGGGGAAGTAATGGTTTGCTAGAGTAAGATTTTTAATTTTAAAGTTAAAAAAAATTAGAAGTCAAGTCACATGTAAAATGGATGACTTTGAAAATGTTTTTAGAATTTCTGATTGTATAATGTGATGGGAAATCCTTATAAATGAAAGTCTGCGTTAAATTTAAGAAATAGTCATTTCTGTCATTGAAAGCCTTTGCACTCAGCATTAAAATAGATGTTGTTTTCAATTTTTCTTTTTACATGCTATAAATGGAAGGGTCTAGACATGTCCATGTCCACAAACGTTTACTAATAGCCTACTATATGCTAGATAAGTCCTAGGTTCTGGGGATAAAAAGAAAGGCAAAAACGGGAAACATTCCCTGACCTCAGAGTGCTCAGTTTCATGGATAAAGACAGCATTTAAACAACTAGATTCAAACTAGACACAGCATTAAGAGGAACTTGCAGATTGTTGGATAGACATAAGGTCACAAAATAATTGGGTGACTAAATCTTTATTAAAGCATTCTGAGCTCAACTTAACTTGTACCTAGATACCCAAAGTCGTTATCCTCTGCCCTACATTTAGCCTTATATGCCAGATGTTGATATAAATGAATGATAAAATCAGAGATTGAAACCTGGATTTAAAAAAAAAAAAAATTATTCCTGTTGCTGAACTTGGCATTTTTACTTAACTGCATTACTTATTTTAGCATTAAAATTTAGAAGAAAATTACTAAAGAAGAGTCTAATAGTAGATTTAGTGCTGAAATGGGCCTTAACTGGTGGTGTAATCCATCCCATAGCTGAGGAACTGTTGACAATTCTCCCTGCCCTCCCCCCTCAAAAAAAAAAAAAAAAAAAAAAGGTTAAATAACTTAAGATCTACAGACAGGATCTGACTTCAAATCCAGTCTTTTTCCTCACTGAATCACTGTTTGTGTAGGATGAACAGCTATATTAGACGGTATTCTTACCAAGTACTGTGCTGCTTCTTTGTGTGTACTTATTAAGTAAGTTATTATAAAACTGGACAAAGAATGTAAGCATGAAAATTAAAGGAGAATTTTTTTAAATTCTGCCTTCCAAATTTAAAAAAAAAAAAAAAAGTAAATTCTTGCTTTTATGAGGAACTTTTTCCTCAGCAGAAGAAAATTGAATCCCTAACTCTGAATTGTATCCCAACTAAATTATTTAGATTTGATTCATTCAGTATTAGTGTTTGGATTGTGCTATTTATTGTAATCCTTGTTTTGAAGATAAAGAAAGTTGCCTGTCCAGGGAGGTTAAGTGCTGTATCCAGGATCACAACTGTAACTAGAACTGAGGTCTCCAGAGTTCCATTAAGCAGTCATGAAATATTTGATGTTCCTTCAGTTTGTGGGTTTAAAAAAGGGGGGGAGAGAAGACTCTTGTATGCCATGTTTTTTTTTTTCCCCCCCAGTGTACTTAAATAGTAATCTACATTATTTGAACAGTCAGAAAGTGTTTCTGATTCTTGATTGTATCTCAAATATTTTCAAGATTCAATCTAGAATAAAAATTTCTGGCTTGGTCTTTATTGGTTCCATTAAATGAATGAAAACAATACAATAAATTCCATAGTTGCCTCTAGCCATTATTAAATGATTATTTGACTATGAAATTAAGCAGTGTGGTGGTTAACCGGTCTAGAATTTATTGAAGAGCAAAACTAAGGAGACACTAGCTGGTGTATAGCTTTCTAAAAATCTTGAGAGTTTCGTTTAAATTTTTTAGTTGAGCTTTCCCTTGCTAAACTGAGCCACTTTGTGAATGTCTAAAATGAATGTTTTCAAAATGCAATGGGCTGCTGGATTAACACTTTGTTTCTTGACATTGATGCTTAATGCTATTGTTTAATTGTAATCATTGCACTTGATAAATTCTGCATTTTATCTGAAATGTTTTGGAAGATTCTGGGGAATCTTAAGAAGAAAAAACACAGGGAAGTCCCTAATCTTCAAATTTTCTCATTTATCATGGTAAACAAATCAAATGATGATTCTTTGATTTCTGAAATAATAGAAATCCCACAGATACTAAAAAAATTTTGTTACACAATTATAATTTGACAGCTAATCCTATAGTTAAACGTTAAAAACATGTCCTACTTTTTCTTGTTTTAGATGATGCCTTAAACTTGGTGAGAATGTGGGGGAGGGAAGGGAAGAAGTGGTCATAAGTACTCCAAAACAGTTTATATTTCTATTTAAAGGTAACTTGTCTGAATATATAAAATTTAGAGCTGGAAGAGACCTACCACACTGCATGTGTTCAGTAAGAATTTGTTGAAATTGATCTGACCATGTTATTAATGCCATTAAAAATGGAATCATGGGGAAGCTAAGAATGATCAAAATTAATTGTATTTATTTGTCTTGTCGGGATAAAAATTTTCAGCAAAGAGAAATTGAAGTACAAAAGTTCCAAACATAAAATATTTATTGGCAAAGCTAGCAATTGCCAGCATTAGAAATCTGTGGTCCATCAGTGACCAGAAAAACATTATAGTAGACAGAGCCATCTTATATATAGTTAGTTACAACTAGCATTGTGATTAATTTATATTAGAGGTAGAATAAAGGTGTAGGATGGACTTACATTTAACATTATTATGGTGATTTGCAAAAGGGAGTTTCCAAAGTTATCTCATAATCAGGTCCCATCTAGGTCACCAATTAATTGCCTTGTTAAAAATCTGAGATGAAGAGAAACTGAGGTACAAAAGTTAGAAGCATAATCTATTAGCAAGGCTAGCAGTTGCCAATAATAGAGATCTGTGATCCCTCACTGGTCAGAAATATTTTACAATTGACAGAGCAATCTTTTATATAGTTGCCTACATAATTTCAGCAATACTAAGATTGTGATTGGTATATAGTAGAGGTGGAATAAAGATTTAATGTGAACTTACATATCATGTAATCATGCTGATTTGCATACAAGCCCAAAGTAAGGGGAAAACAGTATCTTCTGGAAAGTCCTATCTCATTCAGCAACCTCTTATACCACAGTGGTGCCCTTTTAGGTAGATAGAGCATCTTATGACCATAAGTCTAAGCTGTAGCCCAGAGAAATGGGGAAGATAACTCTTAAAAGGTCGCACCTCCTATTGTTTAGTCAGATTGTCTTTTAGAGCAAATTAATTCCTAAATCTCAATAACTGTTTAGAACAAAGTGGGATTAGTTTTCAGTTTCATAATCTTGAGGTGATGACTGTCATTGAACTTCCCTGAAGCTTCAGTAAAAGTTTAGAGAATTTTGAACTAGGCTTGTTTAGAGATACTAGACACTTGTTTCATTGCTTTAGTCACTTCTGACTCTTTATATCCCCATTTGGAGTTTTCTTGGCAAAGAAACTGGAAGGGTTTGGTATTTCCTTCTCCAGCCCATTTTACAGATGAGGAAACTGAGGCAAATAGGGGTAAGTAACTTGGATAAGGTCTGAGGCCAAATTTGAACTCAGGAAGATGTGTTTTCTGACTCTAGACCCATCACTCTATCCTCCGGCTGCCCTCATCAGACACCTAGATCTGAACTCAAAATTTAGAATAGCAGCAGATTAAAATCTCAAGAAACTTCTCAAACAGCAAAATTTCACTAATTATAGTTTAGAGCTTGCTTATTGTTATTTTTCTTATATCTTAACAAATATCAGGACCTTCTGTTGAGCTTTTATATAAAAGTAAGACATTTGGATATGATTGGGAAATAAAGACTAGAGGAATCAAGTGAGTTAAAGAAAGTAAGAAGGTTCTTATCCCATTGAAATTTTTTAAAAATTGAATAATTTTTAAAGAAACATCTCTTAGACAAGTACTGCATGTATCCCCTTCCTCAATGTAAGATTACAAAAGAAATTTCCTAAGACTTTGAAAGGTTAAGTGGAAGTTTACCAAATACATATTAATCATCTGATAGAGAAAAAATAGTTTCTTTGATCTAGTTTAAATAATCTTAAATAAAAATTGCTAATTTAAAATTTAACTTATAAATTTCTCGACTTTGGCTATTAGAGATCCTAGTTCCTTAAACTGCAGCTTACAACATGCTGTCAGCAGAATTGGTGAAATCTTATCCTTCCAGAGAAAGATCTAAAAGGATGTGGCTACTCTTCTCTGACCAATGAATCGTTAATAACATTTTCTAATTTAAAACAAGACATACCCTATTAAACAATTTGAAGTTTTCAAACAATAATATTGTATAATAAAATTATAATCTTAATAGCATTCAGGTAAAAAAGGAAAGAAAAGTAACTTGTCTCTACAATTTTTTTTCAATTTTCATAATACAAAAGAAAATTTTTCGTGCCCAATATCATATATTTAAAATATGAAACTTATTACTAGTCAGGTGATGATAATTCTGTAATGCATTTTGAAATTATCTTACAGAGAAAATAACTCTGCTCCTTTGAAATTTTACTAATCATATCCAATGACTTCTTTAAAACAGTATATAGAACTATACAATATGGAGTAAAGTCAATTAAAGAAGTGACAGTTCATTTACCCTAGTACCTTATAGGCTTTTTTCTAATTCTTTAAAAATACTAAGGAATTGCAGAGGGTTATTTTCTGCAGTATTTTGTAATGTTTAAATTTTGATTTCTCAGTTAATATAACACAAAGCCAGTTATCACAATATTGTCCCTTTTTGGGGGGGACGGGTCTTAAAGGCTTATAAATACATAGTTCATTCCAATTTCTTTCAAGATTTTTGGGCAATTAGAATTGTTTTACAATCACAGTTTTTGTAACCAATAATCAGATACACCCAAATAGCACTCACTCAGCAGAACTTCAAGTTTAAGATTTTTCCTGATTTCTAATTGTAATGTCACAGATTTCATAAAGCAGGATGACTAGAGAAGAAGGCATCCATCTTCTCGAAGTTAACCTCTTTTATTCTAGAAAAGCATTTATCCACTCGTTTTACAAAGGGGTTACTTGGCAATGAAGAGAGGGAACAGCCAGAGTCCAACTTTGGTTTTTCAATTTTGGTCTTTTTGTATGAAAGCAACTTTCTCTTTGATGATGGTATTTAAATGTATAAAGAAATTTGTAAAGACTTTAATTTGACTTTGAAAGTTCTTAATTCCTAATTACCTCTCCTTTTATAAAGTTTGTAATATTTTCTAATTAATCTAAATATAGATTGTTATTGTATGTAATTAAGAAATTATGAATTTCAAATTTGTCTCTCATCTAAAGAATTTTCTAATGGTTGTAAATTAGCAGAACTTTTCATCATAGAATTAATTTTTGTTTTGTTAGCATTTTAAATTTTATTTATATTAATAGAGTTTTTTTTAAAATACATGCAAAGATAATTTCCAACATTCACCTTGACAAAATCTTGTCTTCCAAATTTTTCTCTCTTCCTTTCTCCCCTGATCCCTAGACAGAAAGCAATCCGATAATAGGTTTATCAAGACATTTGATTTTTTTTCATTCAGTGAAATCAAATATAACTGTGATCACTAGTGTTAACAATATAAAATGTCAAGGATCATTACTTACTAGTATTTTAAGTTTCAAAACCAGCTTTTTTCATTTTTGTGCTTTAATTTTTCAAATTCAGCTCATGTTGAAAAGTAATGGTGAGACAGTGAGCATTCCATTGATTCATTTCCATGTAAATTAAACAAAAATACCTTTTGACAGTATGTGTATACAAATCCTGTGATTTTTTAAAAAACTAATATAGACTTATCTAATAAACTTTATACCACTTTCCCTAACTCTTTGATAGTATAATAAATTATTGTCCTTCATAATCTGTTACAAAATGAGCCTCATTATCAAAGGTCAACAGTGGTTTACATTAGGAATATCCTTTGTTTTGTAGCATAATAATTTCTTTATAAATTTTCTGCTTTTATTAAAAACACAGAAATATTTATAATAGGAATTGCACTTCTGAAAAAAAATGGTCTGATGTGAGTATAATTTTCAGAAGATTTCTAGCTATAGCTTTTTATTTCTGATAAAATCACTCAAGTTAAATCCGTTTGTTCTGCCTTATCCTAATCCTTTATAACCTTCACAGAAAAACATCAAATTTTATTTATTTTTCAGTTGTTTCCTGACTTTAATACAAGGAGTTCTCTCTCTGGGAACACTTTGGCATTCACCCTCAATTTGGGAGTCCCATTGTAAGTTATCAGTTTCTACCAGTTCCTATCAGTTATCAGGGGGTTGCTTAGAGGTCTTCAAGTTGTTTAAAAGCAGTAAGAAACCGAAGAGTAAATAAATTTAATTTTATTCCTTTGGAGCCTAGAAATGGTCTAAAACTTTTCCTGTTCTCTCTTCTACTTTAAAAAAAAAAAAAAATCACATTTCCATCCTGCCTAGGGGAAGAAAAAAACAAACTGACATTCCCTTTAAGTATGGTTTTTAAGTATACCTTTTGAAATTTTTGTAATTTACTCTAAAGTTAAAACCACTTCCACAAACTGACATCCAAAAACTCCAGACTCAGACTAAAAAACTGAGACTTCTTTGGAATTATTTTGAAAAAATGGAAGTGATTGATTGCTCTTGCTAAATTGTTGAGGCTCAAACAATTAGCTAACTAACCTCAATCTTTATTTGTGCAATATATTGCTTTAATTTTAAATTAGAAATTTTATTTCTCTGATTGATAGAATTATTTAACATTAGAGTTTATTGATTCTCCAAAAACTTATCACAATACTCAAACATCTAAATTCTAATTTAGAAATTTTCAGTAGAGAAGTTAACTTTTTTTCCCACTCTAGTTTTTGTATTTGTGTTTCACCTCTGCAACTTCCTGTGCAGCCAATGTTGGAAATATGGAGAGAAAAGAGAGAGTTATATTTTTCTGAAGACTTGAAACATTCAGATTTTTACAGCCTTATCTAATTGATCAAAACTGAAGAAAAAGCTAGCTTAAATTATCAGGACAATCTAAATTCTTGAAAATACCTGCTAGCATGGATTACTGATAAGATGGCACAGATAAAACCGGAAAACTTCCATCCCCTCAGGAAAACTACCATCAGCCTGTCCCTCTTGTTCTAAAGAGGTTAGATCTCTTAGATTGACTTAGAGGAATAGGGTGAAAGTGTAAAAGAAAAGGATACAATCAACACAGAATAATCAGGAGGGCCTGAGTTTAAATCTGGCCTCAAGACAGTTAACACTCCTAGCTGTGTAACCCTGGACAAATCACTTAACCCCAATTGCCGTAGCCTTCCCCACTTCCTCCCCCCCAAAAAAAGGTTGTTTAGTGGCTATTCTTTATTTCTCTAATTCGAAAAGAAAGGAGAAATTAACAGCTGATGAGCAGCCCTGCTTTTACAACAAAGAGGAAATTACTATTATTCTAATCTTTACCCCTTGAATAGTGCTTTCTTTTTTAAAGTTTTGCTAAGTTAAAAACAACAAAAACTTAGTAAATGCATTCAGTTTTAAGACCCATATAGAAACAGATATACTTTAGCAAAGTCTTCCTCTCTAATTTATACCCTCCAAAAAAGGAATGAAAACTGAGTCACTGCTAGATAGAAGAGCTAGTTAAAACGCCATCCCTCCATTCCATTTTTTGCTAATGTATATACATAGAAAAGGGGGGGAAAAAAAAAAAACAACTGACAAAAACTGAAATTTAAAGTACCTTTTGCCTAAAAAAGATCTTCTCTTATCCCTGACTGAGAAAAGCAAAAGAGAATTAATATATCCCTTAAAAAGTGGATACTAATCTAATCTCAGCTTAATGGAGGTTTATCTTTGTCAAGAGAAAATTTAGCTGGAAGGGGTATCTATCTAGCTTCTGGGAAAATCCTGCTACTGGATTTCTTCTGGGAGCAAGTCCTGGAGACTGGAAGCCCTTGCTCAGGTTCTATTTGGGTCACCAATTAATTGCCTTGCTAAAAATCTGAGATGAAGAGAAACTGAGGTGCAAAAGTTAGAAGCATAATCTATTTATTAGCAAGGCTAGCAGTTGCCAATAATAGAGATCTGTGATCCCTCACTGGTCAGAAATATTTTACAACTGACAGAGCAATCTTTTATGTAGTTGCTTATATAAGGGTCAGCAATACTAAACTAAGATTGTGATTGGTATGTAATAGAAGTGGAATAAAGGTTTAGGGTGAACTTACATATGATGTAATCATGCTGATTTGCATACAAGCCCAAGGTAAGGGGAAAATCGCATCTTCTGGAAAGTCCTATCTCACTCAGGAACCTCTTATACCACAGTGGTGCCCTTTTAGGCAGATACAGCATCTTAATGACCATAAGTCTAAGCTGTAGCCTAGAGAAATGGGGAAGATAACTTATCATTGTCTTTTAAAGCAAATTAATTCCTAACTCTCAATAATTGTTTTAGAACAAAGTGGAATTAGTTTTCAATTTCATAGTCTTGAGGTGATGAATGTCATTGAACTTCTCTAAAGCTTCTCTAAAGCTAAAGTTTAGAGCATTTTGAAAGGTATGGTGTTCAATTGGAACAGTTTACTTAGTTTTATCATTGTTTTACCAAAGCTAGTACTCTCATGTTTCTGGGGGTGGGGGAGGGAAGTAGATGCTGTGTTTAAAAATAAATCATAGTGATTCTGAGCTCTAAAATATATTCTATTCTAAGGAATATATGACTTAATACAAATAAAGTTCCACTGAAAGTGACAGCATTCAGAGAAATTTTTAAATATTTCATTTTTTACTTTAGTAGGTTAAAAGACACACTGAGGCAAAAGAAAAGGATACAATCAACACAGAATAATCAGGAGGACCTGAGTTTAAATCTGGCCTCAAGACAGTTAACACTCCTAGCTGTGTAACCCTGGACAAATCACTTAACCCCAATTGCCGTAGCCTTCCCCACTTCCTCCCCCCCCAAAAAAAGGCCTAATTTAGCATGTTACATTTATTTATTTTTCTCAGTAACTTTTTTTTTTAATAGCTTTTTATTTACAAGTTATATGTATAGGTAATTTTACAGCATTGGACAATTGCCAAACCTTTTGTTACAATTTTTCCCCTTCTTCCCCCCACCCCCTCCCCTAGATGGCAGGATGACCAGTAGATGTTAAATATATTAAAGTATGAATTAGATACATAATAAGTATGCATAGCATATTACATTTAAACTAGGCTTTGGACCTGTGAATGAAAATGCTGCATATCTTATTTTTAAAACAAAAATAGCAAATCCACCACATATAAATTACTATATGAAATTTTATAAAAAGAAGAATGACAAGTCTATGCCTTAAGGAATATGTTATAGTTAAAAGATTGAAGCATGAAAATTCATTTGAAATTAAAGTAATTACAAGATGCTCAAATAAATGACAAGTGGATTAATTTCAGAAAAACTTGCAAAGACTGGCATGAACTGATACAAAGTGAAGTGAGCAGAACCAGGATAAAAGTTGTAACGAGTAACAGAAATATTATATGATGAAAAACTGCGAATAATAGCTGTTCTCAGCAACACAGTAATCCAAGACAATCCCAAAAGACTCATGATACCCACTTCTAGAGAAAAAAGTTTCTCAATACAGCCTAGAGCATACTATTTTTCACTTTTCTTTTTCACCTAGGTACAATCAAAAATAAGGAATAATGTTAATGGAGAGCAGGGAGAATATTAAATGTTAGAATACCTAAAAGAAGGTCATTAGCAGATTGATGGATTATTTATGGAAAATTTGAGGGTAGACCTTGATAAGAATATGACTGGATAAGAAAAATTGGATGTGGCTTTATCTACCCACTCCAATTCAGTAAACATTTATTAGGAGTCTACTTTGTGCCAGCCACAGTGCTCAGCTCTGAGGTACAATTACTAAAAAAGAAAGACAGGCTTACAATATAAGGGGAGGAGACTACACACTGGGGAGTCAGGGCAGAGAACTGGACAGTAGTGGCTATCTTGTTCATATAGCTGAGCCAGGCAGAGCAGCAGATGCAAAGTGGAGTGTGCTGGCTCCAGTTTTTGCTCTCTATAAAGGAAGGCATTGGAAGGAATTTTATAGTGGAATTCTTGACTTTACATTAAGTGCTCTGCCCTAAAGCCATGTGTGATCTAAGGACTTCAGGTTCTCTGCTTGTTTTGAAAATGAAGCTTAATACTACTTGATCATCCAAATTCATAGGGCTACTTTGGTTTTAATTGAAAGAAGGTAAACTACTTTGCTAAGGGTGAAGCCTGGACTGCTGTGTATATATGATGGTTCCTACATCCAGTTTTGTGTTTTGCTACATAAAACTATCATGGAGTTATCCAGGGAGTATGGCAGGGGTTCTATACTGAATCCTTTTTTGTTTACTACAGTATTTAGCAATGACTTGGATAAAGGTATGTAATAATAATAATAATAATGATCAAATTACTTATGACAGAAAATAATTTGATATGTTGCATTTTGTGACAGTAATGGTAATACATGTGTGTTTCTAATACTAGGTTAATTTAGAACTTTTTACTTTAACCAGATAAAACTAGATTGAGCTAGTTTCCCACACTTAGCTCTCTGTCCTTTTAGTGCCATATCATGTATTATGTACATGCCATACATGTAGTTCATTTCTCTCCTCTTTTGTTTTGTTTCTATTTTTTTCCTGGTAGTATTTTATTTTTACAAATACAACATTAATTTTTGTAAAACTTTGTATTCTAAATTTTTCTTCCTCCTTTTCTTACTTCCCCCTTCCCCAAGACGGCAAGCAATCTGATATAGCTTAAATATGTGCAGTGCTTTTAAAACATTTTATTTGTCATGTGCAAGAAAATCAGACAAAAGGGGAAAAAAACCATGAGAAAGAAAAAACAAACAAAAAAGGTGAAAATACTTTGCTTTGATGCACATTCATTCTCCATTGTTCTCTCTGAATGTGATTGGCATTTTTCCATCCATGTCTATTGGACATGCCTTGAATCATTGCATTGTTGAAAAGAACCAACTACATCACAGTTTATCATCTTATAATCTTTTTGCATCTGTATGATGTTTTCCTAGTTCTGCTTACCTCACTCAGCATCAACTCATATAGGTCTTTCCAGGCTTTTCTGAAATCAGCTTACTCATCATTTCTTATAGAACAATAATATTCCATAACGTTCACATACCATACTTATTCAGCCTCCAACTGATAGGCATCCATTTCCTTACCACAACAAAAAGAGTTGCTGCACATATTTTTGCACATATGGCTCCTTTTCCCTTTTTTATATTTCTTTGGGGTATAGACCCAGTAGTAAGACTGCTGGATCAAAAGATATACATCATTTTAGAACCCTTTGAGCATTATTCCAAATTGCTCTCCAAAATGGTTGGATCATTTCTTTTGTTGTGTTTTTATAAAAAATAAGTATTTCTCTGTAGAGATGTATAAAAGTTAAATACTTCATTGACTAAATTTCAGTGAATTGTAATTTCAGTGACTGTAAAATTCATTGAAGTATGTGAAAGTCAAACTTCTCAAGGATCATTCAATCTCATTATAAAATAGGAATTCAAAAAAAAAAATATCAAAGAGACGAACTGTTGCAGCATAGCCTAATATGTCATTAGAAAACAAGCCAACGACCCTTAAGTTCCAGGAAATGGGAGGAATTTGGTGTTGATTGTTCCATAGCGTGGCTTAGACTTCTTGAAGTTGGAAAAGCAGTGCACAGGTAGGTGTTTAAAAAACAGTCCAGTGCTATGATGAAAAGATGTTTGACATTCCAAAGATCAGAATATTGAAAATTGGGGGGGGGAGGAGAGGGGAGTAATTTTTTCTAATTGAACTTTTTTTAAAAAATAAGGTTGTACAAAGCTGTCAGAATCCCAGATGAGCCTATTAAGATTTGCATCGCTTCATCAGACTATGAAATATCAACCAAAAAAGTTGGTTGTACATTTAGTGGGCCAGGAAGTCTTATCCCCTTTGAAAGAATGAGGAACATCTAATTGTTTTGGAATTATAGAAATTCCCAAATGAAAATAAAATAATGCAATAACACTTTGTACCATGCCACATGACCTTTTACTATAATTACAAGACCATATATCATGCCCAGAGGACATGAAAATTTAAGAACTTCATCCAAAAGATGAAGATAACATGTTTCAAAAGCCTGGTGAATCACCTAACTTTTCAATTCCATTGAAAACTACAGGGTGTAATCAAGAATAAATTCGCAAAAATGAACTCTTTGTTCTAAAGTATATCAAATATCTCTTGTAATCAGTGTGCAGATACATACATACAGTATGCTGCATCATTAATTAAGACTGCATCAAAGTCTTGTGAGCCCAATGCAGAATTATATAAAAAAGTGATTGCCGCAAAAGAAGAATATAATAAACGTTTTTTTAAAAATGTTTTGAAAAAGCAGAAAGTTATAAGCTTTATCGCATGTTAATAATTTTTTATTATTTCACTTTGTTCCAAGTAATTTGCCCATCACTGTAGCTGATATGCTTATCATCTGCAGATCACCCAAAGATAAAAGAAATGGCTTATATCCTAGGTTATCCTAGGTTTAGCATTTAAAGATTGTCAGGCTAGAACTTTGGACCAAATGTAATAATAATAACTCATATTTGTTCAACTTCAGGTCTAGAACTCAATATACTATGCCCCTTAGCTGTCCATTTTTCTTGGTACTTAATAAATGTAACTGAGAAGTGAGAGAAAGGGGAGATTCATTAGGTCTCCACTAATATTGAAATTCAGCTCCAAACAACTTTTTTTTCAAAAAGAAAGGCTTTTTCTTCTCAGACATGCATGACACGTCAGGGCACCTAGAGAATTGGACTTCATTGCATGAAATAAATGACAGGGAAATGGGACAGAGTGTGAAGGAGCAGGGCGTGATAGGATTTGTAATTAGTTGTGGTGGATCTCTGACTGAAGAAAGTGTATTATGAATTTTAGAGATAAACAGATTATTAAGTTTAATTTTTGAGGTAAGGAAAAAATTGATTACCTTATTTAAAAATTCACTTTCCTTTGCCCTTTCCTCCCAAATGAGATGATGACTCAGTGAATAAATAAGAATAGTCCCATTGTTATACCTACCCAATAGTAAGCACTTATTGTATGAATTTATTTGATTCGAGCACTAAATGCCCATCACTGAACAGGAAAACTTATGATTGGCTAGAATTATAAGTGGACAAATGAATTTTGTTGAGAATAACCATGTAGGCCAATAACAAATTGGCAGAGGGAGTATTTTGGGTAAGAAATTTTGTTTTAGGGTCAAATTTGAGTGTGGACTTCTGGGTCCTAAATAAGAGAGATTAGTAAACTGGAGTTCGTCTCATAATTTACTAGATAAATAATTAGGTTTTCTTTAACCTAGTATATATGCATTTAATTTGTCTCATGAATCAATTCCCTGGAAATATGCAGAGTATCAGTAGTGTGTCAAAAATGGAAACTCCTGGAAAGATGGTGTGAATTGTTGATAGCAAGCCTTCAAAGTATAGTAGGAGTAGCAGAGAAAGGCCATCAGATTTCTGAACTCAAAAACCAAAGTGGATGATTTGATTTCTCAACCCAGGACACATAGATCAATTTAGTGTAAACTAAGAGGGCTGCTTGTGGTTTTTATGATCATGATCATTTAATCTCTCTGGGCCTCAGTTTCCTCATCATCTATAAAATGATGTTCATATTCAACTAAATGTGAAGTTTTTCTTGCGTCTCTGGCATTGTGTGATTCTGGAAATCTGGTTAGTAGGTCAAATAATGCATTAAGATCTAGAACATTCACTATGATTCTTTTTTCTCTCTCCTCCCTCTCCCATACCCAATTATATTTTCTCATCCCCAAAATAGTTCTAATACTCATCTATCCTTTCTGATAGTTTAGTTGCCTTTTCAGTTTATTATAGATAGTTTTGGTAGCAGTTCTTTTCCAGGAATTGTGCTCCTATCCATTGATTGAGAAAATACATGCTGATAGAAAGCTACTTTGTATTCAGTGACACTTTTTAAGTGAGTGTGTATTTTATCAACTACAATTGTATCCATATACATTTGGGGAGGGATGGAAGTTTGGTTGTGGAGATAAAAATTTCAACTTTAGATTTGATTCCTCCTCTAAATTTCTTCATTATTTAGACAATGCAACAAATGCAAAAAAAAAAAAAAATCCACTTCCCACAAATACATGTAGTGGAAAAAGACAAGAAGTTTTTTCATTTATATTGGCCAAGTTTTAGGTACTCCAAACAAATATTTAACCAGAAGTCAATTAGAAATTTCACAGGGTTTTTTTTGTTGTTGTTGTTGTTTGCTTGTTTGTTTGTTTTTAGTATCAGACATCAGGGAAACTTTTTTAAAAGATTAAAACCACCAGTGTTTCATTTTTATTGAAATTACAGTTATACAACAGTGCTTTATGTGAACATGTATTTGCAAATTCCTTGAAATAACTGCACAGTTTCCTCGTGAATATGTAGCACATTGATTGGGACCCTCTGCTATTATTATAGAGTAACATTTTTCAGAACTTTCATAGGAAAAAGGTTATTGATCGTAATTTCTAAGCCTTTGTAGAGTTATCTTAAAAATCCGTAAAGGTAAACTGAATAAAGACATCATTTTGTTGATCTTTCATCAGTGTGTGTGAAAAGCAGTTTTTATATATTGTGGATCTAGTTAGATAAGATACTCTTAAATTGTCATTAATTAGGAAAAATATTGCATATGTACTTAGGCTCCTTAGGTCATTAGCTTTTCAGCTAAAGTAACATTTCTTACAGGAAGGTGGGAGGGGTCAATGCTTCAATTCTTTAAGTAGTCCATTTCATTTTAAGACTACTTAAATTATTAACAAACTTTTTTTGACATCACATTTAATTAGATTTGATGTCTCTGCTTTGTTCTTGTCTGTCCTAGAGGTAGTCAGAACACATGCTTATCCTTCTTCCAAATAACAACCCTCATGACAATACTTGAAGACATCTCCTTTTCCTCTTATGTTTTTTTCTTAGTTCTTTATTCTCTTCTTAGAGCCTCCAGAGTCAAGTCCTTTTATTATCCCTTTTGCTTTACTTTGGACAACTCTCCAAATGTCTTCTCAAATGTTCTCCGTTAAAACTATATTGTCCTATGAATGGATCCTACTATTCTGGAGAGTAATTTGGAACTATGCTTAAAAAAATATCAACCTGTGCATATTCTTTGATCCAGCAGTATTTGTACTGGGCTTATATTCCAGAGAGATCTTAAAAGAGGGAAAGGGACCCACACATGCAACAATGTTTGTGGCAGCCCTTTTTGTAGTAGCAAGAAACTGGAAACTGAGTGGATGCCCATCAATTGAAGAATGGCTGAATAAATTATGGTATGTGAATGTTATGGGATATTAATTGTTCTATAAGAAATGGTCAGCAGGATGATTTTAGAGAGGTCTGGAGAGACTTACATGAACTGATACTGAGTGAAATGAGCAGAACTAAGAGATCATTGTATATGGCAAGAATAATATTATATGCTGAAATTCTGATGGATGTGGCTCTTTCCAACAATGAAATGATAAAGGCTAGTTTCAGTGATCTTGTGATGAAGGAAGCCATCTAAACCTACAGAGAAGACTGCAGGGAACTGAATGTGGATCACAACATAACATTCTCACTCTTTTTGTTGTTGTTCGCTTGCATTTTGTTTTCTTATTAATTTTCTTTCCTTTTTGATCTGATCTTTCTTGTGCAGCAAGATAATTGTACAAATATGTTTACATATATTGTAACTAAATATATTTTAACAAGTATAACATATTAGATTACTTGCCATCTAGGGGCAGGGATTGCAGGAAGGAGGGAAAAATTTGGAACACAAGGCTATATAAGGATCAATGTTGAAAAATTACTCATGCATGTTTTGAAAATAAAAAGCTTTAATAGTAAACAAACAAACAATGTTGTCAAGTACCAAATAAAATATGTCATAAAGTCAGATGAGGACAGAGTATAATCATCTCACTTCTAGAAACTATGCCTGCCTTTACACAAACCCAAGATGAAACCCTTAGTTCCTATAAAATAATGTTATCTATAATGTAAATTTCAGCTATGTTGTTGTGGTGGGGTTTTTTAATCAGATCTAGCCATTTCTCCTGATTTTATTTTTTTAATTTCATTTTACTGTATTTTCAGGCCCATCTTATCTTATAATTGTCTTAAAATTATCTCCTTCCCTACTCATTGAAACACTGCCCTTTCCTCCCAAAATCCCATTACAAATATTATAGTCAAGCAAAACAAATTCCTACATTGGCCATGTTCAGAAATAAAAAACAACCACCAAAAAAACCTAAGCCTTAATATATACTCCAAATCCATCACCTATCTGTATTATAGGTAGTTTATTTCATCATCAGTTTGATGGGATTATGGTTTGTCATTATGTTAATCAAAGTTGTTAAGTCTTTCGAAGTTGTTTGTCTTTGTAGTTTTGCTGTGATTGTATAAATCATTCTGTTCAGATCACTTCATGCAAGTTCTTGTAAGTTTTCCTGGGTTACAATGAAACTATCTCCTTAAGTAATTTCTTATTACACAGTGATATTCCATCATATTTATATCCCATAACTTATTCAGGTATTTCCCAATTGATGGGTACTCTTTAGTTTCCAATTCTTTGCCATCACAAAAATATTACTATTAATAATTTTGTATATACAGATCCTTTTCCTTTTTATTTTTAATCTTTCTAAGATATAGCCAAAATAGCAATATCACTGGGTATATGCAGTTCAAATTTTGGGGCATAGTTTCAAATTGCTTTTCAGAATGGTTGGACTAGTTTACAATTTCAACAGCACATTAGTGTCCCTATTTTCCCACATACTCCCAAGCAACTTAGCCAATCTAATGAATGTGAGATGGCACAGTAGTTGTTTTCATCAATAATTTAAAGCATTTTTCACTTGACTATTGATAGCTTGGATTTCTTACTTTAAAAACTGTTCATAGTTTGAACATTTGAAATTTTATCTATCAGGGAATGACACATAAATTTGAATCAGTTACCTATATATATTCTTGAATTAAGACCTTTATCAAAGAAAATACCTGCCGAGATTTTTTTAAATAAAAAAGTAATGTTGAAATGTGAAAATGGGAATGAACAAAATGAAAAAAATTTCCCCAGTTTCCTGTTTCTTTTATAATTTAGCAGAATTGATATTATTTATATACAAACTTTTTAATTATATACAACCAAAATTGTCTGCTTTATCTTTTGTGAAAGTCTGGCTCTGATTTTATTGTGAATCCTTCCCCATCTGACAGTTAATTTCTTCCATGGTCCTCTAATTTGTTAATGATGTTATCCTTTGTTTCCAAATGAGTACATGATTCATGATTTGGAACTTTCTTGGTGTAACACATATGACATTGGTTTATATCTTGTTTCAGCTGGACTGCTTTTTAATTTTCCCAACAGTTTGGTCAAATAGTGAGTTCTCAACCCCAGTAGTTTTCATTTGAGTCTGTCAAATACTGGACCATTAACTCTTATGGTCTACCTATTGTGCCTAATTTATACCATTTTCCTCTTTATTTCTTATTCAGTACCAAATTGTTTTGGGATTATGGTTTTATAGTATAGGTTGAAATCTGAAACTGCTGCTGCAGCTTTTCCTTCCTATACCCCAACATGATCTCCTGGAAATCCACTTTCCTGAATTGTTGACTGAACAAGTTTTGAAGTTTTTCTTGGGTTGCAGAAATTCTTAACCTGATAAACTGAATTACACTGAAATGTTTCATTTATTAATTTTTACCTCTGGATTTTAAGCAATGGTACTGTCAGTTATAAAAAATTGTTTTTAAGTACACTAAAAAAAGAAAAAAGAAATCTGAAACTGCTAGAGTTTTCTTTCCCCTTTTTTTCTCCTCCACTGATTCTCTTGATATTGCTAACTTTTTGTTCCTCTGGGTAAATGTTAATATTTCTTTTTCTTTCTGTATATAAAATAATCCCTTGGTAATTTTACTGGTATGGCACTGAATAAGCAAATTAATTTTGGTAATTAATGTCACCAATTAAATAAATCTGCCTTTATGTATAGAGTATTTTATAGATATATTTATTTAGCTCCTGTATGTATTTTGGCAGATAGTCTCCAAAATTTTTTATTTTATAAATAGTTATTTTAAGTGGGATTTTTCTGTCTCTTTACTGGGTGATGTTTGTTAATAAATAAACATGTTCATGTTTTGAGTGGGTTTATTTTATATTCTGCAGCTTGACTGATTTATTAGTTCTTTTACATAGTTTGTAGTTGACTCTGGATTTTCTAAGTTAACCATTATATCATCTCCAAAAAATGATCATCATGTTTTCCTTTTTGTCTGTGCTTTCCCTTCCTCTTGTTTATTTTTCTTGTCTTATTGCTATAGCTAGGATTTATTTCCAGTACTGTATTGAATAGTAATAGGGATAATGAACATCTTTTCTTTATTCCTGATCTTGCTGGAAAGGTCTTTAACTTTCCTCCATTACAAGTGGTGCTTGCTTTTGATTTTAGGTAGGTACTATTAATCATTTTAAGGAAAGGTCCATTTATTTATTCCTATGTTTCTTTAAACAGGAATCAGTCTTTCATTTTGTCAAAAGCTTTCCCCACCTCCCTATCTATTGATGTAATTATATGGATCTGATTGGTTTTGTTCTTAATATGGTCAGTTTTCCTAATATTGAACTAGTCTTGCATTCCTGTTATAAATCCAGCCAGGTCATAATGTATCATCCTTATGTTTTCTTAAATTTCCTTGCCAATAGTTTTTTCCCCTCTGTCTTGATTCTCCTTGTTTTAAACCAGTAAGACCACATTTACATTGTAGAAGAAATTTGGAAGGTTCCTTTTTTATTTTTTCCCCCCAAATTAGTTTTTTTTTTTTTTAACTGTTTCATACATTTGCTTGTTTAGTTCTCATCTCCCTACCCCCTCTTTAGGAGTTCATTTATGATTCGTTCAATTTCTTTTTTCTAAAATGGGATTATTTCAGGACTCTTTTTGGTTCTATTCATCTAGGCAATTTGTTGTAAATAATCATCCATTTAATTTAGTTTGTCAATTTTGGTGGCATATTTTGGGAGAAATAGCTCCTACTTATATTAATTCTTTGTTGTGAATTTACCCTTTTTCATTTTTATGCTAGTAATTTGATTTTCTTTTAAAAAATCAAAAGTTAGTTATTGGCTTATTTATTATTTTTCAGAAACAAGATACTTGTTTTATTTATTTGATGTATTTTTATTCCCCCCCCCCCTTGCTTTCAGTTTTGTTAATCACTTCATTATTTATTTGGGGATTTCAAATTTGTTAATTTTTTTTAGGTTGTTTTTTAGTTATATGCCTAATTTGTTAATCTGTTCCTTCTTTCTTTTACTGATAAAGGGATTTAGTGATATAAATATGTTTCACCCTACATACTGCCATACCTGCATTCCAGACATTTTGCTGTATTTTTAATGAAATTATTAATTACTTCTATAATTTATTCTTTGATCTATTCTTTCTCTGGGATTAAGTTAGTTTTCAATTAATTTGAAATTCTTGCTTCAAAGACCGTTTTCAATATTTTTTATTACATTATGTTTGATAAAATATTCATAATATAGGAAGGCTTTAATTAGTGAATATTTTTGTAAAGAAACAATGTGCACTGAGCATTAGGTTTATTCCATTCTTTTCCCATTCATTATTCTTCAAAGATTTATCATATCTAATTTTTCCAAACTTTTCTTTAGGTACTTCATTTCTTTCTCATAGTTATTGTTCTTTCTCAGATTGTTATTGTTGCTGTTATCTTTATGTCAGAGATAAATTGAAGCCCTTCTTCCCCTCCCCCCACAATTAAAGTTTAACTATTTTCTCTTGAAACTCATTTAACTTTTCCTTTAAGAATTTAGACACTAAGCCATTTTGATGCCTATATATTTGATATCGACATTAGTTGCTCTCTGTGATACCTTTAAGCAAAATGTAAATTTCTCTTTTTATTTCTAAAATTAGGTCTATTTTTGATGTTGTTTAATGAGGTCAATTCTTCCCATTCACATATACAGTTAAGATCAATATGTATTTCCCTGCATTCTGTTCTTATACTTTTTCTTTTTTTTTTCATCTATTCCTACCCCTTCATTAGGTTCCACATACATTTCTGTTTACTTTTTGCCTCTCACTCTTCTTCTCTATAAATTTATCTTCTATTTCTCTGTTGGGTGAAATATATTTCTGTACCCAGATGTGTTTACGTATATATGTAAACTCCTTCTCCTTCAACTAGTTTAGATGACAGTGTTAACAATAAGGTCTACAGCCCTCCTCCCTTTCCTTATTACATAAACTTTTGCTTATGAGATAGTTTTCCCATTCTTCCCCTCTTCCATCCAGTCTTCCCTGACCTCTTCTGTTTTGTTTTATTCTCTTCACATTGTCAGAACATCACATTCATTCCAAGGCCTTCTTTCTAATTATAGTTCCTCCCTTATCCCTGATTATAATAGAATTCTTAGGGGATACAGGTGGTATTTCCCCATATAAGAATATAAGCAGTTTAGCTTTTGTTTAGTCCCTTGTGGTTGCACTCTCAAGTTTATTTTTATGTGTCTTGTAATTCATGGGTTAGTATATCAAATTTTCTGTTCAATTCTATTTTTGTTTGTTTTCATTAGGAATGCATAGAATTTCTCTGTTTTGTTAAAGTTCCCCTTTTTACTCCTTGGGATTATGTTCAGTTTTACTTAGTTTTTCTTGGTAGTAAGCCCAGTAAAGTATTGCATTTCAATTTTTTTGTTTCTTTATAGTGGAAGCTCCTAATTCTTCTGTGATTTTGATTGTGACTTGAATTCTTTCTTTCTGTTTTGAAATGTTTTTCCTTGGATTTGGGAAATCTAGATTGTAACTTTAGTGTTCCTGGGAAGTATTTGTTTTCCAAGTTATCTGTTGTTCACTATGACATATCTTATGTTACTATTATTTTGTTCTTTTAATTCTATTCTGATATTTTTTCATGTTTTGCGTCATTAGCTTCTCTTTGGTTGATTCTAATGTTCATGGTGTTAAGTAATTTTATTTTATTAGGTAAGGTTTTGTACCATTTCCAAGCTACGAATTCTCTTTTAATGTTTATTTCATAGCTTCATTTGCTTAATCATTTTCCTCCACCCATTTTGTCTTAAAAATCATTTTCAAACAATTAAAAAAACCCTCTTGTTTTATCTCTTTTAGGATTTATATTTGCACTTGTGCCCAAGCAACACTTTTCTTTGAGGCATTGCTTTTAGATATTTTGAAGTAATTTTTTTTCTTTTGGATTTCTTTATCAAGATTTGGTGTAGTACATTTTCTGTATCTTTTTCAAGGAGGTAGAAGTAGGAAGCCTGGAGCTGGGATAGATAGCTATATTTTTCTTTGTTGCTTTGCTGTATTGATTCCATCTCTTTCTCTTGATTTTATTTTTTGTGTGTGCTGTTGTCTCTTTTTCACATAGTAGAGAATATGATAATTTATCTACCATCTCTATTGTAGATTGATGGCCTTAAAATGCCATTTGAGCTATTCTGTTTTGCATTCATTTCTTCTCTATCTACATAGAGAAGATGATTTGGGTTTCAAGATGATTTGGGTTAGCTGAATCTCTTGCTAATAACTCTATACATTTCTCCTCCCCCAACTTCTTTTCAGTTTATGAGGTAATAGTGCCATTCAATTATCCAACTAACCTTTTCAGACTTTATTTCCTATTATACCTCATTCATACACTGTATTTTGAAGTCAAATGGTACTTCTGGTTGTTCTCTGATCTTGATTTTCTACCATAGCTGGGGGCATGCTTCAAAAAAGCTTTTTTCCCATTCATTCATTCTATGCTTAGACTGTTTCTCAGAAGTCAGGCCTTCTGTTGTCTAGACCATTCCTAGTATTGTAAGACCTACTAGAAGACTTGGCATGCATTTCACTAGCATAGTCTTCAAGAATCTGTGAAGATGAGGCATCAGTAACTTTTTGTGTGATATGTTAATCAAAAAAGCTAGTGCAACTTAAACCTTTATTTAAAAAAAAATATTCAGAAGGAAGGAGATATCTATACTTTTTCCCAGATTATACTACATTTGGAGTATTATGTACAGTTTGGGGTACTTTACACTAGGAAGGTCATTGACAAGCTAAAACATATATATATATATATATAAAATCTGTAGAAGAATTGAGGTTCATGACATTTTGCTTAAGTTCATGAATTTAAAACCCTGCATTAAACCCTAGAAATCGCCTAATATATAATATAATTAGTATATATTATAATATATAGTATATAATTATTATATATCACATATAATTCTTTCGTTTTACAGATAAGGAAGCTAAGGCCCAAAGAGATTAAATATGTCTATCATGTCAGAGTTAAGCAAAAGAGCTGGTATTTGAAGTTGTTTTTCTTAAAATCCAGTCTTGTTTCCACAAAACTGATTTTTTTTTTTAACTTCAAATTTTGGCATAAGTATTATTTGGTGAAAGGCAGAAGAATATTTCAGCTTCTTAGAAAAGGTGATTGGAGTAAGAGCTGCCAAATCTTCCAGTGAAGGTTTAATGAATGCTTATGTCAGATTCCACAAAGGATTCCGCAGATAGTGGCAATTAAATGATCTCTGAGGTCCATTATAAAATTGATGTTCTTTATATTTTCTGCGATATTTTTCAGCAAAGAAGATACATATTGAGGTTAATTCATGAGGAAAATCACCCAACCTTTTGGGGGGAGAAAGGGATGTTGGGGAGGGATTGTAAGAAGACTAGGAAGATAGTTCAGAAGAGGGGGGCAGGATATGAAGGGGATATGTATCAAGATCAGACTTGCACTGTAAGATCTGTTTGACTAAATGGTATCTAACCAAGCAAACAGACCTCCTAGTAAAGTGGGGCTGACTTGACATTCTGAAAGCTTGTATATGTCCTCTGATATTCATAAGTAATACAACCTTAAACAAGAGATAGCAGCAAAACCCAAAAGAATTATCCGAATATCTTAACAGGGCCCAGAAATTTCCTAAAAAAATGTTCAGTCTTGCCCTAACACAAAGCTCGAAATTGGGAAGTAACACTGTAAGAATGAACAGACAATTTCATCGTGATTTTTATATAGTGAAAGTTATATCCAACACATAAATTTAGAAGAAGATAATAGCTCCAAAACATCCAATATCAAAGTCACGAAGAAAAATTACAGTTTGTACACAGTACTCAACTGTAACTCCTGGAAATAATGAAACAAGAGTTTTGCTGTTATTTTGTATTTTAAGTTTTTATTGACTTCATGAAAAAACAAGAAATATTAAAACAAAGCCAGAAGTTGGGGGGAAAGGGAAGAGTAGAAGTAATTATTATTTTTTTTTTTCTCCCTGAGGCAGTTGGGGTTAAGTGATTTGCTGGAAGTCCCATAGGTAGGAAGTATTAAGTGTCTGGAGTCAAATTTGAACTCGGGTCCTCCTGACCTTAGGGCCAGTGCTCTATCCACTTCGCCCATCTAACTGGTGAAGTAATTATCACCAAAAACAAAATAAAAACAAAAATTCATCTGGGGAATAAAATATGAGAGAGAATTTAAGAATCATTAAATAACCTGGTGGTGCAATGAACAAGGTCAAGGTACTTTGGAGTTCATCTAAATCCTGCCTTAGACTCTTGTCAGTGTGATCTTATGCAAGTCACTTAACCTGGTTGTCTCAGTTTCCTCATCTGTAAAATGGAGATAATAGTGGTACCTAATTCCCAGGATGGTTGTAAAGAATCAGAAAGGATAATATTTGTAAAATGCTTAGCACAGTGGCTGACACACAATAACCACTATAAATTATCATGAGTGTTCTTGTAAATTGTGACTGACTACCACCACTCCCCTAAAAAAAAAAAAAAAAAAAAGAGCTTTGACATCATTTTCACAGAAATCATAAGATTGCCCATTTCTTATAGAACCAAAGAACAAAGTAGAAATAGAATCCATAAGTCACTTTCTGAAACCCCAAAATGAAAACTTCCAGGAATGTTGTAACTAAAATTCCAAATCTTTAGATCAAAGAAAAACATATTGTAAGCCAGAAAGAATTCAAGTGCTGAGGATCACACAAAATTTAGGAGTGTGTGGAACTTAGCTAGCAAAACAAGATTATAATCCTATAGGACAAAAATATACTTAAAATGAAATAAAGAACTTTTAAGGATTCCTTCTGTATAGGAAAAACTAAAGCTAAATGAAAAAAAACTTTCAAACACTGGAGTCCAGAGAAAATAAAAAAATTAAGATTGAGAATGAGACCTTTACATTCTAATGGGGGAAGATTTTTGTAAACTGATGGTGAAACAACAAGCACTTTCAAAGTTCTTAAGATCTCTGATCACAGCAATGATCAACTATGATTCGAGAAACAGTTAATGGACTCGGTACAGATTGAGACATTTTTGGACATGATTACTGTGGGAGTTTGATTTTACATTTTTATTACAAGAATTTTGCTTTTCTTTTTCATTGAGAGGTTGGAGTAGAGGTGGAAGGGGAAAAAGTGCAATTTATTAGTTGGAGGGGAATTTTTTTTTATTATTTTTTATTAAGGACAATGCTTCCTGAGAAGAATTAAACAGTACATTAGAAAGATAATCAATTGGTAGAGACCACTTGAGATATTCTATAGTGTGGTCTAAGACAGAAGTCTCAGCTGAACTAGATTAAAATGTAATTGGGAAGTATTTAGCAATAACAAAATACAGTGGAATAATACAGGTAATAGTAATAAATGGTTTTCTAAGTCTATATGTAGCTTGTAGGCATTCTTGTTTTTGTTTTAGTGGCCTTGTTTTCTAATTGTTTGATAGCCACTAGCCTAAGGTATGACTTTACTAGTATGTAGTTGGTGTGGATTATGAAAAACTGTTGAATTAAGGAAATTGAAGAATGTATGTTTACAATATTGGAGGGTTAAAAAACATGAATATTGAAGATCCCAGAGAAAATATCATATAGCATAGCCTTCAAAGGAGGAATGATTATCTTAGTGCATTGAGATGGAGGATTATCTGGAATTAGCGATGGAAAATTTGGCATCCTCAGGAGAAATATGGACATATTGAAACCAATTTTTTTAATGAATGACTTGTTTAGAAGAATGAATAACAGCAGAATGATGCTAAAAATGATGATAGTATTTATGTAGGATTTTAAGATTGGTAGAGTGCTTTAATCTATTATCTCATTTGATCCTAACAAAAACTTTTTGAAGCTAATGCTATTACTATTCTCATTTTACAGTGAAACTGGCTGAGACATTTAGTAAAGTGAGTCATGATTTTAGCTCAAATCTTTTTAATTCCGAGACCACTTTTGTTCATTGTCTCACTGAATAAATAGGTTACATCTAAGATGATGAGACTTGATGACTTTAATTAAGGAAACTAGTACAATGTTGAAGATGGGAGGGAGATGAGATTGATTGAATTGAGTTGCAGGTAATGGGGAAGGGTGATAGCTCAATAAGCAAAACTTCAGATTGCAAGGAAATTTGAGGAATTAACTGACAACAGGGTTTGAAGTGGAATCTGGAGAAATTCTACAGGTGTTCTTAATACTATTTTGGACTGTTTTTGCTACTATAAATATACTATGTACTATAAATAAAGCATTTCAATGAATCTGTGATCTTATTAATATATACAAGTACTCTCTCCAGGTGATGGATCCAGATTGCAACTCATTGGATCTTCTTATCATATACAGCTCTTTCTCATATTCTCCTTGTAAATCTTCCAAAGGAAACCCAAGAAGTTTCTGCTAAGACTCTTAATTGTATTGAGAACATTAAAATAAAGGCTGTCTATCATACCTCGTGCATGGCTGTGATTCATTACATTTTCTAGCCATAGATCTCTTTGATGTCCTTTTTCTCAGCTTCTTGAAGGCTGTTTTCTTTAGTAATGTACTTCCCCCATTAGTAGGAATTTTCAATTTCAAAAGACTGGGAACTGCGACTTTGAACTTTTCTATAAGGGAAAGAAATATAGGAATTTGGCTTTTGTGCTGTTACTAATGTTCTAGTTTGAATGGTCAAATAAAGTGCTAAGGGTTTATATCACACTGTTAAAAAATGTTGTTTGGATAAGTGCTTATATGAATTTTCTTAGGTTTCAAAAAGAACTAATAAATTTAGTCCAAAATTGAATAATCTGTTCCAATTTTAAGCTTAAAAACTTGAAGCAATCTCTCTACATTGGGACTTGCTCTGTTTGGCTTTTTAATCTATAAAGTCTTCATAGAATATCTACTTGCTGTTCCTGGAATGATAAACATCTATATAGGGATATAATAGCATAGTAGCATGTTAAGTACTTATCCTGGAAATTATTGAAGGTATTGTGGAACCATCATAGGGTCTTGAGAGTAGTGATTTTTTAATTTGTAGAAACATTTTTGCTAGGAAGCCAAAAATAAAAAAAAAAAGTTAAAGTTATATATGTAAAATTAGCACACAGCAATATTCTACTATCCATAATGAACTGAAGTATGTTGGACTTTGTGTGTTTAATATTATGTAGGTGTTACATTTTATACTTGTGAAATTGTTGCTTATTTTAAAGCAAAATTTAGAGATTATGTTAGAGTGGAAAGTTTAATAATACATTGCATATGTTCTTTCTCATTTATTAATTATGTACTTTGTGCTAGGAACTGAAAGTAAATTCCCTAAACTCTGGTGCGTGGTGGGGAACAGATAACATGTAATGTGTCTCCATCTTTTTCTTAATTCTCCTTGTTTCCCCATCTCTAAAATAAAACAAGATAACCTTTTAAGTTTTTGTTTATTTTGTTTTGTTTTTCCAGTGCTCTTAATTTCTTTCTTTTTTTTTTAAATTTAAATTTTATTTTATTTAATAATAACTTTGTATTGACAGGATCCATGCCAGGATAATTTTTTACAACATTATCCCTTGCACTGGCTTATGTTTCGATTTTTTCCCCTCCCTCCCTCCACCTCCCCCCAAGATGGCAAGCAGTCCTATACATGTCAAATATGTTGCAGTATATCCTAGATACAATACATATTTGCAGAACCGAACAGTTCTCCTGTTGCAGTGCTCTTAATTTCTGATCCATATTTTAAATCTTTATATTTGACCTCCATACCAGCAGCATACTCTCACTTTGAAATGATTCCCATGTAACACTTATCAAGTCATATCATGACTTCAACTAAGTCTGTCGCATTATTGGTCTCCTGGCCCCCGGCACTAACTTTATAAAGTGATTTCACTATATTTTATACTAAACTCAGGGTGCCAGGGGATATTTATTAAACCCTCTTGTTGTGATAGTCTAGTAGGCTCAGGAGTCAAAGACTCTCTTTAATAACCAAAAAAAAAAGTAAGTGAATGCATTTGTTCCAATGTTGGTGTTATGTGGTCTGTAGCATTTTGAATTTACTGTATGTAGAGAGAATTGTGATAAAGATGATCAGTAACAAGATAGTTGTGTGTGGTATATATGATCAAATATAAAAATAGATACATAATAGGAAAGGAATGCATTTTGTTAAGTCTTAACAAAAAGCCAACAGGGTTTAATTTTAAGTAAAAACTCAGACCACTTCATGGATGCCTACTTTAAGGAAAACAAGGCTGTTTCCAAAAATGACAAATATTGGTGTATTTTGGAGTAGAAAAGAAGAATTTAACAAAGATGGAGCTTATTTTCATGAACTTATTTTTATATATTGGTGTCAATGGGCAATAACAAATGTCATAAGACTTTCAAGAAAACCAAGTTTATTACTAGAGAAATGGGTTCCTATTTTTTTACACTTGTTTACATTTTTATAATAGGACAAAGGGAGGAGGGGATATCGGGAAGAGGTATAATATGGGAAGAGCAACAAACTTGAGAAAGCCTAGACTATTGGGGAGGGGAGCGGGCTCAGAGAGAGAGGAGCCCCCTTGGAAACTGCTAACACTATGAAAATAGTTGGCTCTGTTTATCCGCAAAGGACCTAAAACTGCCCAAGTATTATCCTAGCTAGTCTCAAATTGGTTAGCACCTGTCTTGCCTTTTCAAGGACACATAGGGAGTCTAGTTTGGGGTACACAACTACAAATTATGTCAGCTGGTAGGCGAATTCATCCTTGACACATTCAGGGCCCTCTGCGTGATCTACATCCAGTGTTTCTGAAAAATAATAACTTAACAAGTTCAGGAGATCCTCTTAATAGCCCATAACAGTAGTATAATCTGAGAAAAAAACTTTGTGATATAGTAGAACACAGTAATTCCAAAGGAAACCTAAAAATTGCTTTCTCAGACGGCATCAAAAAGTGGGAGATAGGAAAGTGTTTCATCCAAAAAAATTAGTAAGACATTTCAAATAAAATACTAAAAGAACATTTGAAAGTTATTTCAAGGACACCTTGTTCAAAGATTAATTTCCTATCTCAAAAGAAATAGCGATAGCAAGACTTTTTCATTGGCATAGATTTTTTTTTTTCCCCAAGAAATATATATTATCCACCATGGCTAGCTTTTCTGTAGTGATTAATAAATGCACATTCAACAGTCATTTATTAATTGAATATTTTGTGCTAGGAACTGAAAGTAGATCCCCTAAACCTACTGGGGTAAGGAGCAGGTAATATGTTTCTCCATTTTTTTTTTTAAGTTTCTGGATTTTTATGTTGGGGAATTTTCATTTATTTATTTATTTATTTGTTTGTTTAGTGAGAAAAATATGGTTAGAATGTTTGCTTTGGTGAGTAAAACAAGAGTTTAAGTAAATTTTTAAAAAAGCTTATGACAAATTTAATTGAGTTTTTCCCACCCTATTCATTGTTCTCTAAAGTTCTTATTTTTGTAATAATAGTAGTAAAAGACAAGTATATTTTTGGGTCTTTGAAGAAAGTATGGGGTAGTATTATCTTTTGTAAATTTGTTGTAACATCAACAAAGTACTATTATTATTTTAGTTTAGTTGATTAGCACAAAGTGTTGATGAGGTCCGGGTTATGGTTCATTTCCTACATAGATCAGCTCTCTCTCTCTCTCTCTCCCCGTGGTGCCACAACTTTGCTATCTAATGTAGCAGTCAGCCTTCCAAGTGTGTGCTGTTGGTCCCAAAAGACTCCAGGTAAGAGCATAGCTAAATCACCGGAGGAAGTTTCATATGTGAAAATCTAACCTAAAATCAGGAATGACAATGCATCAAGGTACTTAAAGATAAATGCCTAAATAAAATTCAGGTTGCTTGTTCAGTTAGATTGCTATTCTTAGCTTAAATTCTCAATCTCAGAGTACATAGGAGAATTGACAATAATCTGTTCTTTCTAGACACAACTGCTGTTTCTGCTTTCTTTTGTTTTCATATCTATCAGTCATTCTTAATTAAATTTGCATTTCCTTTAGAAAAAGCATGGCTTTGATTTGGTGCTACTTTATTGTTTTTAAGTTTCCTGAATATTATGTTAAAATAACTTAGAGTATGTCCTGGATTCCATTTTATAGGTAAGAGAGTGTCACTTTAATGCAAAAGTCATTACTAGTATATCTGATTTGCTGGTATCACATGAAATAGTTTTAATGCAAAAAATGCATTGTTTTAATGAAATTTTATCTGTGGAGCTGGTGATTTTTATCAGGAAATACTAGTAAGATTCCAAACACATATATTGGAGTTGAAGAAATACTTAATGTCCAACAATTTAAATAGCTTTCTATTGTATTTTAATTTTAGTATTTAGTAAACACAGCAGTAAATTCCTCAGAAACAGTATTATTGTTTTGTTTACTTATTAATAAAACTATAGCTTTGAAAATTTCCCTTTTAGCTTGAGTAAATTTGCAGATGACACAATTTTATGATTTAAGACATTTTTTTGAGGGGAAAAGGTTGAAAAAGACAAAAGTTGCTTATTACATTTTGAATGATTAATCAACAGTACTAACTTACCAAAGTCTGCTTAGCCATCTTGATTTGCTTGTATTTTTGTCATTTTGATATTTGGTTTTCCTATTGTTTCCTGTTAGTACATTATTATCCTTAATAACCTGTTGAAATTATTGTAGGATTCCTTTAACAAATTTGAGTATAATCTCCAAGTAGTTATTTTTGTACAGGAAACATTACAGTGTTCTGTTAATACCCAGGTAATCCCTGGTAAAATTTTCAGATTGGGCAATTACTGAGTTTACTACTTTTACTTACTTTAGTGTTCCCTATTTTAAACTTTTTCTACAAAGTTACATGACGTAAAACTAGCTTTGTTGTCTTAAGAAGAATTAGAATTCAAGAGAAGAATCATTTCACCACTAGAATTGTTTTGACATTTTAGGTTTTGCTGAACTGATGAGAACAGATTTCCTTCAAAACAATAGTAGATTGATCTTAGTTAACTTTTTCCCCATGTACTCTATCCTTAGACTTCCAGGGACAATAAAAAGTCTGTGAAGGAGTAAAGCAAATTTGCCTACTTAATTTTTTAAACAATTCTACATACTATTTTGGGGGGACAAAAATAGTCTATATTGCTTTACTTTGTTAGATGCTCAGATATAACATTGCTAAGTTTTGCTTTAGTCGAAGAGGAGAGGAACCTGGAACCAGAGGCTAGTGAAGAGAGTCATCTGAAAGCCCATTCATTATTTGAAGGTATTGTACTTAATACAGATCCTCTATTTACTTTAACATTTTGGGGGGCAAAGATCTCTGATTTTGATTTTCTTTTAATGGGAATACCATTTGGTATCACTATGTTATGTGTCAACACTTGCTTTGGCAGGATTATAGAAATGATGGAGACATTTTGAACTAAAGGCTAATGTTATTAAACTGGCTGATAACCCTAAAATTAGTGAATGAATAGAATATATCTGTATTGATAACTTAGCAAGAATAGTTTGTTTTAAAGTAACAATTGTCCTCATGATGCTTTTAGTCTATCAAAATGATTAAATTTTGATGATAAATTTTGCCTGTTTACTTACCTTTTCCCAAAGCCAATCTTTGTAAATGTATTAGTTATATTTAATCCTTGCTTGGTTAGGAAGCTCGCATGTTCCTAATGGAAGTATTGGGATAGACATAATATATTTATTTGTTAATCATTGATAAAAGATTAGCAGTGACACAATTCATGATATTTCTGAACTTTAGTCAAGGTCCAAAAAACAGCCATCAATAAATTCATTGGGATTTGTTGTGGAAATTAAAGTTATGTGTAGCTTTTAAACTTGTACCTTACTGAGAACCTTTATGGGGGGAGGGAGAGAGCAGAGATTGCTCCTCTTAGAAATTCTCTTACTGAGATGTCTAATAAACTAAAGACTAGAGATAGTTGGTAGCGAAAAGGCTTTGAGCTGGGATTCTCAGAACTTGGGTTTAAATCCTAGTTTGTTAGTCTCGTGATCTTGAGCAAGTCATTTAACCTTTGTAGTCTCAGTTGCAAGGTGAAGAAGTTGAACTAGGTAATGTCTTCCATTTCTCATTGTTCAGTCATTTTAGTTGTGTCCGACTCTTAGTGAACTAATTTGGGATTTTCTTGGCAAAGACATTGGAGTGCTTTGTCATTTCCTTTTCCGGTTCATTTTTTAGATGAGGAAACTGAGACAAACCAGGATTAAGTGACTTGCCCAGGGTTACACAGCTAGTGTCAGGCCAGATTGGAACTGAAGAAGAAAATTCTTCCTGACGCCAGGTCTGGCACTCAATCTACTGTCCCTCTAGCTGCCTCTTGTAGTTTTATAATAATATAAATATCTAAGAAATAGGATTATAATCGACAGAAAGACAACTAGATGAATTTGCTAAGAGAAATGGCCCTCAACTTATAGAATGTGTTCCAAAAGTTTGTGTTATTCTGTCAGTAGAAAAAATAACTGAAATTATTGGTAGGAAACCTGGCCAGACCTCAAAAATCTTACCTCTAATCTATAATATACCAGAACTAACTTAAATTGTTAATCCCTTAGAACAGTCATGGAGTATAAGAATAAGAGGTTTTTTCCTATCTCATTCCTAGTTGAAGGATCAACTCTTATTTAGAAAAAGTTACTAGTAGGTAACATTTCTTTTTAGCATTTTTCCACTTCCCTTTCTGGACTACTATTACCACTAGTAACTGATACCAATTAAGTCCAGTAGGACTACTAGTTGCGTCATACTTCCTCTCCTCCCACTGTAGCATTTTACTTAGACTTCCTTTGTTCTGTAAGTATACATTTATAGTACTTTTAATATAAGATTAAGGTTTTTATGAACTGTCCCTGTGACTCAATTTGAGATTTTATCCCTCTAGGCTATATATATAGATATATAGATATATATTTTCTCCCTTCCCCGCTCCCCAGTTCTAGTGAGGTTTTTTAGTTTTCAGGAGGGAAATAGTCTTTAAAAAATGAATGACATGCCCTTAGCCAGGGGGTTATTACTTGGTTTTGGTTTTTTAAGATACTTATCAATCTAAATGAATAATAACTGGTAGAATTTCTAATAATATAACAAAATTACTTATATTTTCATTTCATTTGGGGGGGAAATTATTTTTTGGGTATGAGGCCAGTAGGCCTGCCCTACTGTATGTACTGTGAGCTATAAGTACTTTTCATAGGTTGGTTTCTTCCTTTTCCAAACTCAGAGATTCTTCAGGTTTTTTTAATCATAATTCCCATAGCATAAACTCTGGCAGTGAGGGGGGTGGAGCAAAGGAAAACAAGGCATTCATAATGAATGTATTGAGTGTGAGTGGGTGGGCTGCTTTTATTTCCCTATATAAAGAGATATTAACCTTAGTAATCTAACTTAAGCTTCTGTTGCAATAGGAATAGATTATTACAGTGAATATCTTTAATCCACTCAGTAAAAAGTATACTTGACCAAATTATTAAAACAAACAAACATGCCTCATTAAACATTTAAAGCAGATATTGCTAATTCCTTTTTTTTTTTTTTTAAATAACTTTTTATTGACAGAACCCATGCCAGGGTAATTTTTTACAACATTATCTCTTGCACTCACTTCTGTTTTGATTTTTCCCCTCCCCTAGATAGCAAGCAGTCCTATACATGTTAAATAGGTTACAATAGATATTGCTAATTCCATTTGATTTCTTAACTTTTAACCTTAGGGTCAATTAACTATGGTCCCTGATCAAGCAAGGGTTTTTTGTTGTTTTCCAGCAGTTTACCAGTGTTTTCAATCTAGTAAATTATGGCATCTGTGCTGTCTGTTAACCAAAGAACTCACCTGGCCACATGTAGTTCCAGATCTAGTAACCTTGCTACTCAGTCCCTTGAAATAGCATATAATAATGTTTTTATATTGTAGCAAGTCATCTGGGAATCTTAAAGAATAAAATTCATGTGAATGTGTTGAGATTTTATTTTTGGTGAGTGCTTCCTGAGTTTTATCTCAGAATTCACATTTTTAAATCTTCCTTGCTTTTCTCTTTCCCCCCCAAATTCTTAATATTGAAATAAATTGCCTGCCGTTTCTCATTGATGACCTCATTTTCTGTTGTTTGTGGAATGCTACACAACTATTTCCCAGAGATGAAGAATCCCTAGAGGAAATATTTATTATTCCATCTTCTAATAATTATAATGTTTATTTTAAATTTAAATAGTATAAGTACACATAATTGATATCCTAGTAATTTGGTTTTCTTTTTCTGTCTTTGCAGGATTCATTGTGATCCACAACCCAAAGGAGAGGCTTCATCCATTAAGTTCCTAGTCATAGCATTAATAAATAACAGTGTACACTCCAGAATCAACTTTCTGCAGCACCATCAGAAAAGACTATTATCACCTTTAGGTTATCATTAAGGAGGATCAACTTTTAGAGAGCAATGTAATTTTGATAGTAAAATAATAATGATTAGAAAAGATAGAAATAGCTGTTTTGTAGTATTATGAAAGGAACAAGGAGGTTAATTAGAATTGTTAAGAATTCAATTTAAAATCATTTTCCTTTTTCCTTGCTCTAAAATTTTATAGAATTAATTATAATGGTCACAATATTTTGAAGTTCTAAGGCCTCTCCAGGATAATAGCACTTCAGATCAAGTTTGTGCAGCATACCAATTGAATTACCTTCAGTGAGAGAGAATTATATTATTTGTTAAATCCTCCTACTTAGCTGAGAAACAGCTGCTTTTGTGATGTTGGGGAAATGGCATCTATTCCATAAAAGACTTTTTTTTTTATACATGCCTCATTTATTTTGTCTTTCAATAAAGTGTTAATTTACAAATAACTAAATTTTGTGTTCAAGTTTATCTTTAAATGTTTTTTGTAACGTGTGTATTGACATATTTGGGAAGTTCTTAGAGCTTAGAGATGGTAAAGATCTTGGAAATCATATAGCCTCAGCTTTCCTTTTTTAAACAGAATGGGGTCCAAGAGTAAAGAGACCTACCCACAGTCATAAAATAAGACTGTAGTAGCCAAGATTTATGGCTACCAACCCAGTGAGTTTTTCTGTATATCTGTATGATAGAAAAGAAGAAAACAGAAATGGTGAATATCTTTAATATATGTAAATATATGCCTACCCAAAGGGTGAAAATCACTATTCTTTTTGGACTAGGGATTAATATTCTTTTGAGGCTCAGGTCTGTAGAATATAAATATAATGTCTTTCCTTTTTTTTGCCTCAAGAAAGTTATTGAGTTCTGTCACTGGAAATGTTCATTTAAAGGTTCTGCAAGCTTGTCTTATGTACGTTAAGTGATTCACATATTAAATAAGCAAATGGACTTGACCTCAAGGATACCTTTTTACTGAGATTATGGTGCTTTGGATACCTCATAGTTCTCCCATGGTGCTTGACTCATTACCATTACCATTCTTCATACTTTAAAAACTCCATACATAAGTCCGTGGTTCTTGCTCATCTTCATTCAGAAATTGTAAACAAAAATGAAAAAATTGGCAAAGACTAGGCGTTCAAAGCATGTATTTCCATTTAAATATTATTGCATCTTCAAATAAAATTTAAAACTGTTGTCCTAGTTTTATTTAAGGATTAGGAGTTATTTTAAGGACTTAAATGGAAAAAAAGAATTTTATTAAAAGAAACATTTCCTTTATAAAACACTTTAAAAACATGATATTTTTTAAAGAAAGGGGTTAGAGATATGGCCTCTATATTGTGTTAAATTGACTTTGTGTTATAGGACTGATCCTATTTATTTGGTTGTATTTTCTTATCTTTGCTTTGGTGGAGAAAGTGAAGTTCCAGAACTAATTGAGTTTATGAATTTATAGGTAGATCACTAACATTAAGGTCATAATACCATTAGGAGGCTTTCTGGTTGGCTGAGAGGAAAATTCGATTTGGCATCAAGTCAATAAGCATTTATTTAATCCCTAATATGTGCCAAGCATTGGAGGTGCAAAAACAAAAATGAAATAATTCCTATCCTCTTGGGAGCTAGCTTTGTTGTTGAAGGAGGGTAGGGGATCATGTACACATATGTTAATATATGTAAAATCATCAAAAGGGGAAAATTTTAGTTTGAAATGGGTGTCTTTTGCTGGGATAATCTTATTATCTGAAGCTTTGAAGTAGAAGACCCATTGGGGTTATTATGGCTGGAATATTGGATGCAAAGGCTTAGAACTTAATTTAGAACCAAAATAGCTTTTTCTTTTCTCCCTACTTGTCCCCCTTGCTTTGAAAGTTACTTCCTTCTTACTTCTGTCATATTTAAGCTAGGCTTAAAGACCTCTTCCTATACTAGGCCTTCCCTAATCCACCCTTCTTTTCTTTCCTTCTCCTCTAGTGCTGCCAGCACCCCATACCATGGATCATGTATCTATGTATGCATGTATATGTTGTGTGTGTATATATTATATCTTTTCCTCTAATAGAATCTAAGCTTCTTGGGCACAGATAACTGGTTTTTGTCTTTATATCCCTAGTCTATATAGCATGATGTCTAGTGCAAAATTGGTCCTTAATAAATGTGTTGATTTGTTGTGCTGGGACTTAAAAGAATCCTACCCTGCTATTCTATTTCTGAATTGCATGCTTTTTTCCCTTGTAAAATATACCCTGGAAATATATTGTATATAGATGATATAAAAGGAGAAAGAAAAAGTAGTTAGGAAATGACAATGACTGTGAAAGTGACAGAAAATGTGTCCCGGGGAAATATATTGTTTGGTTTCTGGTATTGCATGTCTTTGAACTTTGGGTGTCACATCAGCCCAGAATTCAGAAAGGTCCAGTAGGTTTATACTTTAGATTGGGGGCCAAGCATCAGGGAAATAAAAAATACAGACAAAAGAGCCTGGACCTGAAGGCAATGTTCTCTAATGGTCTGAGGCTTTGGTTCTCAAAGTCTGGTCCAGAGCATCCTGAGGAATCTCTGAAGTCTTTTCAGAGAGTCTACAAATTCATAATTGGTTTTTATTTTTAATGTGATCAATATCTGTAACTATAACCCACATAAACAAAAACTCTTTGGAGAGATCCTCAATCATTTTTAATAGGATAAAGATATTGAGAACAAAAGTTTGAGGACCACTGGTTTAAGGTAAATTTAACATTTAAATAAACTACTTGCCACCTTTTTCCACCATCCACTCATTCAGCCTCTCATAATTGGCCTTTCAATTTCACTGTTGTGCTCAAACAGCTTTCTAAACTCATGTAATTAGCAGCTCTGACTCCTGAGTAGGCACCTCAAAATGTGTCTTCAAATCAGCTTAGGAATAAAGTATTTAAAAGACACAAAGTTTTCTTGGGTTTCAGGGAGGAGACCCTGGGATAAAATAGCTTACTAGCTACTACCAGAGAGGGATATCAGAAAAACAGAACCAAACCAGATACACTTCATAGATTACAAAATAATCTTTCAGCTCTCAGATTCAGTGGCCTTTTCTTAATCTTGATTATCATTGGTCTCCTGTAACTTTTGCCATAGTTCACTACTATTTCCTCCTCTTTTACACATTATACTGTACTGCTTCTCCTACCAACCTGACTCCCTTCCCAGAGACCTTGGCTGCTGCATCCATTTTCCTCCTACAGGAGGGGGGGGATGTTGTTCCCCCAAGCCTCCATCCTGAGCCCTTTATATATTCTGCTTTTGTGAATTTATCTTATCTTTCATCTCTCTATCTTCACAATCTTGAAGTTCATTTCTAATCTCCTGAACTCTACTTCCATACCTCCAACATCTGAACAGCTCCATCTGATGTCCCACTTGCATCTCAAGTTCAGCATGTCTCAAAACTTTTCAGAGGGATTGGTTTTAGTGTTGGTGTCATACTTGGGAGGCAGTTATAGTTCAGTGAATAGAGTGTTAGACTTGGATTTTGGAAGCTCTGGATTCAAATCTTGCCTCTGATTCTGGCTATATGATCCTGATTTAGTCATTTAATTTCTCTAAATCTCAGTCTCCTCATCTTTAAAATGGGGATGATAATATCTCAGGTTGTTAGGCTATATAGTTCAATAATATATAAATATCAGCTATCATCACCACTATCATCACTCTTGATTCCCTTATTCTTCAGAACAAGTTTGTTCCCAAGGTCTGTTTGTTCTGCCTCCACAAGTTAGGGGGTTGGACTTGATGCATCGTTTTTCGAATCCTTTCTAGTCCTAAAAGGCTATATTTTGTGCTACATCTCTTGCATTTGTCCCTTTCTTTTCAGTGACCACAATCTATCTTATGTTCTTTTTGCCTTTCTCCTGAACTAGTATTAGCCACCTCTTCCTCACTTCAATAATTCACATGTTCATAGCTGCCAAAATAGTTTTGAGATGCAGATCTGACTTTGTCTTGCCTCTCCTCAAAAACCTTCAGTGGCTCCCTCTTGTCTCTGTGATTTTATAATAAAAGAGTGAATTACGTATATATCTAGAGAGAGAGAGAGAGAGAGAGAGAGAGTCCTTTTAAGATTTGCCTAGTACTTTTATATATCTTCATTTGATTAGATATGAATTCCTGAGCCCCATCATTTAAATCCTTTCATAATCTGTTGCCAACTTACTTTCCAGCCTTATTTCATGTCATTCCCTATCATAGTGTTCTAGCTTAACTAGATTATAAACCTGTTCCCCAATTGATGTGCAGTCTCCTGTCAAGTATTTGCATGAGGTCTCTTCCCTCACACTTCCACACTTTTTCTCCCTTTCTCTCCCCAGTGCTTTGAATGAATTCCATCTTTTCCACTTCTAAGAATCCTTGTGTTATTTTCAAAGGTTCGCTCAAGTACCACACCTAGGAAATCTGCCTGTTGTTAATTTTCTCTTCTTGTATTATACTTCTCTGTGTATATGTTCTGTCTTGTTAATAAAAATATAAGTCCCCTAAAGACAGGGATTCTTATTTTCTGTCATTGTAGACACATTGCCTTAACACACAGTATATTTTTAATAACTATTTTCAGTGTTAGTGGGAAGGCTTTCTATAATTTTACTAACATCATATGAACTATTTCTATGGTCTCTCCTCAATAGAAGTATCTCCTTCTGCAGCCATAGCAGCAAGTCATAGAGTTACATGTACTTTGTGTGATGACTTTTACTTGGAAATTTCTCTGCCAAATATAATTTAGGGAATACCTTATGAATCTGTAACCGTAGAATAAAAAGCAACCAAGACTCCATTGGCCATTAGATTTATTTGAGTAGAGGAGTCATGTGGTAAGATTGGAAGAACATTTGGACTTGGGAGTTTAGAGATCTTTGTTTTGATCTTGCTTATACCACTGTTTAACTATGTGACCTCAGACAAGTCATTTAGCCAATTAATGCCTGAGTTTCTTTATAAAATGAGGTTGTGTTAAGTCCGGGCTAGCTCCCTGGAGGCCTCGGGATCAGCCAGAGTCAGGATAAGCAAAAATCCTTGGTCTTTAGGGGGAAAAGGGAAAGAAGCAGGCAAACTGCCAGGAGTTTTGCCAAAGATTTCTTCTCTATTGTGGAGTCCAGAATCACACCTTTCTCCTCCTCTTCCTGCTGCCAAGTGAGTCTGGCTTGTCTCCACCCTCTAATCCTTCCTACAATTATTTGTATACACCAAACATTGAGCCTGCACCGAACACTGAGAAGGGCCATTTTTTCCAAACAAATGCTAATAGAGTCACTGTCTAATAGGTAATTAGCCTTAAGTGCTCGGTTGATAAAAGCATACCTTGTAAGAGTTTCAGCCCTTTACAAGATTGGACTGTATGGCCTTTTTCTACCTTTAGAAATATAATTCAATATTTTGTGTCCTTTTAAATGCTTTGGCATAAAATCTAGATTGACATCCTGTTTTTAAAATGTTATTAAAGTCTTTTTTTCTCAAACTAATTAAAATATTGATTCTGAATATTCTGAATTGTCTATTTCTGTTCTCCAGAGCCATCACTATTCTATCACAGTGATCCCATTATCTAGTTCTGTTTAGCACCATCTTTGTACGGTATGTTATATAACTTCTTGTGGTGTTCTACATCATGCAATCCAAGACACCTAAAATTCCCAGAATTTCTATACCATTTGAATGGGTGCTAATTATAGTGTAACTTTTATTTATTTTAGAAATATTTAGATATTGACCATATTATTTTATCTCGTGTCAGCATTGAATTCATTGATTTTTATACTGTTTTACATATAGACTACACCCATCAAAGAAAATTTGGGGGAGAAAAATGTCGATTTGAAATACAGCACTAATTATAGATTACACATATGTAGGAAAAAGGCCTATGTTTGGACCAGCACAGAATAAAAATAATTTGTATACTTTTATAAAATGTATCACTATGATAATAAGAGGCTTTATTTCAGAAATCATAGATGATTCTATTGTAGAATAAATAAATAAATGTCATTTAAAAAGAAACAAACTTCCATTACTGCTTTTTTCAGAGGTAATCTGAGTAATATGGGCAAATCATTTCCAAATCTTGAATCATCTGTAACTATGCTATGGTTGTTTTATATCCCATATGGTTGTTTTGAGTCTTAAGTAAGATTTGAATATGCTAAGTAAGCATTAATGAAATTGATTATATGGATCTTTTATGTACTTAAGAACCTATATAATAATTATTTTTTTCCTGTTATGTCAAATCCATTTGAATCTAGCCCAAAAAGTCTTCCCTGATTGTTACAAATATTTTTGAGCATTTTCCCATTTTGCCTTCTTAGCCACAGTATTTTGAAAAATCACCTCTATTTGCATTTATTCAGAAATCGCATAGGATCTTAACATAGTCATAAAAGATCTCTTGTTGGAAGGAAACTTCTAAAGAAAGTAAGTGATTCTTAACCTTTTTTTGTACTGTGGATGGCTTCTCTGAATGCTATTTTATCACCTATATTCATAAGGAAAATTCTATATTTCAATCAGTTATTAGTAAAAAAAAAAAAAAAAGAAAAAAGAAAAAAGAAAAGAAAGAAAGAAAAGAAAGAGAAAAAGAAAAAAAAAAAGTTGTATTTTTGCCCAACCAATTTCATTATCCTTTGAAATCTATTCACAAATTTCTTTTGGTGTCCATCATACTCTAAGATTATTTTTTAAATTGTCCTGACTATAAAACTGCGTGGATGTAGTCTTCTATAGAGAATCATTTGTAAAGACTTGTATTATTCTCTAATTTTCCTAGAGAATGCCTTTAATAAGCATATTTCTCTTTAATCTTTTTTGTTAAGATTTCATTAAAGTGAGAATGGTTTATGTGGGATTAGTAATAAATTAGTGATTACTTATGTGCAAGGAATTACATAAGAGGAACCATTGAAGAAATGTATGACTGGAAAAGGAGGTGGGCTAGAAATGAAATGAAAACTAGTGATAGAACATATAGACAATCTAATCATTAAAATGTGTGAAATTTTAGACTAAGAAAAAGGCCTCCATCATGTTATCTATGTTCTTTGTGAAGAGTCTAGTGAAAAACATTAGTAGTAACTAATAACAAAACTGATTTTTTTTTTTAGTCTAAACTGATAGAATGTGCTCTCATTGAATAAAGTCATTTTCACTGAATTATCAAACTTAAAGTCCTCAACTCAGTTCCATCCTTATCCACCTATACCTCATTTCCAGTTATAAAAGCTCTCTGATTCCTCAGGGCCACAATGATTACGTTTTCGTTGAATTCTTGTAATATGTAATCTTTTTTTTTTTCTTTTTTAAATTTCGTCAATGAAAATGTTAAAACATGTAGCTTGTGCATCATAAATCTGTAAGCAATGGAAACAAAAAAAACAAAAGTAAAAGTCTTTTAAAAGAGCTTGTAGTGGAACAACGAGATGGCATAGTGAATAGAGCAACAGCCCTGAAGTCAGGAGGACCTGAGTTCAAATATGACCTCAGACACAATACTTCCTAGCAGTGTGACCTTGGGCAAGTCATTTAAACCCAATTGCCTCAGCCAAAAAAAAAAAGAGAGAGAGAGAGAGAGAGAGGGAGGGAGAGAGAGCTTGTATTGTGCATCCTATTACTGTAAGCAATGGAAACAAAAAGACAAAGTAAAAGGTCCTTTTAAGGTGCTCACATTGTAGTAGGAAAATGAGAATATACATAACACACATGTGGACATGTATATCCAATAAATAAAAGCTAGTTTTTGAGGATGTGCTAGCATCTGGGAGAATTAGTCTTCATGTAAAGAAATCTTCATGTAAAAGTTGGGAAGTTAAAAGCTGAGTCTTTTTTTTTTTTTTTTTTTTTTTTTTTGGCTGAAGCAATTGGGTTTAAGTGATTTGCTCAGGGTCACACAGCTAGGAAATGTTGTATCTGAGGTCAGATTTGAACTCAGGTCCTCCTGACTTCAGAATTAAGCCGAGTCTTGAAGGAAACCAGGGATCTGAGAGGTATAGATGAGAGAGTGCATTCTGGGCATAGGGAACAAACCATACAAAGGTGTGGAAATAGAATACTATGCTTGCAGAACAGTGAGTACAATCTTAGTATGCAGGAAGCTAGAAAGAGGCCACGTAATGAAAAGTTTAAATGACAACCAGGAAAGTTTATATTTTATCCTGGGGATAATCAGGATCTGGGAGATGGGGGAGCAAATTGTTTGACATGTTCATACCTGAGTTTCAGGGAAATTCATTTAGTGGCTGTATACACAATGGATTGGTGTGGAGAGAGATTTTAAGGAAGGAGATCAGAAAGATGGTTACAAGTTCAGGCAAAAAAAAAAGTGATATGGTCTTGAATTAGTTTGGTGGCCATATGAGTGGAAAGGAGGGAGATGCATATGAAAGATGTGAAAAATAAGATGTGGTTGATTGCCAAGTTAAGGAATGAAAGATGATATACCAGTGATGCAAAGATTGAGTGGCTAGAAGGATATTGGTGTCCTAGAGAGTAATGGAGAAGTTTGGAGCGGGGGATGGGTTTGAGTTCAGTTTTGTATATCTTTAGTTTGAAATATATGTGGGACATTCAGCTAGAAATGTTCCAGTAGACAGTTTGTCATGATGGATTGGATCGCAGGAGAGACCAAGGCTTGTCCAGCTCTAGAGTCATGGAGGTGGTCACTGAAAGCACAGTAGCTCATGAAGTCATTGAACTAGTGTAGAGATAAAAGAAAAAAATGGCTCAAAACAGTGAGTACCCATCAGGTGGGTACTCACATATGTCACATATGGTGAATCAGTAAAGGAGAATCAGGACAGCAAAATGATATGAACAACACAGAGAGGAGAGGCATTCAGCAATGTCAGATTCTCCAGAGAAATGGAGGATGAAGATTGAGAATTAAATTTAGGGATTAAGAGATCATTGGTAACTAGAGAGAACAATTTCAATTGAGTGATGAAGTGTGTGGGGAGGACAGAAAAGGGAGAAATAGAGGCACTGATTGCATTTGAGGTTTTCAAGGAATTTGGCCTGAAAAGGAGTAAAACTATAGGATTATAATGAAAATGACAAGATTAGGTGAGAAATTTCTAAAAGGGAAGAAGGGAAGATATTTGTACATGGCAAGGGAGGGATAAGGGAAACATTTAAGATAGAGTCGGGAGAGCTAATAGTGGAGGCAACCCTCTGGAGAAGATGGGAGATGGGATTCAAGGATGCATTGAGAAGTCTTGCCATTGATTAATAGAAGGGCCACTCTTTCATCAGAGACAAGAGTAAAGAAGAAACTGAAAGAGGATGTCAAGGAAGAAAGGGAATTTTTTTAATAGATTTGATTAGAAAGTCTTATATTAATAGTAATGTATATCAGCTGAGAAGGTGGAGTTGGGGGATGTTGGAAGCTTTCAGAGAGAAGAGAATGTTTAGAACATTCATTGCAGAGAGTGGTATAAAGAATAATTTGAAGGAAGTAAAACGGTTACTTTGTTGAAGTGAAGCCCCAGTTGATATTTGCTAAGTACTTTCAAAGATTACAAAGAAGGGAAATAAAATTATAACATGATAAATTCCATGCAAAAGAACAGAGAAAGTGATATTGGAATTCTGAAGGGAGGGAAGGCAGTGATGGCAGTGTTGGATAGAGAATTCTGCATAAAAACTATGAGGAAATAAGGTCATTTGAGCTAACTCTGTGAGGTATAAGAACTATCTTGTTTAAATTTGTATCCTCCATGGCTTGTAGAACGATGCCTTTTGTGTTTCAGGCTCTTAATAAATGAGTGTTGAATTCTTTATTGTCTTTTTTTTTTTTATTCTATAGTTTTTGAATATATAGGCGCATATCCTATCTAGTTAGAAAAGGAGCGATATTCAAAGAGTCATTATTACCATAGCAATTTTATAAATGGGGGATGTATTTGTGGACAGCTGCAATTCTGACATCTTTTTCTTATTTTTCTTTTAAAAATTTGAGTTCCAAATTTTATTCCATCTTTCTGCTCCCATCCTCCCTATTTGAGATGGTAAGCAATTATATACAGGCTGTACATAGATATTAAATTAAAACATTTGCATATTAGTCATTTTGTACAAGAAGACTTGAGTAAAAGAGAAATAAAGTTTAAAAAAAAAAAAAAGAGCATGCTTTAGTCTGTATTCAATCAGTATCACTAACCAGAATCTTAAAATTAATTCTTTACAAGAATCTGGGATAATAATGTTAGGGAACTTGGATTGGACTGCATGAGATTGGTGTGAAGGTTTAAAATTTTAAGTCATTGGAAGGTATATAGTTTGAACTATGTAACTTAGTTGGCAGTTCCATAGAGCAATAGTGTCAAACCTGGGAGTTTTAAAAGATGCTGGACCCAAAGTAAGGGGCCTAGGATTTCTGATGATTAGCAGAAAATGGAAGTGGGAGTGGACTAGAGCAGGGACTTGTCTGAACATATCTTTCCAGTCTTGTTAGGTAATATTTTGAGCTAAATCAGCCTTCACAGACCTTCACTCAACAATATTCCATTTCCCATCTCTGCTTCTGCTCTGGTTGTCCTCATATTTAGAATGCATTCTCTCTTTACTTTTGACTCATATTTTCCTCCAAAAAGACAGAGAGAGAGAGAGGTCTCCTTTGGGGCAATTGCTATCATTATCTCTTTACAGTTGGTGTGTTTGAAATATGATTTGACTCTTCCTAATTCTTAAGTCTAGTGTTATATCCACTACAGTAGGTTGCCTCTCCGGAGACTTAAGGGGAGAGATAAAGAATTATTTGACATCCTGAAAGACAGTTATTAAAAGAAACTTTTTCCTACTCGGGTATCCCCACAGAATTTAGACTTGGAAGGTACCTCAGTGACTATGCAACCTACACCCCAGAAGTAATTCCCTTACAATCATCTCACTGCTACTTGTGAAGTTTTTCCTGACAACAAGCCTGGTTTATTTTGAAGCAGCTTCTTATTCTTCTTGGTTTTATCTTTAGTGGCCTAACAGATTAAGTCTAAAACCTAGTGTACATATTATTTCTGCTTTTATTCATACTAGTGAAAAAAATTCTGTACAGCATAGGACCATTGATTACTCTTTGAAGTTGGCTAAAACCATTTAATTTTATCTCTATCTAGCCAACATCTGTTTTTTTCTACAAAATTAGTATGGGATCGGTTATCAAATGGTTTGCTAATAATTGAGAGGCCCATGTTCTTAATTGAAAGAAAAAATGTTCAGGATCCCAGTTTAAAAATACCTGCTCTAGGCAAACTATATCTACAGCATTCTCCTTTCATCTTGTTTAGTAATTATTTTTAAAAGGGAAAATAAGGTTGGTTTGGAATGATGTTCTTAAAGAACAAATACTGGCTCTTTGAAAGCACTTCTACCTATTTTAAATAATCCATTCTAAAGTTGTCCTGGGTATTGAAATCATGCTTACCAGCTTATAATTTTCTGACTACATTTGCTTCCTTTGGGGAGAAATTGAGACATTAGAGTCCTGCAACATCTCTTCCATTTCCTATCACAATGATCATATCCATATCCACTTTTTTCAGTGCCCCTGGAAACATTTCATCTGGACTAAAGTGTCAAGGACACTGAACAAGGACCCCTTTGGGGGAATATCAGCTTACTGTTTCTCTTGTTGTCCTCCTTGACAAAGAGAACAAAACCAAAGAATTGAATTCTAGATTCAAAGCTAGAAGAAACATCAGGGACTATTCAATGCAGGTCCCTTGTTTTAAAAATGAAGGAAATATAGCTCAAAAGGTCTGCTCTCTCCCTTTTGTAGGTGGTTATTATACCAAGTACTGTTCCTATTTATTTATATACGTCCTGATATAAAATAAACAAAATAAGAAAACTTTTCAATTTATTTTTATTTTGTTACTCTGGCTTGCCAACTAATTCCTTTTGCTTCTCCAGTACTGTTAAGGTCTTTTCTGCTTATCCTTTTTTTTTTTTCTTCTAATTGACGTATGGTTTAACATGTAGCCTGAGATAAGAACTGTCAGATAAAGTTGAACACTGATTCTCAAAAAAAGAATTGGTGTATGTGTGTCTATAGTGTCTGTAGCTTTAAAAAAAAAAAAAAAGCCAAAATCTTTCTTTTAAGCAGTCATTCTTTTGCGATAGATCCCTTTTGTCAATCTGGTAAAATCTGTAGACCCTTAAATCAAAATATTTTTAAAGACATAAAATATATTCAGGGTTATAAAGGAAATCAACTATATTAAAATAACAGTTTTGAAAGTATATTTCAAAAACAGCTTCCTGGGTCCCAAGTTAAAAACAACTTTTGTAAAGAAATTAAGTAGTGAAAAAGTTTTGAGCATTTGTAATGTCTGGAAAAGGCAAAGTAATTGTTAAGAACTAAAGACTAGGGTTCAGGAACTATATTTCCATATCGTTCTCTTCTGCAAGAGGCTGGAAATATGGCACAACTAGTAGGTAGTAGTATTGAATTTGCAGAAATTATGATTTTAAAAAATTTAGGTATTTGATTTTCCTTCCTTTTGTCTTTCAAATGGAAACATTTGTTTCTTTCCAACTCTATCTTTTCTGTCTGTCTGTCTCTTCTTCACAATGGAGCTACTAATTTTAAATCCCATTTCCTTTATTAATGAACCTTTTGTATCCAGACCCTTATGAAGAAAAGATCCAATCTGAGCTGATTAGCTGGTCTTTGCAGTTTTCAGAAAGACCACATTAGTAATATAAATCCTGAGGCTATCTTGTTTTTATTTATTCTAAAAGACTTTGGAGCAACAAGTATTCAGTGATGCTTCTATGTGTAATCTTTATGTCTGGCACTTTGTGGCATAGTGAGAATGGTGTGGGGTAACGCTTCCCTTAAACCTTTACCCAGAAACTGGGAGAAATATTTCCACTGTCCTCCTAAAGTTGCTTTGATCTCATTTCTGCCAGCTTGCAGGCTACATATGTTTATTAATATTTTAGAGAAAAGAAAAATAAGCAAACAGCATTGATAACCACAGATCCTAAAGAGCATAGCATGATTATTCTCTCTTGTCCCTGTCACATTCCCAGCATCAAGAATCTTTCCATATCTGGGCCTTTTGTTTGACATTTCCATTCATGGTATTCCTATTGTTATATCCCTGTGCAAAGTGTTTTTACATTTCAACTGATGAGTGACAGATGAAGTCTCCTAAGTGGGGATCCTCATTCAGGATACTGAGCCCTCTTTGGAACAGACAAGCCTTATGGAAGGACCAGTAGTTTGCTTCTAATTTGACTAATTCTGCACAAATTTCACAACTCTGGTGGTGAATAGTACAATAAAAATTTCTTTTCATTAAGAATTAATTGATAAGTCTACCTCTTCACACCTGTATATAACCATGTTATTTGTCTATAATTTTGTTTGTAGTTTTGTCACTTACAACTTACAACAGAATTTTACTATTGTCTTCATATATCAAAATGTTTTCACTATCTTAAGTTGCTTTCCTAACACTTAGTCATCCAGTCCTCCTGTGCCTGGAACATATCATCAACTTCCCTTCATTTATTTATCTTTCTTCATGACACATTTCCAGGTCTCTCTCATTTAATTACCTTATATTCATTTGTAGATACACTAATAGTCATCCAGTAGAAAATTTTCTCCTTAAAAACCAGGACAGTTTCATTTTTGATATATCTGGAGTACTTGAGATATAGCATGACTTAGTGCCATGGAAAGCAACCTTTGCCAGCCTTGGAGTCAGAAAGATAAACTTGAGTTCAAGTTCTTCCTCTAATCTATTTTTCCTGTTTGAGTACTACAGGCCACTTAACTTCTCAGTGCCCTATTTCCCTGGGAGTTGGATCCTGCCTTTCTTTATGAAATAAGTGAGTTGGACTAGATGGTGTTTGGTTATTCAGCTGTCTACAATATTTAGCACCCCCACCCCCAAAAAAAGCAGATGCCAGGTATATATTTAAAAACAGTATGAATAATCTTGTAAGACAGCCTTTTCCTGTAAGGAGCTTACATTCCAGGGATTAATTGATATAGATAAGTAAATGCAAGATAATATAAAACAAATATGCCATGATTTAAAAATCAGGCTTAGTGGAAAGTGTTATTTTAAAATGTTAACATGAAAGAAAGTGTTATTTTAACAAAACTATGAAGGAAGCTGGAGGTTTATTGAAATAGAGAAAAGAAAAGGAAAGCTTCATGGGCTTAAGGAAAAGTCTGTGGAAAAAGGTACAGAATGGGACCAGGAGATCTGTATGGCCTCTTTGGATGAAGTCTAGACTGCTTAAGGGAAGTGTACAACTTGGAAAGACAAAGATTTTGTAGGGTTTTGAATTTTTATCTTGGAAGTCATTGAACAATCAATGAATATTCTTAAGCAGAAAAGTGAACTTAGGCATACTTTTATTTTTAAAACAACAATTTGGGAACTATATAAGACAATAGTTTGGAGAAAGGAAAAATTGGATACAAGGAGCCCACATAGGAGGCTGAGATAACCAAACTACAGTATGAATCAAGAAAAGGGATAGGTGTTAAAAACAATCAGGAGACTTAGAAACTATTGGATGTGAGGAATAAGGATGTGAAACAGAGTAGGCCCTCAGTAAAAATGGGGAAATTGGGAAGGTTGCATTTAGGGGGAAAGATAAGTTATTATTTTGTATATATTGAGTTTCAGGTGCTTTTGAGACATCCAGGTGAAGTGCTGGATTTATAGTTCCTGCTCTGCCACCTCCTATCTATAGGATTTTAAACTTTTAGTCTCATGGGTTCAATTTTCCCACCTATAAGCAAGAGAGTTGGGTCTAAGATCCTGTGTTTTTCAGGTATTTGGAGATTCAGGATTTGACTTTAGGAGAGAAGTGAAGACTAGCAATGTAAAAAGTCATCTGTACAGAGTTAGTCACCAATTAACAAGTATTTTATTCTTCTTAGGTACCAGGGATAGTCAAATTGATGGGAATTGGTAAGATGACCAAGGGAATATAGAGTATGCCTAGGGTAAAGCTCTGGAGTATACTCATGTTAACATGTAGGACATATGGGTAATGGTCCTACAAAAGAGATCTTTTCACAGGTAAAAAGAGAACCTCCAAAAGTAACATGAAAACCCAGAAGTGAGGAAATGATCAACAATGTCAGGTGTTGTTGAAGACTCAGAAGTTTCTTTAAGTTAGAGAATACCAGTATTCTTGATGGAACAAGGTTGTATAGTAACACTCATAAAATCACAAATGCACCCTCCAAAAAAAATAAACATTCCCAACCCTTCCTTTAAGATAGTAAGCAAGCATAATTTATTGAATGCTTGACAAAGTAATTTATTAGATTAATTCAGTCTCTTGGAAAAAACTTTAGTTTTCTTTCACCTGGTGCCCATCTTACCTTTCTTTGCTCCACAGTTATTTGAAATAACTTTTTTGGACTGTACCTGTAATGTTATTGTTATGAAAATTCATAGTGAGTATATTCTTTCTACTAGTGGAGATCACTCACTGTTGTGCTTTTTATAGTTTTAGCTGATAAACTGATAGAGCAAAATGTTCTCTGGGACATATAGCCAGGATATGTCAGAACTTGTACCCAGGTTTTGCTGATATTGAAACTGGTTTTCTATCATAACAACATGCCACACTGCTTCATTTAGAAACATTAGAAATTAGTAACTTGCATTATATTTCATATATATTAACATCCTGATGGTCTCTATAAGAAAGGGGATATCCCCAGGTCTCAAAATCATCATCAACTCAGTTGTCACTAAAGAAATTTACCTTTTCCATCCCTCTTCTGTCAGTGCTATCATTTTTCCCACCTTCCCTTATACAGATGAACTGCTTACTTTTTTCTCTATTTATTTGTAGGTATTGAATGTAATAAGTGCTAAATAATATATGATGATGTGAATCAAGGACTAGATTTTAGGTTGTGTTATGCAAAATTAAGAAAGATATAGACCTGCCATAGTTTAGCAGTTTAATTGCCAAACACTTAAGATGAACTCTGGAAATACAAAAAAAGGGAGTGAGGTGGTGGTAGGGAAACAGTTCTTGCCCTCACTGAGTTTAGTTACAATTCAGAACAAACAAATAAGAAAGTATATAGATTATGATTAGAGAAGGAAGGTAAAAGGGGAAGAGGAAAACTTGAGTTACTTGGTCTAGAGAGGCCTCCTACAGAAGTGATGTATGAACTCTCTTGAAAGAAATTAAGAATGTCAAGAGATGGAGGTGAAGAGGGAAAGTATTGCAACCATGGGGAACAGCCAGTGAAAAAATATGCAGATGGAAGGAGTGTCATATTCAGAGAATAGCAAGTATGCTTGTATTGTCAAAACTGTAGGTCCATGAGGAAGGGGCTAAGTTGTCTTAAAAGCCAGAGTGCTTTATATTTAGTTCTCTGAATGTAGGGCAACTAGTGGATAAAGAAGAAGTGAGTAGCAGAGTCAGACTTTTTTTTTTTTTTTTAAGACAATTGTGGTTAAATGACTCGCCCAAGGTCACTTAGCTACTAAGTGTTAGAGGTTGGATTTGACAACTTCTTCAGGGCCAGTTACCTTATCTAGCTGCCCTTAGGCCTAATTTTTGAAATATATTTTTATTGCTATCTTCTGTTTTTACATTATCTAGATTTTCCTGTATTTTGCCTTTCTTTAAAGAACGAGTAAGAGGGAAAATATAAGCAAAAAATCAGCAAAAACCAACCTATATGGAATACAACTGACATATAGGACCATTCTTTTTTGTCAGTAATTTTCCTGGAGTATATATCTATCAGTAGAATCTTTGGATCAAAAGATGGAGACATTTTAGACACTTTTTAAAATTTTGTATTCATTTTGAACTTAAAAAGATCAAAAACATTTCCATGTATACACATGACATAAAAAGAGGATTCAGTATAAAATGATGGGTTTCCATTACATGCAATTTACTTTTTAAAAACTATGTAACAAATATTACACATTGTTTTCAAAGCTGGCCTGCTTTTCTATGGTTCCTTCTGTTTGTTTTTGTTTTCTGTCTATTTTTTTTTCTCTTGTCCCCCATCCCACCCTCGAAAAAGCTACCCTTAGACACAAATATGTGTGGGTGTGTTTGGGTGTGTAGAGAATATTCTCAGAATAATATTGCTTTTATTGTGTACCATGTTCTCTTGGTTCTGCTCATTTCACTGTATTATTTCATGCAACAATTTCCATGTTTTTCTAAACTTCACCAGATCATCATTTCTAATAACACAATAGTAGTCAATCAGAATCATATATCACACTTTGTTTAGCCATGCCTCAGTTAATGGGCATCTTCTCAATTTCCATCTTTTTTGCCACCACATAGAGCTGCTCTAAATATTTTAGAACATATAAGTTCTTTTCCTTTTCCCCTAATCGTTTTGGAAAACAGGTCTAATAGTGCTATTACGGTGTCATACATACTGGGTGTAATTCCAGATTGCTTTCCAAAATAGTTGGATCAATTTCACCAACAGTGTTATTAGTGTCCCAGTTTTTTTTTTAATGTCTCCTCCAATATTTGTCACTTTCCCCTTCTATCATTTTAACCAATCTAATAGATGTTAGATGATACCTGAATTGTTCTAATTTATATTTCTCTAGTCAGTGGTGATTTAGAGCGTTTTTTCAAATGACTATACATAGTTTTGATTTCTTCATCAAAAAAAAAAAATGACTGCTTCATATCCTTTGACCATTTATTTATCAATTGGGGAATTAATCATATTTTTCATAATTTGAAAAAGTTCTTTAATTGAAATGAGATCTTATTCTGAGAAACTGTCTATTAAATTTCCCCCCCACTTTTCTATTTTCCTTTTAATCTTGGCTACATTGGTTTTATTTGTACAAAATCTTTTTTATTCTTTGTAATAGAAATTATCTATTTTTACACTTCACTTGTATCTTACGCCTCTGTTTTTTATTCATAAATTGTTCTCTTACCATACATCTGATAGGTAATATGTTCCATGTTCTTTTAATTTTCTTGTGATATTTCTTTTTAATTCTAGGTCAATTATCCATTTTGGTTTTATCATGGTAAATAATTTAAGAAATTGATCTATGCCCAGTTTCTATCAGGCTGCTTTCCAGCTTTCCCAGCAATGTTTACCATATAATAATTTTTTATTCAGAAGACAGCATTTGGATTGGGATACTGAGGAAATAGCTCTATGTTGTCCAACCAGTTGTCCAGATCCCTTTTAACTCCTTTTAATGCAAGAGATAGTGGTGGAAGAAGCCTTTATTTCCATTCAATAACTACCTTTTGTGTTTTAGTCAGCAAACTGGCTAAATACTGTTTACAAGGACACTTATATAGAAGGGCAGAACAGATAATAGGAGTCTGTCAGGAGTTTCTGCCCTAGTCTTCATGAATAGAGCTATTCTTTGCACACACAAAAAAATTATCTTTCCTGCTGTTGTCAGTATATATTGAATTCCTACTTTTCTATCATTTTTTCACCTGTTAAATGTGTTATACAATAAATGCTTTAATAACAAGTAGTCCTTCATTTTTCTAACTTACACTGTCTATATAGACTACGTAGTTTAACGCCATGTCATTGCCTTTTTTAAACTTACACATATACACATGTACACATGGCATTTGTTTGTTTACTGTCACATGTGTGTGTTTCTTATCACCATATGTTCAAACTGAGATTTGTTAAAGACCTTGGCTTAAAAAAGCCAAGCTCAAACAAGGACAGATAACAATTAACTATAATCATTTCCTGCTGCATATTGTATGTCCACTCTGTTTCACTAATATACCTTCCTTTTTCTTAAGATAGTTTTGATAATTACTTTTTTATAATTTTAAGATCTGATACTGTTGACAGTTTCTTTTAGTTTAAAAACTGTTAATTAAAATTTTCTCTTGGTACTATTTTTACGTTATCCAAATTTCCCTCTTTATCATTCTTTCTCCCAGAAACAATATTTTTAAAAGAAAAAAGAGAAAAAACAATCAGTAAAACTTATCAAAATACTGGGGGGGGGGGGGGTGATTGCAAATTACTTCCATGGTTTCCAAAATGTGTGGCCCTCCAACCTCAGCAAAGATTTGGAGAAGGTGTCTTTTTATACTTATTCTTTGGAGGCATGCTTGTTCTTTGTAATTTTACAATATTCACTTTCATATGATTTGTAGTGGTTCCTTCATTTACACAATGATGTTTTTGCATGTATTCTTTTCCTGGCCCTGGTTACTTGACTTTCTTACTTCATGTTCACTTCATGTTCTTATAAGTCTCTGCCAATTTGTTGGCTATGAAATGAAACCTCAAAGTTGTTTTGATTTTTAATTTCTTCATTTTTAGTAATCTGGAATATTATTTCATATTATTAACAGCTTATAATTCTTTTGAGGACTGTTTCTTCCTATCTTTTGCCCATTTATCTATTTGGGAATGACTTTTTTAACATTGTAGTCATTTTTAACATTGAGTACACAATTTGATAGTTGTCTTTTCCTGTTTTCTTAGGTAATAAAAGGCTGCTATCTTAAAACTGAAGAGAATTTTTTTTAAAGTTTAGATATAAACAATTTATTTCAATTCAACAAGCATTTATTAAGCCTCCAGGGGTCCAGTTTTATATCAGAGATCTTAAGGATCTTGTATATTATGGTCTAGTTACTGTGTTAGGATCTAGGAGTATAAAGACAATTAATTAGTCCCTGCTCTTAGGGATTTTAGATTTGACAGAACAAAAGAGTATTCTACCTAACTTTATGTTCTTTATTCATACTTAAAAGAGGATTTAAATCAAAATTGAGAGTTGGTATCTTCATTTACCTTTGTTGAGGCAAGTTGTATGTTAATAACTATAATACAGCCTTTATTTCCAGTGTGGAGTTTATTTTGAAGGGTTTTATTTTTGTTGCTTTTCTGTGCCATAGAGTATAATAAAATTAATTACACTTTTATACCTAACTTTGGATATTTATAGTCTTATGTACTTTTCTCACTTTAAAATTCAAACTTATAACTTAATGCTGCTACAATTAGCTGTAATCTTTCAATCTCATTGCCAAACTGTACTTTGTAAACCAATCTAAAACTTGTTAAGGTTTTATGTGTATTTTTCTTACCATGGCTTCATGAAAACTTAATAATATTTTCCTTAAGTATCTAATTAAATATAGTTGATTGGTAATCTCTATAGAATGAAACTATAATTTTAGACAAAATTGATAGATCAATGCAAATTTATTCTATTGACTTAACTATTACTTGTATTAAAAGTGTAATTTAGCCTAATATTATTCCTATTTTCTTGCTACAGAATATATATTCAATTCTCTGGTTTGATTAGTAAAAGCCAAATACAGAGTAAATTTATTATGGATTTCCATGAGGATGTTTGTCAGATACCTTTTACTTTCTGTTTGTTCTTTGATTTCTTCTATTACACAGTTCTTTTTATAAGATGTCCTGGTAAAAGTATGGGACTGGATATCAGAACTGTTTTTCTAGTACCTGGCTCCATCATTACTATATGATCATCCACTCAGCAGACATTTATTAATTATCCAGTAGGTATGAGGGATACAACGACAAAAATGATGTCTTTAGATGTAGTGAGCCTATTTTTATTGAGGAGACAAGAACAACATATCTGATAATAGGACAAGGTGACAGGGAAAATGTAATTTCATATTTAGCACCAATACATCACCTTTCTTGGGAGGCTGCAGTTTAGACCTGACCATGATGAGTCCAGTAGTCTGCCAAGCATATTTATGAGTGCTTTTAGGGATATTTATTATTACTATGTAAGAATATCTATCTAAAGCCCCAATACATTCAGAATAAACTATGAAAACTTAAAATAGTAATTGTGGGAGAATTACTTACATCTGGAAGTCTATATCCACCATTACCAGTTCCTTCATTTGTTCAGTTTCTTTAAAGTATAGTAAATTTTTATTGGCCTGATATAACTTATTTATGGATTTGTAACACATTTATACTTAATTTTTTTAAGGGTTAGTTTGAATGTTTAAAAAGCTTGAAAGTTTTTAAGAAATGACTTGATCATCCTATAAAGGGTTTAAAATTTTTGACTCATTTTTATATAATAAAAACTTGTTATGTAACTGAAGATCATAGATTTAATTTTAATCATAAGATCAAATTAATGATAGATTTAGATACCACAGAGGATATCTTGTCCAACCTTTTTTATTAGATAAAGAAATTGAAACTGAGAATGAAAGTGATTTGGGAAGGTTACACAGCTACAAAAGCAGGATTTGATCCCTGGTCTTCCTGACTCCAAGTCCAAGACTGCCCTCCCTAACCACTCCTTCCTCCCCCACCCCCTTGCACAATCTCTTTCATTTTTTTTTGAACTGAACTTAGGAGCATAATAAACAGAAGACAAGTTCAGATCCTGGTTCTTCTGTTTTCTACCTGTGTAACCCTTGACCCCTTAGGGACTTTATTTTACTCATCTGTGTAATAAGATTTAATTGTATGACCTTACAGGGCTTTTCCAGTTGTACTAAATCTTAAAATTTTTCCATTTATCTGATAACAAATAATAAATTAATCTCTCAGAATTTTAAAGTAGCATGGCCAAGGAGAGCACTAGGATGATTCCATTTTCTACCTTTTGCAATAATAATATTTGAATTTATCGAGTGGAAGAACCAGCTTCAAAACCAGGAAAGACTTATATTTTGGTCCTATCTCTAAATATCTCCTGGCTATGTGACCCTGGGTAAGACACTTACATTCTCAATGCTCAAAGACTTCTCTCTAGGTTACAGAGAAGATGCTACTGGCTTGCATTGGTAGAAAGAATTCTCTGCACAAATGAAATCACAAGACCAATCTATATCCTTAACTTGAGATTATAAGATCAAAAGTGCTATTTATCTTAGAATTATTCCATTTAGGCTAAACATTAACTATTTAAGCATCTTATGATTTGAAACTTCCCTTAAATTAGCTGAGACATCATTTCATCTTTTTTAAACGAGAGGAAGGTAAAACCATCGTTATTCACATACATATCTTGATGACAATTTACTTTTGATTGAACTAAAAATAAGGCTTTTGTTTAATTAGAGTACAAAATTAAAGATAATCATTTAGGAGAACCCATTTCTTGCATTTTTCAGAAAGTTCTACTTCTATTAGTCTCAGAAAAATAACAGAACTAGCAGCAGCTGTCCAGTAGTGAGATAAGCTGCCTCTGAAGATAGAGGATTCATAATAGAAATCTTCAAACAGACATTGAGTAGTCATTATGAGTTGGAATGTTATCAAAGACATTCCAACTCTGGTACAAGTTGAACTTTTAGTTTTCTTTTTTTCTCCTGAGACTTTGTGAATTACCTGAATTTTTAAAAACTAAGATTTCTCTATGATGAATGAAATTTCTCTTTTAGGAAACAAATTATAAAACTAAGAATTGGCTTTTAAGATTTGTTTTGTTTTTAGCATTGCTTATTATTTCTTCTGAATAGACACTCCTTGAATATGCTGAGAAATGGAAAGCCTCAGAAGATCCTTTACCTTTGTTGGAGGTTTACACAGTGGCTATTCAAAGCTATGCTAAAGCACGACCTTATCTTACCTCTGAGTGTGAAAATGTAGCATTGGTGCTGGAACGATTGGCACTGTAAGTATATTTTTCTGGAAATCAAATCATGGATTTAAATTTTCATGATCTTTTAGATGCTATCTTAAGAAAGCTTGATGTTAAATAGATTTGTTAAATCTGTCAATACAAAAACCACTCAATTTTATTTGACTCATTGGTATATCCTTACCAACCTTTTGCTTTTCAGAAGCTGTGTAGAGCTATTATTATGTCTGCCCTTTGAATTATCAGATAATCAGTGGAAAGAGTTTCAAGTGTTGGTGCAGGTAAGAATTTGTAATATTTATGTTCCAAATGGCTTTGCTTCATATTTTAAAATACAAAATTTCAATTTGTATTAGGTAGCAAAATAAGCACATACATTTCAGTAGGCTCATTAGCTCTTGCACTATTCCTTGACAGTCCAACCAGCTTGGGTTTTTCAAAGGAAGGCAACTACCCATGTTTGAATTTAGAAATGACCAGTTTACTAACTTGGCTTTGTTAAGCCAATTAATTTACACTTTTCTAAAGATGATATTATATTTAATTCATTCAACAGGCATGTATTAAGTGTTCATTATTTTCAAAAACTACTCTAGACAGTGGGGATTAAAGACAAAACAAAAAATAGTATCTTCTTAAGAAGTCTATATTCTTTGGAGATGAAAGTACACATGTACCAGAAAAGCTATGTAAGTGTTTCCTGTTACCAAAATATATTTGAAAAAAATATACAAACTATTTGGAGAAAATGCAGAGTGGTTTTAAGGATAAAAAAATAACATTAGCAACTAGTGGAAATGGAGATTTCAGGATAGGTCTATAGGAAGGGATACTTCAGCTGATGCTTGAAGAAAGCTAGAAAGTCTTATCTATTGGTCATCCTGCAATCTAGGGGAGGAGGTGGAGGGAAGGAGGGGAAAAATTGGAACAAAAGGTTTGGCAATTGTCAATGTTGTAAAATTACCCATACATATAACTTGTAAATAAAAAGCTATGAAATTTTTTTTAAAAGTCATTTAGTTTTCTTATTGCACTTACAGTCATCATATTGTTAAGGCAGCACTTACTTTTCTCTAATTTTTGTATTATTTGATAGCTTTGATTTAGGAACAAGAATATAAAAGAACAGCTTATATTCTCTTATATATTCCTCAGAACCAAACACAGAGCATGGTACATTGTAGGTGATTTTTAAAATATGTTGATTGTATAATTTAGTTAATTGAATTAATAACATATTTTTCTAATGGCTGGGCAAAGTCCTTCCTACAAGCTGTCAAAGTGTGTCTATGAAGAGTTGTAAAAATACCTTTTTAGTTTTATCAGTTTTTATAATTGTATAATCCTTATTAGGGAATGACAAATAAAAATAGTGATGAAGTAAAAGAATATTAGTTAGCCTGAAAAATAATTATTTTGTTTATAAGTCTATTTTTGCCTAAAGTAAAATAAGATGTTACAGTATTTGATAGTAAAATACATATTTATTCATTTGTTTTTTCCCCATTTCCTATTCATCATGGAGCTCAGATTGTGATGAATATTATGTTTTTTCAAATATACTTACTAACAAAAGACAGTTTGTAGATTTTTATATGCAAATGTAATATTGAGCTACTTTGCACATTTTGTTATTACCTTTGTTTTTTGTTTTTTGTTTTTGTTTTGATGAAGCAATTGGAATTACAAGTGACTTGCCCAGGGTCACATAGATAGGAAGTGTTAAGTGTCTGCAGCCACATTTGACCTCAAGTCCTCCTGACTTCATAAGTATTATCTTTTGTACAAGGGTGAAATAATAAAAATATTTGTGTGTGTGTGTGTGTGTGTGTGTGTGAGAGAGAGAGAGAGAGAGAGAAAGAGAGAGAGAGAGAGATTTGTTTTGTTATTTTTCTAAAACTCCAGATACTTTATTTAATCTTTAATGGAGAGTTATTAATCAGACTTATTTATATTTCTTATTTAAAAAGAAAAAAAAAAGACGTACACATATACTTCAGAATTTAATTTATAATTTGTGCGTAAAATTAAATGAGCAACATTTGAAAACATTTGTGTGTGTGTGTGTGTTTCAGAATAAAATTTGAAGTAAAAATACAAAAGATTAGTTTTTCCCTTTGGGGATTTTATTCAAAACCATATTATTCATTCAAGTGGTACAGTGAATGGAATGCTGACCCTGAAGTCAGGAAGACTTGGGTTCAAATCCCGTCTCAGAGATTTAATGAATACCAGTTATGTTATCCTAAAGAAGTCATTTAACCTCAATTGCCTAACTACCCCCACAGAAAAAAATTTTTAAATATACCTATTGGTGCCATCAACATATATTGGTTGTGTGTGTGTGTGTGTGTGTGTATTACAAAGGGGGAAGGAGGAAGAGAGGGAGAGAAAAGGAGACGAGGGAGGGAGAGATACATACAACACACACACAATCTAGAATGAATTTAAAGTCAGTTTTGTAGAGTGGCAATTCTGATCACTTCCATGAAATACTGATTTGATGAACTGTATTCAAATGTTTATATTTGTTTTATAATAGCAATTCTCTCTGTAAATATAGAAATTAAGTTTTATATTTGCTTTATTGCTCTTTTGGATTGATTATTTAAAATCAGAAATGAAAGCATTAAGCATCAGTAATATAAGGTTTTGTGTTTGTTTTTTCAGATAAAACTTGATAAGCTATTTCAAAAGTTGATGTGTTGTTTAATCATTCAGTCAGGTTCAACTCTTCACGACCCTATTTTGGGGTTTTCTTTGCAAATTTTTGGAGTAGTGTGTAATTTTCTTCTCTAGTGGATTAAAGCAAATAGGTATTAAATGATTTTACTTGGTCACAAAACTTACTTAATAAGCTTCTGAGTCCAGATTTGAACTGAAGTCTTACTGACTTCAGGCCTGGTGCTTTATCCACTAAGCCACTTAGGTGTTTTTTATTTTAAAATTATAAAATTATATATATATTTATTATTTATATTTATTTATTTATTTATTTCAAAATGCTTTAGTGTTGCTTTTAAAAATATAATCCTAACTCTTGTGGTTTCTGATGTTTATAGGTAGCTCATCAAAAGCTGATGGAGAATGGAAGCTGTGAATTGCATTTTTTAGCTACTCTTGCCCAAGAGACTGGAGTGTGGAAAAACCCAGTATTACATGCGATTCTTTCCCAAGAATCATTGGATAAGGAAAAAGGTAAAAATTTTAGAAAGAGAAAATACATCTGTTAATATACAAAAATAAATATAGACTATTTTGTGAAATCTTATTTTATAATTTTATTTTTTAAAGACCTTTTAAAATAATCTTTCCTTTGAAGTTCTCAAAGCATTTGTGTTTAATCTCATTCATCCTCAAGGCTCTTTCTTATCTGTCAAGAAGGTTAGGAGAGGGCGCATTCAGAGAACCTTTCAGTGGTAAAATCATCTTTTACAGGAGTAAGTGGTTTCAGTGGTCAGTTTTTCTTGAATATTTTGAGGGATAGACGGCTCATTTTACAGACTGGGAAGCTTAAACCAAGTGGAAAATTATTTCTCCAGACTTTGACAATGTCATTAATAAAGATAATAAAAACATAGGTCTCAATTTACATTTCAGTACTCTTACTGCTAGAACTCATTGCCCCTTTCTAGATTTTCTGGATAATTTATAATCATAGTATTTTGTAGATACAGAGTTAGAAAGGAACTTTACAAGTCTTGCAGTCTAATCCTCTTATTTTACAGATGAGAAAACTGAGACTCAGAGGGGAAATGACTTTACCAAGGTTGTACATGCAGTAAATGACATACTTAGGAATTGTACAGAGACCCACTGACTTCAAATCTGTACTCCGCTGCCTTCGTCTTTAATGTTACTAACTTTAAAGATGTCCCAGCTAGATTTAATTAATAATGAACCTATTTGCAAGGAAATTGATTGGCATCATGCTGAAGTAGACTACAGCACTACTCTGTTAATATGAATGATTTAGCCATCTCACAATTGCAAAGAAGATACTGATGATCTTGGATAAAATTTTCCCTGAAAGTTCCCTATATGCATGAAATTAGTTTTGTCAGAACAATATGAATGTGAACACACAATAGTCATGTTTATATGCAGACCATATAAAGCATTGTAGAAAAAAACAGCTTTTCATTTTTGTGTCCTTAAGGATTTTGCATTTTAATGAGTTTAGTAGGACTTTTATCAAAGGTTGGGGGTGGGTAGGAGGAAAAGTATCTAGATTTCTCTCAGAGTAGTGGAACTATGAAGAATTTAGGCTTTTCTGTTTTTGTTTTCTGAGGGCTGGGATTTTTTTTCCCCTTCTTTTAGGATTCAGTATAATAAATGTTGATTTTGGTGCTATATTCAAATATTTGAATGACAGGCCCTATTCTGTTAACAAAAAAATGTGTCTTTTGATTATCAAAGGTAAATAAAGTACTAGTTATGAAATTGATATAAAAAATCTTCAAAATTCTAAAGCCTTTACTTTTTAAAAACAGAACATTTGTGAAGTTTAAGAGTAAAATAGAAACACTTTTTTCCACTTAAAGAAAGGTAATTGGAGCAGGGTTCAAAGGACAAATTATAATTGATTGTGACACTCCTAAATAGGGTACTCTTATTCCCTAAAAGCCAGTCACTGATCTGACAGAAAAAGTTATCTTCCTTTTGCAGTCTCATTATAAAATCTGCTTCATTTTCCCAAATTCAGAAATGGTCAGAAATAGGACATAAGGGTGATGTAGTGGAATGAGCCCTAACTTGTAGTTAAAGGTCATGGGCTGAAATCCTGGTTCTTTCACTTAATATGTGTGATTTTGGACAAGTGATTTACTCCCTCTGAGAGTTTTATTTTCTTCGTTTGAAAAACGAATGATCTCATATGATTTGTGAAGTCCCTTCTAGTTCTAAATCTGAACCAAAGCAATTTAGTTTATAAATTTACCTTAATTTGAAGATCTTTCTATTTCTCTGTCTTTTGCTCTGTATTTTAACTTTGTGTGTATATTTGCTTTTCTTAAATGTTAAGTCAGGGTGTTTTTTTGGGAACGTCAGGTATTCATTCAACCTACTTGGGGAAATATTTTTCCTGGAGTAATCACTCCAGAGAACACCTACTGCATTATCTCCTCCTAATTCTTAAATTTTTCAAATTTCATATGTAAATGGCACATGATTATAAGTGGAGAAGCATATTTTGGAACCTTGTAATTATTTTAACTGTATGGTAACATTGAAAGAATCATTAGTTATTGTCATTAGAATCAATAGTTATCGTCATTCAAATGTTGGTTTCTCTTCTCTTTCCTTGTTTCTTGCCTTCTTTTTGCCTGTGGACCATGATATAGAATTGAGTATTTTTTGTTGTATTTCTTAAGTTTCATAGTTACTCTTCTTTATAATAGCTGTTATTTATATAGCATTTAAAGTTTTTCCAAATACTTTTATAATACATTGTATTTTGAGCTTCACAAAAGCTTTATGAAGTAGGTCTTATAGATATTATTGTCAGCTAACTTCCCTCTACCCCTCATATGATCATCAAATATTGTAATGATAACAACTCTCATTTATACAGCACTTGAAAGTTTGTTATTAAAGTATTTTTCTTACAACAAGCCCATATGGCTTATCAACAATCCTTATAAAAATTTCTAGTATGAGCATTATTATTTCCATTTTAGAAATGAGGAAACTAAGCTAATTTGTGATAACTTCTCTAAAGTCATACACAACTAATTTAATTCAACAGACATTTTAACATTGAGGTTACAGAGCACAAAAATGAGAAGTAATCTGCTTACTTTCTTGTAGTCATTTCAAAACCAGAATTAGAAACTAGGTCTCTTGATTCCAAGTTCATTGTTCTACAATGGACAAATATCATTAGAATCTGATATAAAAAGTTGTAAATACTAATTATCATCACTTTTGTAGCCAACTATCTTATTCCCCAAACTCTGAATTCTTCTTTCCTCAGATTTAACCAAAACAAGTCATAACTCCCTATAGTAAAAAAGGAGTATGATCAAAAACGATTTTCTTGAAATGTGTTTAAAAAAAAAAAAAAAAACCTTTACATATTGAAGTGTTAAAATGGTGTCATTTAAGTTTTATGCATTATTAGACATGACTAAAATAAAAACATTTCTTTCCATTAATTCAAATAATAGTTTTAAAGCTATAAGATACACTTTATGATAATCAAACTTTGTGGTTCTAATGGGTCAGAAAAGTTTCTTCCCTCAGCATAATAGTTAGACTGTTGAACTTAAGAGTTAGGAGACTTTTAAGCTCAAACCTCACATTTAATATTTTGTAATTGTGTGCTTAGAAACATCATTACTTAACTTTCAGCCTCAGTTTCTTCATCTGAAAAATGGGGGTGATTCTGGTAGGACTTCAACAAGGTTTATGTGAAGTTCAAAACTATTTTATGCTTGTAAAATACTCTGAAAACAAAAATTCTAAATATTCTGTTGTCATTTGATTCAGAGAAAAAGACTAAGGGGTCTCACTTAAGTAGAAGTTAACTTAATTTTTTAGGGAACCTTCTTTTATAATATATCACATATTCAGTTTCCTTACCTTAATTTTAGGATATTTTATCATGAAACATGATACATTCATTTACTACTTAAATTTTTTTTTTATTTTCCTTTGACAAATGTCATTAAACAGATCATTTTCATGTACACAAAAGAAAAGGACTTTAAATAATACATTTGTATTTAGTATAGTTCAGCTTACTTTAAAAATAGGAACAGGGAGCACAAAACCTTGTTGAAAACAGAAAAAACTATAAAATATATTTGTCCTGTTTTATAGCAGTTAAGGAAAAAAGTAATGGAGTACATAAAGTAAGGAGAGAACTCCTGGACAAGGAAGTAATGGAACAGAGAATAGAGAGGCATAGGTTAAGTTCTAATAGCTTTATCACACACATTCTTATATTTTACTTAGATTTCTAATTAGGTTATCACTTTTTCTCTCTCTTTTTTGAGAGCTGATTACTTGCTAATTAATAGCTTAGTAGCTCCTTAACTGCTTCATCTTTAGAAATACCCATTTGCATGGTATTTTTTGCCAGTTTATTGCCAGGATGAACTTTGCCATTTCTCTGAAAGTTAGATTTGTCCTATAACCCTGAGGTTCTTTTTCTTCTTTTCTTCAAAACCTTTCATTAATAACTTTAATTTTGCCTTTATATTTAAATCTGCTTTTCTGATATTAATTTTTCATTGTAACAATTCCTCTTTGCTCACTTTCCCATTCTAGTTTCCTTTTTTTTTTTTTTTCTGACTTAGGAAGTCAAGCCATCTGTTTGATTAACATGTTTGCCATATCTCAAAATTATTTCTTTATAGCAATATCATCTTGAGCCTTTGAAAGATTATTTTGATATAATTCCTGTTTTTGGTATCTTTCTAGTTTGCCTTTCCGAGGCAAAGAAGCTAATTTAATACTTTTGACTTGTTTATAATCGGAATAGCCATATTTTTATTTCATATTTTCTTGCATATTTTACATGTGATTTAAAATCGCGTGTAGTTTTTTTCCATGTGACACTAAACTAAACACAGTGCCGAAATTAATGAGTTTTCTTCTTACAGACATTTGAAAAAAATCTTGCCCTGTATACCTATTTTTTGATCAAGTCAGATATATTAGCATTTGTTTTATCTGTGTTTTGATGTTTTAATTTCTTGAATTAGTTTGATATGTAGAAGAGAAATAGGGTCAAAAAACTTTAAAAAATAAAAGAAAAAAGATCAGGAAAAAAGTGACACCTGTATAATTTGTTTTTATATGTTGACATTGTTTACTAAAAACTACTTAAATATTTGGATCCAAGATAATCAGTGATTAATAGATGGGACTTTGACTTGTGCAACTTAATATTTTTATCAGTGTTATGAATAAAATCCTCAGTGGAATTGTTATCAAATTTTAAATTGACACAAAGCTAGAATAGTTTACATATTGTGTCATGGAGTTAGGTTACAGAAATATCTGAATAGACCAGAGCAATGGGATTTATTTATAATAATACTAAATTAAACAAAAAAAATGTAAAATGAGATTTATTTTAGAAGAACTTCTTATTAAGATATAGTTGAGCTGATAGACATTACAATACTTCCTTAGGTGAAGATTCTTTTATTCTTTGTGATTACTAACAATTCATACAGGAAAAATCAAACACATGAAAAATGTCCATTGTCCAGATCAAAATGAGAGAATTGAATGGTCAGTCTTCTAAGTTATCACATTACATACACCTGGGAAGAGCACTGCAGATAAGCCAATGAGTTAGGCTCAGAATTGAATAAAAGAAAACAATAGTTGGCATTTGGTAAATTGCACGATGCTTTCAACAATCCCAAGGTGTGCCCAAGTACAAAACCACATCTTTTTTTTAAACACAAATGTTCTCCAGGTGATATGCTGTAGGTGACAAATCTTGGAACACCACAATCTTTAAAGAATCAAAGTTGCAGGTTGCCCAAAGGACATTGGAGAGCTGCCTAGTGTTGCCGGGTATGTTGTAGAGGGAATTCTCATTCTGGTACTTTTATACACAGATTGGACTAGAGAGCCTCAATGGTACCTTCCAAATCTGAGATTTCTGTGATTCACTTTAGCTTTGAAATATTAAATAAAACATTTGGAACCTAATCATTCTAGCAGAGTGTTACAAGTACTTAACAAAATAATAAGAAAAGTAAAGAGTAAATATCTAAAAGGGAAAAATAAAATTAATACTAGGTAAGTATTATACTCCATTTGCAAATAGGAAAAACTATGATTTAAGGGATATTGTCATTAGATTAAAAAAAACCTTTCATGTTATTACCATATAAAATTTTAAATATTAAGGGAAAGAGTTCCTCTTTGTAGATGATGGAACACACTATTGTGAAACCAGAATGTTAGAAAGGGACTTCAAATAGTTTGTCAACTGAAAAATAAAATATACAAAGATTAATGGTATATAGACACTACTCTTCAGGAAATATAAAATAAGTTCTTAGGAAGAAAAACGCTTCATCCATGTAAGTTAAAAGCTTCTGAAATACCATATCCACATTTATATGGCTGACCATTGGGAATCTCCAAAGATTCCAACCCATAATGCTATGAAGTTAATAATTATGCAAATAAAAAGAACTTAGTAGTATGTTTTTGGACAACTTTGAATATTACCAATTAAAGCAGTATTATTTCTACCGCTGTTAAATTAAGTATTTCAGAATTTATTATGATGCCTCTTCTGATATTTTGTAACTTTAGTGGCCAGAAATTACTACTGAGTTTTTGAAAATATAGCTGCTTCATCAGGTCAGGAACTTTTTTTTTTTTTTTTTTTTTTTTTTTTTGGGAGGGGGGGGAGACAAAACAGCCTAACAATACAATAGCAATTACAAAAAAATTTGGTGCTGTCTGCCCTTTTGGCTTTTAAATTTCTTGGGAATATTTGTATTTCAAATTATAGTATTGTTGAATTAGAATTTTCTGTTAATAATGTGTTATTTTTATCTTTCGAAGTGAATGAATTTTTAGCCTTTGAGGGTCCCATCTTGTTGGATATGAGAATTAAACATCTAATCAAAACAAATCAGTTAACCCAAGCTACTGCCTTAGCAAAGCTGTGTTCTGACCATCCAGAGCTTGGTACAAAGGGCAGTTTTAAGCAAACCTACCTTGTCTGTCTCAGTACAGCATCACCAAATGACAAGTTAATTGAAGAGGTAAGTATATTTTCTTTACTGAGATTGCTTATAAAATTTATAAGTATATAGCTAAAAATTCTATAAGTATGAATTTTTAGCTGTCTTGTTAATTCAAGGGAAGAAAGATCATAATGTTTTTGTTTCTTATCCTTCAAATTAGTCAAATTATAGATGGAATTCTCTTTGTTCTTTCTACTTTAAGTAAATTTCTCTGACCTGCTATTTTAGCTAGTAGTGTTATCTTAAAGAAGCAGTTAAAAGGCAGCTAGGTGGTACAGTGGTTAGAGTACCAGCCCTAAAGTCAGGAGGACCTGATAGAATTTTAGCTCCAGTCCTTTTTTAAAGTGGACTCAGACACTTAACACTTCCTAACTGTGTAATCCTGGGCAAGTCACTTAACCCCAATTGCCTCAGCCAAAAAAAAAAAAAAAAAATGCAGTTAAATTATAGAAAATATGTAATGGTTAAAAATCATCATTTTGTGTCAGACTTTAAAGTTATCTTCAGCAATAAGCCATTTATCATGAATTTAAAATTCAAAAACATTTATTAAGTGTCTGCTATATACAGAGCAATCTACTAGTACTGAGGAGAATGAAGAGGTAAGTAATATGCAATTTATTTAATTTTTTACATCTCTGTCCATTCTTTAACATTTTCAAAGTCATTATGTAGAACTTAAAAGTCATTTCTCCCATGAAAGACATTTTTCTTCTTTTTAAATCAAAAACATAATTATTTGTACCTATTCTGAATATTTTGTGAGTTTTATCACTCTGATGTAAATTATTATCATTGGTACAAAAATTACTTTAAGTCATTTTAATTCTCTTCAGCTCTTTCCTCTGTAGAATGAAAGGGTTGGACTAAATAATTTCTATTCCTTTCAAGCTTTAAATCCTATAATCCAATGACAAGTGCTTAAGGGTGAGGAGGGGAGTTATTTTGCAAAATAATTAGGATCTCTGTTTGAAGTGGATTTTTTTTTTCAGTCATCAGATAATGTACCCAATTCTTAGGTAAAGTTGAGGGAAGTAAAAATTTCCAATTCTTGAATTCCTTGGATTCCAATACTTGAATAATTATTTAAACAACAGGGAAAGCATATTAAAGCAGTTATTAAATGGTAATGACAAGTATTTGTGGCATAGTGAATAGAAAGCCTGTCTCAGAATCAAAAAGACTTGGTTTAAATGCTTTTTTTTTCTAGCTCATCATCCTTATCACACACTTTCCCCACTTATGGGTGTTCTCCGAGATTTTCTTAGGCTCCGCTCTCTTGGTAACCTCATTGGCTTTCTCAGCCCTGAGCCATTTTGAGCCTCCACATCACAAATTGCTACTGGATTGGATATTCCAATTTTATGGCTATTCCAAATTGAATGTTCTTTAGATATCTTAAATTCAGTATTTCCAGAACTGAATTCACGGCTTTTTCCTTAAATTTCTTCCCTTTTATAATTTCTGTGTTTCCATTGAAGGCCCAACTATTCTTTCTGTATCTTAAGTTTAAAGTTCATAATCTTGGCATTATCCTAGATTCCCTGCTCTCCCTTCCTGGTACTTAGCTTATAGTATAGTATATTTAATCAATTCCTAAATCTTGTCATTTCTATCTCTGCATCTCTTCCATCTGACCCCTTCTTTCCATTCCCACAAATACCAAGCCATTATTACCACTTGCTTTGTTAATTGCAGCAGTTTCCTTATTGATTCCATCTTTCTTTAAGTACATATCTGACCTTATATGTGACCCCCTCTTGTCACTTCTAGGATAAAATATAACTCATTCCATTTAACTTTTTCCTATGCCTATCCTATCCAGTCTCACTAGACATCCCTCCTGCTGCATTCTGTTATTCAACCAAACTGGCCTTTTCTCCATTTTGCATACATGACACTTCCATGCCCCATCCTATCCCACATGCCTGAAATGCCTCAAAGATTCCCTGTTTCCTTTGAAGTTATTGCTCTGGTACCATCTCCTGCATAAAGGCTTTCTGGATTCCCTCACACTGCCAGTGTGTTCCACCTTGTATTTAATTACTTTGTGTATACTTAATATTTATACTGTAATAAATCAATGTATGTTTTTGTCCCTCTCATTAGAATGTGAACTTCTTGGGAGTAGGGATTGTTTCATTTTTATCCTTATCCCTGGTACCTAGTCTATAATAGACACTTAAATAGATGCTTTCTGACTTATTCTGTGATCCTAGGCAAACCATTTAACTTCTCAGTAACACAAGCAACTCTCTTAAGACTAAATTACAGAATTTCCTGCTACTGAAATTCTCTAAAGTATTGAAATCACAGGTCCAATTTATGCCTTTTAAAGGATCCAAAAATAATTTGAATTGTACCATTCTGACCAGATTCTGCACTTTGATTTGTTTGAATAAGTTTCTTAAACACCTCTAGATTCCTAAATAGCATTCTTTCTTACTCATTCTTAGAAATGAATTTTTGTCTAATAGTTCTTCCTTTATGAAAGGTAATTGTGAACCTTTTTGAGTTGACAGCTCTTAAAATCCTTTCCCCAGCAACCATTTAGTACTGTTTATCTTTAACTTCAGAAAAGTTAATTTTAATCTCAGTCTTTCTCCCTCTACTCTCTTCCTTCTTTCCTCTTCCGCTGCTGGTACAGTGCCTTGAAAAAAATCACCTTATATCTATTTTGCATATAACATGTTTTTCTGCTGCTCTTTTTTTTTTTTTTTTTTTTTTTTTTTTTTGCTGAGGCCATTGGAGATAAGTGACTTGCCCAGGGTCACACAGCCAGGAAGTGTTGTCACATTTGAACTCAGGTCCTCTTGACTGCTGGGCTGGTGCTCTATCTACTGCCCTATCTAGCTTCCCTCATATAATGTATTTTCTGATAGAATTTAAGCTCCTTCAGGGTAGGGATTGTTTCACTTCCCCAATTCCTTGCATGGTACTTAGCTTATAGTATAGACACATAATAAAGATTTGTTCAGTGCTTATCATGTGTTTTTTTTTTTTTCCTTTTACCTGAAATATCCCTCTCTTTCTCTTTGCCTTTTAAATCCCAATCTCTTAAAGCCTAATTCAAATATACTTTTTTCAAAAATTCCTTAAATATATATATGTTGAGGTAGAAAAACACATAAATCTTTATGAAATTTGTGACATCTTTCTGATATGCTTATCATCTATTAATATGTACCCTAATTAGTATTATATGTGCTCTTAACTTCACAAATATTATATGCCCTTTTTTCTTCAAGTCTATTACAATGCACAGTATCCAACAAATAACCAATTACAGTATCCTCTAAGTCTTTTAACTATATACACAGCTTAATACAGCAGGGACAAAGAGAAGTTTGAGATAATCTTAATTCTTAATTTGTAAAGGCCATGAAAGTGATTAGCTTTATTACAAATCATCCCTCAGCTTTAGTGTATTCCCCAGCCTGTGTCATTTCATAAAATATACCTTGTTAATTTAGCTATATATTACAGTATTCCATCTAGCATACTTAGCCATCTCCCTCCCATCCTAGTTAACCATAAAGATAAATCATGGTCTGAATTGTTGTCCTAATGGGAACAGGTCACTCCATGGGATGACCTCCAGGATAAAGTCATCCATGTGAGAAGGAAAGAAAAAAATTCCCAGATTTTCCAGTGCCCATTATTCTGGGACTTGCATGATTCTACCATTGGTGTATTATATAGGACCTAATTCTGTAACTGTTTTTGTTGTGATTGTCATTCTGAATGGAAGCCCTTACCCCAACCACATGCTAGACTCTAGTTTTGCACTAAATGAATATTTAATCCAACAGTCACCAGATTTATACTGGGAAGAGCATTAACACAGTAGTTTATGAGTTCTTAGACCTTTAAAAAAAGATAACCTAATGATTAGTCTTGGAGTTATTGAGGTGGGTAAAGGACTTTCTATCTCTGCTACATTTGTTACAGAACTTTGTCATTCTCAGTTGCCCCATGTGTTCAGTCTCTGTCCTGTGCCTATATTTGTTAATATATGTGTATACACCTAAAAGACAAACAAAATCTAAGTACAAAGGCTAATAGAGAACACACAGAGGAGGTAGCCCAGTCTGCTTTGACCTCTCAACCAAAATATCCATAGTTTGACATTCCAGTGTGTCCCTTATTTCTTAGATTCTAATGCATTGTAGCTTCCCTATAGAATCAAAACTTTTTCATGCTGTATTTTTAAAAAAAGACAGAAACAAAATGAAAAAGATGTCATTATACAGCAGGGACATTTTGGTGATAATTCAGGGTGACAGTAGTTTAGCTGTTGGATTTTAATAGTATATTTTCTATAGAATTTCAGGAATAATGCAAAATTGTTCTTTTCTATCCTTCACTTTGATTAAGTCACTACCATATCTTGTGTGAGGCTCTGATTTCTTATATAAAAATGAAATTCTTATCCCTCAAATCCTTAATTTATACCTTCAGGTTCGTATAGTTGTGTATAGGTACATTGTTGCTTTTCTTTACCTTACCTAATTATATTTTTGTTCATCTGCTTCTAGCCTTTCCCTTCTAATGTTTTAGTTATCCCTGTTCATTACTACTTCTGGCTCTTTTCCTCATCTGTTTACTAGTCACTTCTCCCTTCAGAATTCAGACAGATCTTGAATTTGTCTTTTTCATGAACTTGCCTCAACTTCTATACTAAGTACAACTACTTAGATCTCACATATTATTTTCAACTGCTAATATAGGAGAAATCTATTAATAAATGATGAAGGATATAAAGAAATGTTTAGCTTATGTATTATAGAATATATGAAAATCTTTGTCTACCTTACAGCATAAACAGGAGGGCAGGGGGAAGTAGGGGAAGACAACAGCAGGGTAGTCAATGCTTTAACAGTTATAACAAGGCCTTCATTTCTTCCTTCTATAGTTAGCTCTCTCTTTCTTTGGTATCCCTTCTCTGTCCACTACAGCTACTGCAGCCACCTAGAACCAGAGTAGTATCTAGTAGTAGTTCTTGTTTTCTTCTTTTACCGGCTTAATTGCTAAGGTATTCAACACTGCTCCCTTTTAGGGAGGCAGGAGGAAATATAAATCGCTATCACTCTTGTGCTTGCTTTTTTCTCTCCAGAGGTAGCAGAAGTTAGAAAAGAAAAGATCTAACTGACAATAAGAGGAAACAGAATCTAGGGGAACGGTTATTTCAGAAACCTAAAATTTCTGGGTCTACCATGGGGAGAAATATTTTCTCCACGGATCATTTACAGTGACCACAAACTCAGTGGCAATATGTTAGAATTCTCTTATTGTCTGTGATAATATAATTATGTGGTCCTGTGTCATCAGTCTTCATAAACTTGTTACAAGTAGGATTATATGTACTTACCTGATTTTGTTTGTGGCCACCATAGTACCAAATATGGCCAAGATGAGAAAGATTTGTGGATTAAGTCATTTGCAAACTTTAAAAACTATATAACTGCCAACATCATTATTTAAATTTGAATCTGATTTTCTATTATGCCTTAACCCTCAGGGTATGTATTCATGAATATTATGATTTTGAAATGGAGGTAGGTAAATACCTGTGAAGATCTCTGAGAAGCTGTCAACACAACCTCAGAAAAGTTTTTAAGTCACTCTTTGTCCTTTCCATCAAAAAGCAGACAACTTATTAAAATATTTATTGAGGTTTTGATGCTGTACTTTGCACCTAATAAATAATTGGGAACTTAATGACTTAAAATCCTTTGGCATATCAAAGAAAATATTGTAACTTTTAAATGTATATATTTCCTTTCAAATTATTACCTATTAGAGGACTTTGATGTACCTGTTTTAATGAGTTTATAAGTATATGATTAGAATGTTGTTTGTTTACTTTTAAAGGCCTTGAAAACAATTGACTTTTATTAAGTATTGTTAATATTGGCCTCAAGATCAGTAAATAAAATTCAATGCCCCTTTCCCTTGAGAACCAATTCTAATTAGTAGCATCTGAAATTTTACTTTTGGATGCTAAGCAATACATTTCTAATAGAAATTCTGTAACGGTAGATTAGGTCAACATGTATCCAAATATAAAATCAATCATATGTGTATTTTTTTTCTTTAGATCTCAGCAGTTGATTGCAAAGATGCTCTAGAAATGATATGTAACTTAGAATCTGATGGAGATGAAAAAAGTGCTCTTGTTTTATGTACTGCATTTTTATCCCGCCAATTACAACAAGGAGATATGTATTGTGCCTGGTGAGTTAATTATTTTTTAAAGACTGATTTCATTAGTTTAAAAAAAAAAGAAAGAAAGAAAGAAAAAAGAATAGCAGCAGTGATTTAGAAGATATATTAATTTTTTTTTAAGTTTTTAGGGTTTCTGTGCAGTGGGAGAACTGTTCGGTTCTGCAAATATGTATTGTATCTAGGATATACTGCAACATATTTAACATATATAGGACTGCTTGCCATCTTGGGGGGGGGGTGGAGGGAGGGAGGGGAAAAAATGAAACATAAGCGATTGCAAGGGATAATGTTGTATAAAAATTATCCTGGCATGGATTCTGTCAATACAAAGTTATTATTAAATAAAATTTTTAAAAAAAAAGTTTTTAGGGTTTTTTTTTTCAGTACTGATGACTTAAAAGTTATTACATGCTTTCTTGGCATTGATTATTAAGCCCTTCATTTTAAAATTGCTTAAATTTTGTTTCATCTTAGCAAATATTTATTACTTATCTATTTCAAAGTATTGTGCAAGGATGCTGAGGTAAATGCAAAGGTTAATAGGAGATGTTCTTGGCTTCACAAAGCTTATAGTTTTCTGGAAAGGAATTTTCATCCAAAAAGATACACAGATTTGTTGTTGACCTCTTTCTCTTCCTGTCAGTAATCCTTGTCTTTCCTCTACATCCTGAGTTTTTGTTGTGATACAAGAGCCACCTTCCAGTTGCTGCTGGAGGTCTAACCCAGACCTGTAGAATGGATCTCTTCATGTGAGAGGATGATGATGATAATACAAGGAAACTGAGAGATAGTTGCTGTTCTCTGACCTCTCTACTAAGAGGCAGTTATGTTCTCTGACCTCCCTCCTCTTCCCTCTTGCTTCCAGTTTATTTCATTCCCAATCTACAAAGAACATCTGCAAAGGCTGCTTTGCAACTCCTGCAAGTTTATGATTCACAGCTGTGGAGGCTCTTGAAGAATTGATCTGCCCCTTCACCTAGGCATGGTCCTTAACAGGTTTTCTCCATCCTCTAAAGGCTTTGCTGCTATAGAAAAAAAAATTAGAAGATATGTTTTCCTTCTTTAAAATATAGCATATAATAAAATCTTCATAATATTTATAAAGTAGATTTAAATGTATACAATACAAATGGAAGGAAAAAATCCTCAGACATATTAAATATCAGACAGCAAATAACCAGTAAATAATCTTCCCTGATGGATTATTTCAATCCAAATTTTTAAGAATTGCGAAGGAAGCATGGTCTGACAAGATAGGAAAACACAGTACATGTGGGAGAATGGGTTCTACTAGGTCAGTAGAAGGAAAATAAGTAAGCCTTTGTTAGAACAGATGAAAAGATTTGCTGGTGTTGAAGCACAGTACTTTTATATATATACATACATACATATAAAATAGCTTTTTATTTTTCAAAATACTTGCAAAGATAATTTTCAACATTCCCCCTTGCAAAACTTTGAGTTCCATGTTTTTCTTCCTTCCTCCCCACCTCCCTCTTCCCCTAGACAGCAAATAATCCAATATATGTTAAACATGCAATTTCTCTAAACATATTTCTGCATTTATCATACAAGCAAAGTACTTTGGATGGAAAGTTTTAAGATGGATGATATAGTGTTTACCTTGAAAAAGGATCTTGACACCAGATTTTGAATTCAATATCCAAAGAGATACCATATAGATGGGAGAATGACATAATGCAAATGATGTTTGAGGAAAATTGTCGTAGGAGTGCAAAATAAATTAGGGATGGAGAAGTTAGATGAAGGAATATGAAAGTGACAAATAAAACAACTAAAATTGAATTATAGAATCTTAGCATTTGGAAAAGGCTTTAGAAATCTAGTTCAAGCTCCCACCCAAAAGTATGTTTGTGATGATTTCAAGCTCTTCTGGTGCTTGTTGGAAAGAACAGATCAAAAAGATGTTGCAGAAACAAAAGTGACAGCCTTAATGTAATACATTGTGTAAAGGCTAGTGAAATCAAACTCAGAATGGGTGTCAGTCTCAAATTAACTTGTCTTAAGATGTAACTTTATTCTATGTTTTATTGGACTTTTATTTGTTTTGTTAAATATTTTCCAGTTACATCTTAATGTGGTTCTTCCCATACCTGGAAGTATTGAGGAAGGCAAATGTTTAACGTCTTTGGTTTAAGATATACAAGAGAATAGGATTTGGAGAAAATATAGGGAAAGGAGTCTCTCAACCAAGAAGGAACAGAATATAATTCAGTGCAGTGAGTTAATTAGGAACTAAATATATTAACCGAGGTTTTTAACTTGCTAAGTTTAACATTTTCAGTTTCGGGTGGAAAGGGATACCCAAATAAAGGCAAACAGTAGAAAAATTAGAATTAGGGAACTAAGGAGAAGTCAGAACCAGATATGTAGATTTTAGACTAATCTGTTAACACATTGAAACTATTAATGGATCCTTAAGGGAATTGATTTAGAGGAAAATGAGCAAAGAATCTAGAATTGACTCTTGTGAAAATACCAAGAAATAATATATAATTGTGGGTAGAATACCTGGCAAGGAAATGGAAACAGAGAGATTGACCATTCATTGCAGAAGTTTGTCCTGCAGGGAAAAAATATAAAGCAGTTAGCCCCAGACAGGAAAGAAAATAGCACTCAGAACCAAACTCCTACCCAAGACTACTCAGACTTTCTCTAAATAAACCTTCTCTGCACAGTCATTGGCATAGCTGCCCCTCTCTACCACTGTCAGGACTGTAAGGACTTCTGAGGACTCTTGCTTTTCCAGAGAGTTTCAGGCACAAATACAGAGCTTTCATTATCTTTCATCTAAGATAAAAGTTGAGTTGCAAAGACAGCTGCACTAACAATTAAAGAGAAAGAATGAACTAAAGCACTTATCAATTGACTAGTTACAGAAGACAGATATATTTACCTTAATTTAGCTATTGCAGGCTTTCCTACTGTAGGTCATTGCTCTTACAGAGAATAAAATGGGACAGTAGTTTAAAAGAATAAGTATAAGCCCTACCTTCAGAAGAATCTATTTGCTTCTGACAAATGTAACTATTTCATTCAAGATGAAATTAAGTAAAACCAGAACTCTAGTTCAGTTTTGTTTTTAGAATGAGATTTAATTTTCTCATTTTGTGGCATATTTCTATGTAAAATTATTCTGTTTTTCTTTGTGTACTACATTATTACTGGTTCTTCTAATAAAGGTACCTCATAATAATAGATCTAATGGAGTAGTCTATTTGTACTTTAAAATGTAAGAAACAACATAACATTGGTGATTATCAGCATTTTTAAACATATTGCCAGTTGAAATATGGATTATGAATACACTGGGTTTTTTTTTAATAGCAAATATTTCTTTGTAGAAAATAGTATCTTTTTGTCTGAATTGAAAGAATGTTAAACACAGGCTGTTTACAAATTCTTAAGGATATATCTTTGAAAAAATAGTGGCTATTCAAATAGAGAAAGTGAAAGATAAAACTAATTTTATATTTGATTTCACAGACTCAATTATTATGGCTCCTGATTGCTACATTCTTGCATCATCTTGGTGTTTTGTTGTTTTTTTAAACTTCCTTTTAGGGAGCTGACTCTTTTTTGGAGTAAATTACAACAAAGAGTAGAACCATCTGTGCAAGTGTATCTAGAGAGGTGTCGTCAACTTTCTTTGTTAACCAAGACTGTCTATCACATTTTCTTCCTGATTAAAGTTATTAATTCAGAGGTAAGAATAATTAACTGTCTTTAAAATTATATAAATTATATTTAATGGATGACTTTTTTATTATTGGCACCTGTTTTTCCTGTTAATACTTTTAAGGTACTTTGATTCTTGTGTTCTAAGCATCCTGATAAGGCTGTTTGACACTTGAAACTTGGGAACACAAAGGAGAAATACTATGCTTTAACAAGAAGATCATATGAAAGCCATATTTTGGTTATTTTCTCATTGGATGATCCTGGGCTTTTAAAAATAAAACAGAAGGTATAAGAAAGATTATTCTTGTTCTTTTCATTTGAGAATACTCAGGGTGGAAATTTTCTAACTAAAAGTAATTAAATAATTTGAAGTTTGTTTAAAAGATTACCCAGTGTACGGCTATTATAAAACCAGCTTAATTTAGATTATTTTGTAGAATACTATTTTAGTTAGGAATGCAGTTGCTGTCATTCCCCCCTCCCCAATATAAGGAAACTATCTTCTAGAGATGCTGACATTTCATAGAATCAATGATCAGATTACAGGAAGATTGATGTTTGTAAATTGTATATGCTGTTTGTAATTTACCTGATAGGGGAAAATAACAAAATCAATCTCAAACCATTCAACTTCTCTACCATCACCACCACCACCCAAAAAAAAATCATAATTCTTATTCTTAAACACCATAAATGAGGAGAAGAGACCTTCATTTTTCAATTCTAATGTCATTTACATTCCTTTTTAAGAAATTAAGAGAGGGAGAATTAATATTTCTGTTTCCTTTAAATCATTATTATACAAAGTAGAGATTTTTAATATGTGGAACATCCTATATTATTCTTTAACTTATTCCCAATTTTTCCTCCATAAGATTTATAATATATACTTTCTTTTAGTTGGTGCAGTAACCAAAGTAAACCTAATTTTTAAACCATTTAACATGCTCTCTTAATTTATTATCCATTCCTAGCTTACAAAAGACCCAACTTAGAAGCAGCATATGTAGTAAAAATAGGGGAAGAGCACTGATTCAGCCACTCAAGTCATTTAACTTCCTTGACCCTTAAATTTCTTCACTCATATGATAACTGTTGGAAGAGTGATACCTGAGTTCCCTTCTACTCTGATACTCTCTTAGCCATAATTTACAAGTGATCCACATATAAAAACAGCTCTTAATTTTATATGCCCTTTCATTTTCATTCTTTTCCTTTTCTTCTTCTACAAAAAAAAAAAAAATGAAAACAGTATAACTGGACAATGATACTGATAATGAATCTAAAGAAATGTATCAATATCATTTAAGATCAGCAAAAGGAAGGAAAAAAGACAGACAGATCAAAAAATGTCCAAGAGAATTAAAATAGCTGAGAAAGAAATCCAGTTACATGATTTATCAATATCACGTATCATCTGGACATTGTTGTTTTTTATTGTTAATTTGTTTTTTATTTGAAAAACTCTAAATAGACTTATTTTTGTGACATCTTTAAGAAACAACTTTGTCAAATTGCTTTTGCGCTAATAGTGGATATTTAGCATTCAACTTTGTAAATATATACAATTTTGTCACTCTGCTGAGATCAGTGGCAGGCAATCATATCTATATTCCAAGATAAATTTACTGAAACAAGATTATAGGCCCATTTGAGGTCATATAGTACCTACTATGTGCTAGGCACTATACTAATCATTTTACAGTTATCTCATTTATCTCCACAATCCTGTGAGGTAGGTACTATTATTATCATCCTTATTTTGTAGTTGAGGAAACAGGCACAGTGTGGTCGATTTACCTAAGGTCACATAGTAAGTTTCTGAGACCACATTTAAATTCTAGACTCCCTGACTCTAGAGGTCCAATGTTTTGTTCTACCCACTGAGCCATTTGGTATATCACTGGATATGTATATTCTTTCAACAGAGCAGGAGAGTTGGGAAAAAGTCCCTACATGTCCAGCAATGCCCAAAGATCAGTTAGATTTGCAAGAATTGTCATTGCCTCAAAGATAAACATTTATTAGATCAACTTTTCTACTGTTCCTTGATGGACTATTTATGAGGAGGCAAGGAATTTCCCTATTCTTCCATTCTGTAATTTTCTGGACCAAATATATGTCTCCCTGTCCACCACTCTCTTTAATGTGTTGTCTTCTCTGTTAGGATGTAACTTCCTGAAGGGCAGGTCTTTGCTTTTCTATGATGATTTTATAGTTTCGAAATTTAGGGGATGAAGTAGCATAAACCATGTTTCATGATCAATATCTTAGTTTGGATAGTAGGAGAAGGACTGCATTTACAATCACAAAAGGAGCTAGTGTGAAAAATGTATAGGAAAATAGATGAGAATTTGTATAGATTTGTATACCCAACATTTAGTATAGTATCATTTATATAAGCACTTAATAAACACTTTGATGTAATTTAATTCAACAAATTTTTGTTGAATACCTGCTTTGTGCCAAACATGTGATAGGTTCAAGTTTTACAAAGACCAAAAAAAAAAAAAAAAATCATACCTCTCCTTTAACAGCTTTCATTCTTCTGGTATGGTTGAGGGGAAAATATGCAATAGGAGATTGGAAATTTGAAATAAAGGAATTCAGTTATCTTAGATAATTTATTTAAAAAATATATGTAGAGAATATCTTAGAGATAATTAAATGTAGAAAAATGTAAGGAACAATAGAAGTAGCAGAAGAGACAAAAAAGAGAAGTGTCAGGACATAAATCATGCAGAAAAAAAGTACTAGCCGGATCCTAATGAGTCCCAAAGAATCTTTTCCCAACTGTCTTATAGCCAGAGATCCTACATCTTCTTGATTGGAAAATAGCCTAATTTTCACTGTCCAGTCTTCCATTTCTTCAGCTACCAAAATCTGCATTTTCTTTTTCAAACTTTGCTTATAGCTTCTCTATCTTTCTTTTGTTTCTGTGCCATACTGTCTTTTTTTCCCCACTGTCTGCTTTTTTTTTTCCTGTTGGTATGCCGATATCTTTTTGCCCTGTTATAATTAATTCCATGATTCTCCCATATATTCTTTCCTCATCTTACCTCCCATCCAGCTTTTAAAACTTGCTCCTTTTATGAATGTTTCTACTTTCCATTTGCCCTTGGATTAAGTTGACTTCAGTTTCCTCAAACCAAATCTAAGAGTTTGAATTCATGACTTCTGCAAAAGATGGTTCTCTCTTTTCTCCCCATCTTCTCCCCCATTATCTCTGGTTTCAGATATAGTAATTATAACATAGCTTTTAGTTTGTAAATTTCTATTATGTAAGTCATTAAGTGTTTATATTTATTTCTTTGTTTTTATAGACTGAGGGAGCTGGACTTGCTACCTGCATTGAACTCTGTGTGAAAGCTCTTCGATTGGATTCTGCTGAAAACACTGAAGTAAAAATATCTATTTGCAAAACCATTTCATGCTTGTTGCCTGAAGATCTGGAGGTCAAGCGTGCTTGTCAATTGAGTGAATTTCTTCTAGAACCTACAGTGGATGCATACTATGCTGTTGAAATGTTGTATAACCAACCTGACCAGAAATATGATGAAGAGAATCTTCCAATACCAAATTCACTGCGCTGTGAGCTTTTACTTGTGTTAAAAACACAGTGGCCCTTTGATCCAGAGTTTTGGGACTGGAAAACTTTAAAACGACAGTGTCTTGCTTTAATGGGAGAGGAGGCATCTATTGTTTCTTCAATAGATGAACTAAATGACAGTGAAGTGTATGAAAAGGTAGAAGACTACCAAGGAGAGAGGAAAGAAACTTCCATGAATGGACTTTCTGGTTGTTTTGATGAAGCTACAAGCCTTCTTAAAGGCATACATGATGAGAAAGAAAAGAAGAAGGAAATTAAAAAATTAAGAGAAAGAGGATTTATATCAGCTAGGTTTAGAAATTGGCAAGCCTATATGCAGTATTGTGTTCTATGTGACAAAGAATTCCTTGGTCATAGAATAGTAAGACATGCACAGAAGCATTATAAAGATGGGGTTTACAGTTGCCCTATCTGTGCAAAAAACTTTAATTCTAAAGAAACTTTTGTTCCTCATGTTACTTTGCATGTCAAACAGTCTAGTAAAGAGAGATTGGCTGCTATGAAACCATTGAGGAGATTAGGAAGACCACCTAAAGTACCAGCCACCAATCAGAATCAAAAGACTGTTACTATAACCAAACAAGAGCAGCGACCCATAAAGAAGAACAGCCTTTATTCTGCTGATTTTATTCTGTTCAATGACAATGATGGCTCAGATGATGAAAATGATGACAAAGATAAATCTTATGAACCTGATGCAATTCCCATTCAAAAGCCAATACCTGTCAATGAATTCACTTGCCCTGTAGCTTTCTGTAAGAAGGGTTTTAAATACTTCAAAAATTTAATTGCTCATGTCAAGGCTCATAAAGATAATGAAGAAGCTAAACGTTTCCTTGAAATGCAAAGCAAAAAAGTTATTTGCCAGTATTGTCGGAGGCATTTTGTGAGTGTTACTCACCTCAATGATCATTTACAAATGCACTGTGGCAGTAAACCTTATATATGTATACAAATAAAATGTAAGGCAGGTTTTAACAGTTATGCAGAGCTTTTGACACACAGAAAAGAGCACCAAGTCTTTAGAGCAAAATGTATGTTTCCTAAGTGTGGCAGAATATTTTCAGAAGCTTATCTACTTTATGATCATGAAGCACAGCACTATAATACCTATACCTGCAAATTCACAAGTTGTGGGAAAGTTTATCGTTCTCAGACTGAGCTAGAAAAGCATTTGGATGATCACAATACTGAAAAAGTGCTGCCTCCTGAAAGCCAAAATAATACAGCTGATGAGTCAGTTCAGCTTTCAAAAGTGAATGAAAATACAGATGAAAATATAAAAAATGAGAAATCTGTGCTTCCTTTAGAAAGTAACACTAGTAACAACTTAGCAATAGATGGAAACAGGGCTTGGGATCAGAACAAAACCGAATCAGTTGTGACTGAGCAAGCCAAAATTTCTACCACTGAGTTTGGGCAGGCTGAAACACTGCTGTCTGATGGTTCAGAAAACCCCACCATCCCTTTTCTTTCAACAAATGAAGCAACTACATTAACCCACAGCATTAAAGTATCCCTCAGCCAAGGACTCCAGGATAATACTGTGAAGCAAGAAAAGTTGGCTGCGACAGGCTGTATGATGAACGTTAATAAATCTGTGGGTACACAATTATGTACAAATATTAAAGATGCTTGTAATGATTCTTGTCTTCCAGGTTTGCAGGAAAAAAAAGAGAGTAATAATTGCTTGAGTCAGGGTCAGCATGTTCAGAATATTTCAACAACTTCAGATACCCTTAAAATAGGTGATCTTGCACCTCAAAATTTAGAAAGACAAGTTAACAATCTGATGTCCTTTACCTTGCAAAATCAGGCAGTATTTCAAAACAATTTACCAATTTCCAAACTTGAATTTGAAGGAAATGCTAAAACTACATCTAATCTTTATAATTTACCACTTAAGACATTAGAAGGTATCACATTTGTTCCACAGCAACCGAATCTGAGTAGCCCTTTAGTGACTCCACCTGTTCCTCCACCTGGTCCTCCACCTGGTCCCCCACCTGTTCCCCCATCTGTTCCCCCACCTGTTCCTCCACCTCTTCCTCCACCTGTTGCCCCATCTGTTCCCCCACCTGTTCCCCAACCTGTCCCTCCACCAGTTCCAGTTCAGAAATTCTGCTGTCAGGTTGAAGGATGTACTCGATCTTACAATTCTTCACAAAGTATTGGGAAACACATGAAAACAGCACATCCTGACCAATATGCTGCCTTTAAAATGCAGCGTAAAAGCAAAGGAAGACAGAGATCCACCAATGTAAATATGCCAAATGATGGGAAGTGTGTATATTTTTTGCCGTCACAGGTGAACAGTTCCAGCAATACTGTTTTTACACCCCAGAACAAAACCAGTGTGAAACCTGCTTGTTCAACCCAGTTGCCACATGTTTCAACTTCTCTTTTTCCAACTCATTTAGAAAATTTATCAAACCCAATGTTGCCCTCAATGGAAAGTGTCATGAATGCAAATATGCCTTCTCTTGTTAAAAGTGAGCCAGGTGTTGTGTTATGTTCCCCAATGGAAAATTTGTCAAATGCAGCATTGCCATCACAATTGGAAGATATAGCAAAAACAGTTTTGCCATTGAATATTGACAGTGGTTCAGATCCTTTCCTTCCTTTACCTGCAGAAAGTAGTTCAATATCTCTTTTTCCTTCACCAGCAGATAATGGAACTAATTCAGTCTTTTCTCAACTGGAAAACAATACAAATCATTTCTCACAAATTGAAGGAAATACTAATTCTGCCTATATAAAGGAAGAAAATGCTCAAAATAGAGTTTTTTCTTCAGAAGTAAACACTACAAATAGCTTCAATGCCACTGTGACCCCTCAACAAGCAGCACCAGAAAAAAATAAAAAAGATCGTGCACGAGGTCCAAATGGTAAAGAAAGAAAACCAAAACATAATAAAAGGGCTAAATGGCCAGCAATAATTAGAGATGGTAAATTTATCTGTAGCAGGTGTTATAGGGTTTTTACTAATCCCAGATCTTTGGGTGGACATTTATCTAAACGGTCCTATTGTAAGCCATTAGAAGGATCAGAAATTTCGCAAGAAGCTTTGCAGAGTAACAGTCAGCAGCCCTCTCTTCTCGCCAACATGATACTCTCTACAAATGCAATAAATGTCCAACAACCACAACAACCTACCTTCAATTCAGAAACATGTTTTAAAGATCCATCATTTCTTCAGCTGCTTACATCTGAAAATAGATCATCAACATTTTTACAAAATACATTTCCTCGTTCTGGTGTACCTAATTTTAATACTACTGTGAATGAGGAAGGAAGTGAAATTATTAAACAAGCCTTGGAGACTGCTGGCATTACCAGTACCTTTGAGAATTCAGAGATTCTTTCACATATGGTTCCAGCAACTTGTGTCACTGATACTACTCAAGTAAATGCAGCAGTTATACCCAATCCTGATGTTTCTCCTTTATTGCAGACTGTCTGTCACCCAAATACTCTGCTAACAGACCAAAACAGGACACTAAGCACTAAAACTCCTTCTATAGATGACTGCAACAACTTACCAGTATTTCCACCAGATGAATTACTACTGAAGACAGTTGAAAATGGGTTATGCTCTGGTTCATTTCCCAGTTCTGTTGGATCTTCACAAAATTTTACCACTAATACTTCTCGTGCTTCAGTGATAAGTAGTCCCCAGAATGCAAGAGCTAGTCATTTAAATAAAAAGGGAAACTGTGCTTCTAAGAGAAAGAGGAAAGCTGCTCCAACATTACTTGAGAATAGTCCTCAAAACTTAGTAACAAATGATCTAACAGCAATGGGACTATTAGCAAAGAGCATTGAAGAAAATGCACAGATGCCAACTGATAATCTCCAGCCTCAGGCATTAGTGGAAAATCTCACACAAAAGTTAAATAACGTTGACAATCAGTTGTTTATGGCCAGTATCAAAGAAAACTTCAAAACAAATCTTGAGAACCATGCTGCATTAACTCCTTTAACAATAAAAACTGAAAATGGAGATTCCCAAATGATGGCTATGAATTCGTGCACTGCCTCAGTAAATTCCGACTTGCAAATTTCTGAAGACAGTGTCATACAGAACTTTGAAAAGACTCTTGAAATTATTAAAACTGCTATGAGTTCTCAAATACTAGAAGTTAAAAGTGAAATTCAAGATGTTATTGGAGCATCACAAAATTCACAGATCACTTATAGCACTCAGATCTCTTCTTCAGTAAATGTAATGCAGAATTCTAAAATGCCTGATATGTCTCAATTTTCATTGCACAGAGATGTGACTACTACAAATGACAACTCTCCTAAACCTGAAATGCCTCTTAAGGATGATTTTCAAGTATTAGAGATTTTGGAAGGCTTACAGAAATTAAAATTAGAAAATGATCTATCTATTCCTCTTTCTGATAAGGTTCCCCCATGTCTACCAGTAAATACATCTGCTGCTTTGACTTCCACACCTGTTAAAACAACCTCCAATACTGTAGTCATTCAGCAAACTTCTGAAATGGGAAACAACATTCAATTTAGTGATAAAGTTAATAAACCTTTTGTATGCCAAGACCCAGGCTGTAGCTACAGTGCTATGACAAAGGATGCCTTATTTAAACACTATGGTAAAATTCATCACTATACTGCAGAAATGGTTATGGAAATAAAGAAGCACCAACTCAAGTATGCTCCATTCAAATGTGTAGTAACTACCTGTCCAAAAACATTTACAAGAAATTCCAATCTCCGGGCACATTGTCAATTGGTACATCACTTCACAACAGAAGAAATGGTCAAATTAAAAATTAAAAGACCTTATGGAAAAAAATCTCAAAATGAAAATGTAGCAGCAGCCCCACAAGTTGTGGAAATAAAAAAACAAACAACTTCAACAGTAGAAAGTAAAAGTGAAGTACAGCCTCCCATAGAAGTTGAGACACAGAAAGAAATTGCCATAAATAATGTGGCAGTGACTGCAGAAGCACATCTTCTAGAAAAAAAAATTCCTGAAAAAACAGAAATTTCTCTGCCAACAAGTGCAGCTGCTCCAGAGCAGTGTGACTCACAATCTTGCAATAACATACAAACAAAAGGACGAAAAAATAGGAGGCATAAAAAAGAAAAGGAGGAGATAAAGCGCAAGAAACCAGAAACACAGTCCCCTGAGGTGCCAACAAGATACAGTCCCTATAGACCATATAGATGTGTGCATCAGGGTTGTTTTGCAGCTTTTACAATACAGCAAAACTTGATTCTTCATTACCAGGCTGTGCATAAATCAGATCTACCAGTATTCCCTGTGGAGATTGAAGAAGAAAGTGAGGCTTGTAAAGAAAGTGAAGAAACTGAAACTAAACACACTGTGAAAGAGTTTCGATGTCAGGTGAGTGACTGCTCTCGAATTTTTCAAGAGATTACTAGTTTGATACAGCACTACATGAAACTTCATGAGATGACTGCTGAAGAAATTGGAAGTATGCCTTCCTCTGTAGATTGTGGAAGATTTCCTTGTGATCAGTCCCATTGTAAATCTTTATTTACTACATGTTTGAACTATGTTCTTCATCTTGAGATGGACCATGGAATCAAGTTCAGACCCAAAAAAATGGAGGATGATGGTATATACAAATGTGACTGTGAAGGTTGTGACCGCATTTATGCAACTAGATCTAACCTGCTACGACATATTTTTAATAAGCATAATGACAAACATAAAGCTCACTTAATTAGGCCAAGAAGACTTACACCTGGTCAGGAAAACATATCAAGTAAAGCAAATCAGGAGAAGTCAAGACCTAAACATCGGGGAGTAAAGCATAACAGGTCTGGGAAAGAGGGAAGCAAATCTAAAAGCAAACGAAAGAAAAATGTTATTTCAGAAAATAAAAATTCAAAAACTGAGCAGGTGGAAGAAAATAAACCTTATTCTTTGAAACGTGGAAAGCATGTGTATTCTATAAAATCTAGGAATGATGCTTTATCAGAGTGTACAAGCAGATTTGTCACACAATATCCATGTATGATAAAAGGATGTACATCAGTTGTGACAAGTGAGAACAATATAATTAGACATTATAAATGCCACAAGTTATCAAAATCATTTACTTCACAACACCGTGATCTTCTCATTGTCTTCAAACAATGTTGTCCCTCCCAAGTAAAAGATACTTCTTCTGAACAAGAAGTTGATAAAAAAAGTGATATGAAAGAATCTGATGCGTGTATATCAGAGAGCAGTAATGACTCAAGTACAACAACAGTACCACAAAGTGAGGTTGAAAAAGATGAAATGGATGAACTAACAGAATTGTTTATTACGAAACTGATTAATGAAGACAGCACAACTGTAGAGAACCAAGAAGATAACTCAGCTTCATGTGTAAATAATGAGGTTCAGGAAAATACCACCTGCCAATCTGAAAAACAACAGTCAAATAATTTAAAGAGAGCAAATAAAGAAAAAACCGTCTCACAAAACAAAAAGAAAAAAATTGAAAAATCTGAAGAACTTTTGGCAGTTGAAGTAAGTAGCATGCATAAAGAAGAAGAAACAGCAGTTGCAATTCAGACCACAGAAGAACAGCCTACAACTTTTGACTGGAGTTCATTTAAACCAATGGGATTTGAAGTATCATTTCTCAAGTTTCTTGAGGAATCTGCAGTGAAGCAAAAGAAAAATGCTGACAAGGATCATCAAAACCATAATGGAGCTAAAAAAGGCAGCTCTCACTCAAACACAAAAAAATCCACTGACAAGACTTCTTTGGCAAGTGGTGATCACATATGGACATGTTCTGAAAGTGAGACTTTTGTCCAGTTTGCCAATCCATCACAACTTCAGTGCAGTGAAAATGTAAAAATTGTTTTAGACAAGACTCTTAAAGATTGCACTGAGCTTGTGTTAAAGCAGCTTCAGGAAATGAAACCCACTGTCAGTCTGAAAAAACTTGAAGTACATTCAAATGATACAGATGTTTCAGTCACAAAAGAAATAAGTAGGGGTAATGACAATGGAGAATTGCAGTAGTGATAACTACTATGTGCTGAATACAACATACATAATTTTATTTTGAATAGGAAGCCATCAAGCATGCTAGTAATTGTGAAATTTTTTTAGTTGTTTTTTTGTTGTTTGTTGTTGTTGTCGTCGTCGTCGTTGTTGTTGATGTGAATTAACCTGGAAAAAAAAAAAATCATGACATTAGTCATGTAAAATTCTTTGGTTTTATCCCTATGGGACTTGAGGAACATAATCATTGCTTCAGTTTTTGTAAATAGTTGAGCTAAACCTCAAATTTCTATCAAAACAAAACAAGGCTGTCCTTTCCATGAATTAAATCTTTGTGAATTGTCTGTGATTGGTATCTTTCACCAGGTCACTGCTCATGTATAACAGTACTCTTTATTTGTAGATACCTTTTTTGTATATATTTATTATTGTAAATCATTTGCTGCCACCAGCAGTCTGTAAGTCTAAACTATTAAATGACACATTTATATTCGGAATTTTAATTTGTAACTAAGTGATCAAGTTTTTAAAATTGTCTGATTGTTTTAAATTAAGAACTTTTTGAACAAAAGCTAGAAAATCTGCCATATCCAGTTTATTTTGCATATAGCATTTATTCACCAGAGGAATTTGATGAAATCACATTTCATTGGGTAAACACATTATATTGACAACACTCATATTTGTAAATTTGCCATCCAGTATCTTATTGGATGGATGACATTCATGTGTAATTAATTCAAATTCTTTTAACAATTTCTTAAAGCTACACTTTTTTTTCCTCAGTGCTTCTATTTGGACGTTAGAGTTAAATACAATGGAAATGTGAATAAAGAATTTACATCAGAGATTTTTAAACAATTGGTATTAAAAGATCCATTGTGAATGTGATAGAAAATTTAGTAGTGTGGAGCAGTGTATATATTTATGAGGTGGTAAATTGTGAAGTAGCCCAGTATTGCCTTAAATAAAATCACATTTCATTTCTTGTTTTATACATGTTATCTTATAAAAGGTTTTTTTTAATTTTCTGAATTTACAAATTGGTGTATAGCTTTAAAATTTATAATCTCCTATGGGAAGATATTTTTCAGACATTTTTATATACCTTAAAATAGGTAAAATAAAAATAAATCCATCTTGAATCTGTAAAATGTAAGAGTCCTTAACATTTAAAATAATGTTTAAAAAAATTTCCTGTAACAGAAATAGAATGCTGTGATTTTACAATTTAAATTCTTACATTCTATGATCTGTCTATTTTTCTACCATATTCACAGGGTTTTGTTGGGTTTTTTTTTCTCCTTTTAGAGTAGGCCTCAAAAGCAGTATTAATTATAACTTTTGGTTTTAATGAATAACAGTATTCATTTACCATTTAACTTAGCTTTGCATTATGTTCATGGTATTGTTTTAAAATAATTTGTACCCACAGGTACAAGATAAAAATGATTTTAAAATATTTTATTGATTTCACTTTTGCTCTAAAGTCAATTGGGATTTAAAAAAAAAAAAACTTTATTTTCTTGTAAAGCCAGTTTCCATTATTTGAAATTGCACTTCTCTTTGTCATAAATAAGATTGATTTCTGTTAGACTGTCTTATGACAGATTAACTTAATAGTCATATCATTAGCTAGGATATTCTGATGATATGAAGGTATCATCCTCTTTGTATCATAACATTCACAAACAAAAAGCACATTAAACATCAACTAGATAGTATTCTGAGCAATCATGATCAACCAGTGAATAGTTTTCTTTTTAAAACTTTTAAAGGACATTTTATCTTTAAAGTACTGTTTTATTTTTATGAAACTGGGACATATTGAACAGTTCATTTGTCTCCTTTAAGTTCATTTCTGGAATGCATAAATGTGACAAATTAAAATTCTTACATGTTGGTAAAGTTATTTATTAAATCATAATTTTTCTTTTATGAATGATTAAAACATGGTGTGTTTTAGATTAGCAATAGTTTTAGGTAGCTTTGAATAATTTTAATATTAAAATTTTGTTAACTGGATTTTTTCATACAGTTTTCTTAGAAGTTTGCCAAGTCTTTGACAACAGGAAATTCTGTCTAAATGGCTCTATATAGTGCCTAGCACAGCATCATGTGCAAGTAAGTGCTTAATAAATTATTTTTTATAAATATATCATGGTGATGGCCCTAAATTATACGATTAAGGTACCTAAGTTCTTCTCCCCCTCCCCCCGCCATAAAATTAGGTTAGGAAAATTGACTAAAATTGCTGTTAACTAACTATAAAGCTATATATGCTACATACATGTAAGAGTTTAATGCCAGTTACTAAATGTAATAAAATGAGACAATATTCTAAAATATAATTGGGGGATCAAAATCTGTTTCTTAGTAAAAGACATTTCCTCATGCATATTCTAAATGTTATTTTACTACATCTTAGTTTTTCCAAATATAATGATCTTGGAAATATATAAATGGGAAATCATGCCATTCATCACCAGTATGCATTGTCATAAGTTTTAGTAATTTTAAGCAATATTTTCATAGCATTAAACCTTGTTATTTTAAAATATAAGGGACAGAATAAAATAGACTTGGAATAAACAACACTTGGATTATCCTATATTTTTATTAGAGGAGTAGGATATCCAATCTCATTGGGGAAATAGCAACAGATTTCAGTTATGCCATTTGCATAGAGGTTTACTCTCCCAGTTTATGGACAGTTTTAAAAATAAGCACTGTTTATATAAAAAGGAAAAGAATTTAGTTGAGAAAAGTGAAATGTGATTGATGAGCTAGTTTTTTGCACGGAATATCAAACTTTTTCTAAGCAGAATATTCTCATTTAACTTTCAGTGCCATATTGAATTGCTCATTATATCTATTAGAGAAAAGCACTTAAAAATTATATCATTAGTTGTCGGGTCAACTCATAGTTTCCTAGGATTTGAATTGTGTCTTTTGAGTTATGTTAGTTTTTACCAACTCTTACATTGTAGCCTAAGCCTTTCAATTTTTTTCCTTTTAAAAATCAACTCAGTAAAAATTTTAATTTAATAATTGTGAATACATTTTGACATTTATAAGTAATATTATAAAATAGGAAAGGATCTTTAAAAAGGAACAACTAAAGGATTGCAGTTTCTCTAGATGCATGTTTTACCTCACTTGTGTACTTGCTTTAAGGATTGTTCTTTCTCTCTGTCAGGGAAGACATTATATTTTTATTTACTAATGTCTTACTAGGCTAAAACCCTAAGAAATTTCTGATTTAATAATCCCTTTAACAACATTTGAATTACCACCACCAAGATCAAGAAAGCAGGAGAAGGAGGGATTCAGAATGACAGGATTTTTAAATATGTAGGTACTGTAGAATTTACTATAAAGAAATTATTTGTAAAACTTTTTAGGGAGAAAATATAGAGGTTATGAAATATTAAAATTCTATATATAGATTTTTTTGCTTTCTGTGGATTGTACTTCTACCCCACCCACCCACTGAGAATTTGTGAATTCTCAGTTAATTTAAAGATAGATATGGAAACAACAAAGGCTCTTTAGAAACTACACAGAAGGGTATAAATTTCTTTATACTTTCTCTGTAATGATTAGTTCTGAACACAACATAGTCACATATTTTTACTGATGCTTTCACTGTAAAAAAAAAAAAGGGGGGGGTGAGGGAGAGAGTGGAGGAGGGAGGTACAAATTGATATTAAGTAAACCTTCATACCCTTGTCCAGTTTTGCCCTTGACAACCTTCATTAATCTTTAAGGGCTTCACTCCATTATTATTAAAGAAGAGTGACAAGCCTAAGTGGATTTGCTTTTTAAAAAAAATTTTTTTCCTCCCCAACTCATTCTTAGCATTCCTGAAAGTCCTACAAAGGACAAAAAAATTCTTCAAGGATGCTGTAATATTTGCTGGCTACATGTGTTAGTTACGAAGAAAGTTCAGGAAGGAATTGGTTTACAAATGCTTGTAATTTAATGTATATGTTTAAGATTTGCTTTACTTTTAAGTTTCAGACTTAGAATTTTATTACCCGAATTCTAAGGGAGAAAGCACCAGGCAGGTATTGTAACCCAACTCAATGCCTGGTTCTTCACAGAACTGGAAATGGATTTGGGGAATCTTAACAACATCCACAGCCACAGAAAGGTAGGAAGGAAACATGAGAAACAGGAATGATTAAGAATTATTTCTTTATTCCCTCTCCACAGTCTATGACAAGCAAATGAATGCTCCTCTGACCTTGTGTTTTTATAGCAACTTATATTTTCCAGACCAGATTTATAACATTACATATAGAGACTCACAACAGAACTCGAAAAGTAGGTTAGTTGAACAGATGTTACATCCGTTTCAAAGATGATGGATATTGATTGATCAGATGACTTACCAGGCATGTGGCAAGCCAGTGAAATAGGAAAATAAAACCATATCTCTTAACAGTATTTTCATATATCCTGCTGTTCTGTAATATGAATTGTTGACAGCAGAAAAGTATAAACTATGTAGAAAAAATTTCTACATTTTTCATCTCAGGTATAACCATGGGAATGGGAGGGTGGGAAGCCACTAAATGCATGCATAAATGCAATATACCTCGTATGACCTAAATTCTTAACGTGAAATAATACTGAATTAGCAAAATAAACCCATATGCAGTTCTGGATCAAAGACAACAAAGCAGTATGTATAATTATAGAGTGGGTTTTTTAATAATAGGATTAATTTCTCAGAGTAAAATGAGAAAACTGCCAATTCTGGTACCTTCCTACTGCCCCCACAAAATAAAAGTACAGGTGACCTGAGCCCAATTTCCCATTAGTGAAAACAGACAAGCCCAAAGTAAGGGAGGACAAAGCTACTTCCCAACCTGAAGTGAAGCAAAGCACCAGTAACAGCCATCACTGTGTTTTGAATGGCTGTTGTGTAAGAATTTCAAATAAAAAATGTATAGTTTTGATAGACTACTGTGTGTGTGTGATTATGGGTCTTTGGAGTTTTTTGTTAATGTGGTTTTTTTCTGTATTTTTCTTGTACAATGTCAGCGTAACCCACTGCCATTGAAAGAAAGGGGGGGTTATTGGAAGCAGATAATTTGTTAGGATTTGTAAAGTCCATGAACTACCTGGTTCTTCAGGTCAAATTATTGCCACCCTCCCTTTTTAACTGATATGTTAATATTATCTATTAAAATCTGTCCTGATCCTAATCCTGTTTATCTGTTGAGGTGATGATGTGAATACTGTATTATCCTGTTTAATTTTTATTCTTAATGGGTTAAGGCAAGTACTTCATCAATTATCCTTAAATCTTTGTTTTGCATGGTTCAGGAATTCACTGTAACCGGAAGGCAAAGAAGAGGAATTGGATTCCTAGGAAAGGATTAGGAAGCTAGATTAGAGTCAACATTTCTTGTCCTAGTCTGGACGTATATTTGCTTTCAGGTTTATAACTTGGCCAGTGTACATTCAGAGTACCAACTTGAGTGCTTGCTGGATTCAGGTAACAAGTCCAAAATACTGTTTAAAAAATATTTGCATTATAATCAGACCCGAATGATCTGCCAGTTGATTTTGCTGAACTGCTGTTTTCTTTAGCATAAAGAGTGACTCATTTGGTAAGAGAGCAGAAGAATCTTCAGAAATGGTGATTTGCAAATAAAAATTATCGATAAAATATTTTAAGAATTTTAACATGATGAGGTAGAAAGAGAACTGTCTCTGTAGTTTGAATACAACTTTGCTATTTATTAGATGTGTGATGACCGGGTCACTTAACCACTTTATACTTCATTTCTTTATAAAATGAAAAGCTAATAAGCTGATGACTTCTAAAATCTCTTCTAATTCTTAGTCAAGATACTTCCATACTTTGATACAATATTTAGAACAATGGTAGACTAGATAGATAGATAAAGAGCACAGTGAAGCCTGGAAAGAGCTGCACGAGGACACCTGGGAAGCTAAAACCAAATCTGAATTTGGAACAAAACCAAGTCCCAAGTTTTTATTTTTATTTTTTTTTTGCCTGCAGTCATATTTTTATGAGACTTATACGTGATTTGTCCCCCTTCCTCCCCAAAAAGGAAATAAAGTTCCTTTTAAAACTGCAATCACTAAACATTAAATACCTACTTTGTCCCTACCCCCCAAAAAAAAATAAAATAACTGGAGATACGAAAGCCAATAGGAATACAAAAAAAAACTCTTTGCCCTCAAGGAGTTTACAGTCTAATGGAAGAGATGACATCCAATTAAATAAAGGAAACTATATGCAGATTTAAACTATGTAACAGTGGGAAGGCACTAGAATTAAGAGGGGTTAGGGAAGCCTTCCTATAAAAGGTGAGATTTTAGTTGGAACTTAAAGGATGCCAGAGAAGTCAGAGCAGAGGAGAGAAGCATTATGGTCTTAGCATATAATACGGAATATTAGAAATGGAATGAACCTTAAGATTATCTAATCTGATTCCCCCTTTCATAATTAAGGAAAAAGGCCAAAAGTGATCAAAGTAAAAAAAAAAAAAAAAAAAAAAGGGGGCCAAGTAGAACTGAACTCAGGACTTTCATGATTTCTTGTTAGAATTGTAGCTCTTTCGTTTTCTATTGATTGGATTTTATTGATGAAGAATCAGGTTTTTTTTGGCGTGGGGGAGGGGGATCCAACCTGTATGCTGAATTGATTTGATAATTTTTTTGTGTGGTGGTGCATACTGGGATGTGGCCACTAGGTGGCAAAATAATATTGAAAATAACACTTATCTAAATTGAACTGAGTTTATTTAATTACAGAGATTTTCACAAGTTCAAGGGATATGCACAATTCATTTTTAAAGCACTGGCTTGTTAGAATAACATAAGAGGCAAGAAGACATAGTAACATCAGCAATTGAAATATTAGCTTTGTGACCCTAGGCCAGTGTTAAACTCAGTACCCGAAGCAGCTCTCAGATTATAAATTGCAACAAAGGTACCAACTTGATTTGGTTTTTTTCCTCACCTGGACTTACCTAAATGAGTGAGATCATAGGCCCAGTCTGTTCTTTTTGTAATAAATTTGAACACATGTTTAGTTTCAAAAGTATTACCCCAAGAAAATTGAAGTCCAGTTTTTGGTCTGTTTTAAGGATGTAAAAAGCCAGTAATGAGTACATAGAATAGAGTGGCATTTTGTATAGGGTATATAGTAGTCAGTTTGTATCTTATCCTACTGAGTAAGGTAGATCGCTTACTTACCTAAACAGGATGGAAAGCTGAACAGAATCTAGTCTTGTATTCTGAAAATGCAAATATAGACTTTACACTCATAATGTAAAGCCACATAGGTAGTAAAGAGTTGGAATTTGAACTTCTCCAAATTCAGTCATCTTACTACTTTGCCATGTTGCCTCCCCATAGATTTGACCCAGTATTAATTTCTGCCCTTTGGAACCATGCAGAATAAATCTACATGATAACCCTTCAAATAGTAGCAATACATAATTATGTTGTCTTAAGTATTCTGTAACATAGATATTCAGGAGAGAAAGAAGAAACCATTTCATATAATTTGTCAATTGAGTCAAGTATTTATTAAGCACATAGTGTGTTCCAGACACTATGCTAAACATTAACGATGCAAAAAAGGCAAAAGATAGCCCATACTTTGAAGGAACTCATTGTAATGGGGGAATAAAATATAGACAACTAAGAACAGATAAGATACATCCAGGATAAATTGGTGATAAGAGAAAAAACTAGAATTAAGACTTCTTAGTGGGTAGAATTTTAGCTGGGAATTGATGCCAAGAAAGCTTAGAGACTTAAAGCAAGAGAGCTTAGAGAAGAGGGAAAGAATTCTGGAAACGGAAAGTTAAAGGAATAATCTTGAAGAGTGATAAAAGAAGCCAACAAGGTGTAAGAATATTGGAAAGATAGAAGAAGGCCAGATAAGCCTTTTCCATGCTAGATAATGAAGCTTTTTCCATGCTAGGTAATTTTATATTTGATCCAGGAGGCCACAGGGAAACACGAATTAATTGAATAGGAAATGGGTTATGCAAGTCAGACTTGTATTTTAGGAATCTTAGTTGAGACAGCTAGGTGGGAGGATGGCCTGAGGTAGAAAGAAACTTAAGACAGGAAAGTCAGAGACAGTTATTTCAATACATTACTTTGAGGGCCTGTATAAGAGTGGTATCAGTGTCAGATATTTTGAAAATAAAATTGGCGGGGCTTGGCAATTGAAAATATGTAGAGGTGAGAGGAGATGAGGATGACTCATAGGTTGCGGGGTTGGGTGACTGGGAATATAATGGTATCTTCAGAAATAAAAAATGGTAATATTTGGGAATGGGAAAAGACATATTTATGAACATGTTGATTTTAAGATATATATGGGACATCCAGTTCAAGATGTCCGTGTGGTTGGAAAAGTAAGGAGGTTAGGAAAGCTGTCAGGACTAGACAAGTAGATCTGAAAACCATCCATTGAAACTATAATGACATCCTTGGAAGCTGAAGAAATCAACAATGATGTAAAGAAAGAAGAGAAAGGGACCTAAATATATCCTTAGTCAGCAGTTACAACTTGAATGAAGATTCAGCAAAGGAAATAGAGAAAGCAACCAGCAAGGAGGGTGAACTGGAAGAAAGGAGTATCTTGGAAACCTAGAAAGAAAATAATATCAAGAAGAAAAAGGTGATCATCCAGAAAAGTTAAGAAGGATGAAGTCCATTTGATTTGACAATTTACAAATAAGTATGGAGAATGCACTTTCAGTTGAATAACAAGGTCAGAAAATGGATTATAATAGAGTTGAAAAGATGCATTGTGGCTAGCCTATTCAAGGAATTACCCTTTCCCCCACTCAACCCTCTCCACACATACACAAGAGTTATGGGGCGATTCCTAAGCAGAAATGGACAGATCAAGTGACTTATTTTAATATGGGGAACAATAAGCATTTGGTAGATAAAGAAGATATAGATTGAAATGAGTGGGAATAAGGGAGTAGTTTGGAGATAATGGAATGGAACAGGATCACTTGTGGGTGTAAAAATTGGACTTGATGTGGCAAAAGGAATACCTTTTCAAATGAAGAAGATAATGCTAAAAGATACCTGAACGATACAAGATAAGATGAGAAGATGAGTTTTTTCTTTTTTTAGTTAAAAGTGAGGGGATTCATCTGAGAAGAGAGCCATAGAAAGTATGAGAAAGGATTTTTAATAATTTGGGAAAAGTCACTATGGTGAATGAGATGGTTATTTAGTTATCATAAAAGGATTATCCACATGCTTTTATGATTTTCTTCAGCTCCATTCAAAAGCACATAAGAGAAGGCAGTAAGAGGTAGAAATAATTCAAGGTTGAGGATTGGCAATAGAATAAAGGGGCAGAGGTCAAGAGAGAAGAGAACAGTGTGGAGTTAATTGAAGTTGAGCCCAAGAAAGTCCTGAGGAATGGAAGGATTAAAGGTTAACAGTGAGGACAGATAATAGTTACAGTTGTAAAGCAGAGGGAGAAGTGAAATCACAACTCTGTGATCAGGTAAAAGGATTTGAGAGTTCATGAACATAGAAGGGGACATTTAAAGGCAGTGACAAGACCACAAATATATGACCATGTCTTGTCACTGATTTGAGGGCATAGGAAATGAGTAAATTGAGGAACTGGGACTTTGTTGAGCAGCAGAAGCTGTAGAAGTTGAAAGGCCTGAGCCTGAACTCAATGAACAGAGCAGAAATGAAAGAAAATGCCAGGCACTGTGCTCCAGTGCCTTACAAGTATTTCATTTGATACTAATAATCAGGAGAGGGGCTATTTTCTCATTTCTCAGTTAGAATATTGAGGCTAACACAGTAAGTAACTTATCCCAAGCTCAGACCAAATTTAAATTCAGGTCTTTCTGACTGCTCTATTCACTGTGTCATTAGCTGCCTCACAGAAGGGGAATGTTCTGGAAGTTGATAGTCTCTGGAGTTGTGATTGGGTAATAAGTATGAAGTGAGTGAACCTCAAAAGAGTAGAGGTTACTGAGTATTAGTGGTGGAGAAAAAGAGCCTGAAAGTGACAATGGCAGCAGGTATTTGAACTTTCACACTGCAGTCTGGGGATGTAAGCGAAAGTGTAGCTGGTGTTAGAAAGATTAGCCAAGAGAGGCTATAATATCAGGAGGGAACTGGATCTCAGAGATTACTGAGAGCACATTAGAAGTGGGAAGGGGGAAGTAGCTAAGACATTGGTGGGAAAGTGGATGCTAGATTGAAGGAAATGATAATAAGGGAACAGATAACTGAAAATGGAGAAAGCAGGTGATAATGGAAGGAATAGAGAGGGCATGATAAAGAGTTTGTTAATCGGTAGAGAATGCACTTAAGTATGAAGTTCATGTTCAGGATGGAGTCTTCTCATGATATTAGGCAGCAATGTGGAACTGGGATGGAAGAGTAGAGAAGTACCCATGTCAGACAGATTCGGGCAAATTATTTATGGAAGTGGCTCAATAGAGTGGTTTATTTCTACTTCTTCAGCATTGAATTTCAAATATTTGGGAATTTTCATAAATGGATGAAAGATTTAAGTACTGTCTTTCTTAAGAACTAAAAAAATCCACTAGATTTATATTACTGAGTTGAAGCTCCACTGCAAAGATTTTTTTTTTTTAAATGAGAATTATTAAAGAGCCTAGCTCCTCTTTACTTTGGTAGGCACTATCTTCCCTTGTGACTTGCTTAATCTGTAAGATTCATGTTATCAGGAAAAAGGATAAATTCAAATCTCCCATATTATATTCAGTCATATCCAACTCTTCATGACCTACACCATAGCACAATATCGTCCATGGGGCTTTCTTAAAACAATACTGAAGGAGTTTGTCATTTCCTTCTCCAGTGGATTAATACAAATAGATTAAGTGACTTGTCCAGGATCACACAGCTTGTAAGTGTCTGAGATTGAGTTTGGTTGCAAGTTTTCCTCATACCAAGCCTAGTGCTCCGCCCAGGAATCTATCCATTGAGGCACCCAGCTGCATTTCTCATGTTATGGTTCAGTGCTGAGCCTTTTGAGATCTGCTTGCTATTAGCTACTGTTCTCCTCCCCTTCCATTTAGCCTTTTTAATCTCCCTTTTGTATGTTATCTTTACTTGATTATAGTGTGTAAATATATGTGATTTACTATTATAAGTTTTCAGAATTAATAGTGAAAATTAGTCATCTGAGCTAATTCTGTTTTTGATGAACAGTTTGCCTAATTTTGAGCTAAAGTTTCTCAAATATAACCAATGTACAATTCAATTCTGAAAATTTAATTCATATACATTCCTGTTTTCAAGTAAGATGTGTCAGCTGTTGCGTACAATCTGTTGAGATTCACTACTAGCAAAGCTAAAAGGCCACAAGTTTACAAAATTGTTGGAAAGAGTGTGTGTATGAAGTTCGTGCCTTGAAAGCATTATTAATTAGAGGAAAGGGGAAAGAAGTTTTTTTTTTCCTCATTGGTGCAAAAGAAGATATTTTTGGTTCTATATAGTGGAAGACTAAGTCTACCTACTTTTAAACATCCACCTAACTATATTAAAAAATAACATTTCAGGCAACCAGTTATTTTGCATACACTTTCATTGACTTTATACATGATGAATTAAATTTTTTGTGGATTTAACCATCAATGTGGAAATCACTTGAAATACCATGTTTATACAGCAGTCTGTACTGAGTTGATTTTGTTCTCCATCTCCTTTTTCTTCCTTAATACAGCTTTTAATCTTTAAACAAAATTAATTTAATTGGGAACAATCTGTTCTAGCCAAAAGCTTAGTTTATTTGGATCTGTCTTTAATTTTCCACAAAAAGGCAAATCTCAAGTTACTGTATTTACACAGTTTAAAAAAAAAAATCAAACAAACGCCAATTTGATGAAAGCAACCTTGATAGTTCAGGGATTTAGTAGGGGTTTTTTGGTTTGTTTGTTTGGTCAGAGGAGATTGATGTTTATCAATTTAGTTAATGACATTTAAGGTTATGGAAATTGCATTGTTGATATAGCCAGTATTCTGGTTCTTTTGACTTTTCCCTAGCCTCTTTCCTGATGAGTGAAACTTAATGATGACCTTTCCTTAGGCAATATACTATAACTTCATCCTTTTAACAATGAACAGGTCAACTTAGTAGTTGGAATCCCAAAATCTTACTATATTCACTTACTGCCATTTCCCCAGCGACAATTTGATAACCTGATGAAATTCAGAAAGATAAAGACTGTTAGGAAATGTGGTATTAATTTTTTTCTGTAGTTGAAGTTTTTCTTTTTCTATTACTAGTTTCATTGTTAAGTTATCTTTCTTAATACTGAAAGTTCCATCTCCATAGCTAAAGAAGAAACTATTGCCTCATTCAGTGTATATGAGATAAAGGCAGAGAGAGAATGAGAACTACTATATATTAAGTATTTTTAAGTGGGAAAAGGTTAACAGATTAATACTAAAAATCTTGTGAATACAATTTAGAATTTCATGAGTTGAATTCTTAAATATCCCAATTTACAAGTCATATTTCTTTTAGGTGAGAAAATATAAAAAAAATAACATAACATTGACTTACATATTAATTACACAATACCTAAACTCATGTATAATTTTAGCAAGTTATAGTAAAATAATAATTTATATGTTACGACAGAATTTTACACTGTTGAAAAATTCATATTTTGAAATATTTTGGATGTTTTTACCAGGTATTCCATATTATAAAATACCTATTCAAAAGCAATAATTTCTCAGTTACTAAACAGTTTAATCATTCTTACTAATTTTTATGACTCTGATCAGTCTTAAAAACCCTGCAAATTATGAGAGTAATTGTGAGAAATTAGTGCAATCCTTAAGTGATATTATACATAAAAGGTATTAAAATATAAATATCAGATCTGAAATTGTCAACAAAACTGTGGTTCTTGATACAGATTATTGTAGCAAGAAAAAAAAATTGATTAAACCCCAGAAATTATACTATACAAGTCTTTTCAATAGTTTTCCATAATTTTCCATTTTCCCCATGCTGATAAATGCTTATTTACTATGATTTAGTAGAATCAATTTTGTGCATTAATTTTTGTCATATAAATAGCAAATCAATAGCTGTGATTTTAAAAAATGTTCAAAAGGGATCCTTAAAAAAAGGATATTTAATACAAGCTTCTGACAACTCTCTCCACTTAGCCAAATGGTTTTATCATTCCTTTGGCTTAAGATCAAATGGAACTATAGGTTGGATTTTAAGTTTTAATTATCATAAGGCTGCTTCTTCCACCATGTTGTTTTAGCTTTTGTAAAGCCCTGGTGATTGGCTCTTTGAATTTCTTATCCATTCATCTCTTAGAAAGACTTGTTAATTTTATGCTTCAGATGATCATTTAGAGAAACCCAACACCACCACCAATTGTACTAAAGCAACCCAACTGAATGGTACTGCCAGCACAGGAATCAGTCTAGGGCACGGTTTTTTCATTCAAAAAGTAATTCTTTAAAACTCTCTTTTGAAACAAATGTAAATGTGTTTAGGGTTTGTTTTTTGTTTTTTTAAGATACTTTGGTAAAGTTATAAGAGGATCAAATGGAACAGTATTAAGAACACAGTCCTGATGAGTTTTGGCTCCCCTTGATTCCCAGTCAGGGAGCCAAATGATGAGGTTCAGTGCAGGGCAGGGAGTTATGAGAACCCGCTTCTGACGATGCAGGTCCTTCATAAACTATGAACTCATATTTTATTATTAAGGAAGTTTATTATTAAAGATGTAGCAGAGAAATCCTCTAGCAGAAAAGGTTTCTAGCAGAGAAATCCTGACAGAGAGGTGAATAAGGTCTTGTTAGGAAAACAGGTGAGAAAGATAAAGTAGTATCGCTGAAAGAGAATGTCTTTCAGTGGGCAGAGAGTCCCTCACAGGAAGCTATGCCAAAGGAGGTCCCTTGGCCTGGCATGATTCCTGCTTTGATTGCAAAAAGCTGCAAAAGATTGAGCTGAGGGAAGCTTGTTTTATGGACAGCTCTTGGTGGGGGCTGGGAGCAGTTTGAGCTAGAAATCAGAATAGAGAATCTTGGGATTAAATGATGTCCTAGTCTAATTTTCAACTCAATAGAAAGTGGTAATCAGTAGTGAATGTTATCAATAAGGGTGGTGCTGGTCTCTCAGGATAAAGAATGAAGCTACTTATCCTGTTTCCCTCAGGCAGGTCTTTTACAGAGGCAAGAATTCAAGGAGACTATCTCCTTGAAGTTTCAGAGAGAGTTTTAGGGTCCCCGCCTTCAGTTTCAGTGTTCTCACATCATTTTCTCTTGAAAGCTATTTCCTAATAGGGTACATGTTTATTGCATGATATTTTAAAAAAATAAATATAATATTCACATATAACAAAGAATTTCTCTTTGAGAGCAGAAATTGTTTTCATTTTCATCTTTATATCTCCATGGCTAGCACAATGCATGCAACATAGGAGATACCTTGAAAATATTTGGTGATTAATTAATTAGCATATCAGGTTATAGCTAATTTGGCAAAACAAAATCCATTAGAATTATGATTTAGCCTATTACCCATAGTCAGTTCCTTCTGGAAACTGCTTCAGAAGTCATCTAATTCATTCAATCCTCTGCCCAATGGACAATAAATACTCAGTTTCTAATATATCCATGACCTCATCAAACTTTCAAAATAACACAATAACAGTAAAAAAAAATCCAGGTCTCTTGCATCCCATGTTCAGATTTTAGTCTTTTGCTGCTTGGGACCATAAGCAAAATCTTCTGTTCCAAAAATATGGCATTGCTGATGAATTCCCCTTCAAAAAAGGGGATGATTTTCACTACATAGATTATATGGTACTCTTGTCCTTGGCTTTCTGGCTAAAAACATGTGCTCCCATGCTACGCCAAGGCTGAGTCCAGTGATTTTCAGTACTACACAACTATTTCCTCCAATCTCTGAATATTTGTCTACTTAGGTTACTGTTATCATTTCTCCAAGGCTAGTATGTAGTTAAAGTCTAGAGGTTCTCATATACAGGGTCCTTGAGGCAGAACATAACCCCTACCTCAGTTTGTTCCACCTAGGGTGGGAAATGCAAAGGAAGCAAACCTGAGGTCTTATGAGCACTAACACTGCATGACTTTTAGGATATACAGTGCTTTTAGTATTGTCTTAATTTTAGGGCCACACTCGCTATAAAAGTTTCATGGCTAGGACCAACTTGGGGGAACGAAAGGTGCTGCTACCCTGATCATCTTGAAGCATATTGAAGAAGAGAATTACACTGAGAAATGGCTCATGTAAAGACCAGTGAGTGATCATTTCATGTTTTATGTTCCAGGGACCTGCCACATGCAGAACTAAATACCAAAATGGGTTTGGGCAATTGCTCCCAGTGTAAATATACACATACATATACATATACATATACATACATACATACATTCATACACACACACACACATCTTTTTTGCTTGGTAATTAAAAGACACCGTTAAGTGTCAGTTCTGTTTGATGGTTGCATAAGTTATACAAGACATAAAGAAATAGAAAATTTGAACCAAATGAAATACTTGCATTAAGTAAGTGATATCAGCATAGTAATAAGAGTGATAAAGACATTGTGTTTTTGTGGATTAGTGAGAAAGCTAAATAGCTTCATTGTACTCAGAACAGATGAGACCAAGGAAAATGTTTTTCTTGATTTCTTTTCATCCTTGAAACTGTTGGCCAGCCTGCTCATCTAGATACTCTGTCTTCCCTCAGTTTCCATGGCTTTTATCTCCTGGTTCTTATCTTTTAATTCTCTTCCTACATGTCTCACTTGTACTTTCCCTGATCTCCTTAGCTGAATCATCAATTTCAAGTTTCCTATATTATTGTGGTTGTCCCCTCAAGGACTGGACCTGGGTCTTCTTCCCCTCTCTCTTTCTCTCTATATCTAATCAATTTCCAGGCCTTGTTATTTCTACTCCAACATCTCTTCTCTCTGTCTCCTTATATCTCCCACACTAGTTCAAATCATCATCACCCCTCACTTAAGACCATTGAAATAGTATTCATCACCCTTCTCCATTTTTGCACAGGCTTGACCCTAATACTTTTAATGTCCTCAGATTTAAAGCTAGGAGTGTATTAAAGGTCATCTAATACAATTCACATCCTTCCCCGTATAAAGGAGGAGAAAACTAAAGCCCAGGGAGAATGTCCATCAACAAGTAGTAAGCATTTACTATGTGCCAGATATTACAGGCATATACAGAAGGAGGACGGAGAGGAAAGTTCCTGCTCTGAAAGAGCTCACATTCTAATAAAAGAGAGGACACAAATAACTAGATACACACAAAGGCTGTGTGTGTGTGTGTGTGTGTGTGTGTGTGTGTGTGTGTGTATGTGTGTATTCACCATAATCGGAAGTAATCTCAAAGGGATAGCACTAGGGGAAGAGAGAAGAAAGGACATAACCCTACCTCCCCCCCAAAAAAAAGGCCTGCAGAAAATAATGCTTCACAATTTTTAATTACCAACTAATATATAAAGCATTGTAAGACATATGATAACTATCCTTAAAACACCAAAATTTGAAACTAAGAACATATCACATTTGCCTTCAATTCCTTCAGATTACTTAGGGAAAAAAATCAAGCATTACTTATGTACAGATAAATAAGAATAAACAAAAACAGCAATCCAATTACCATATTTACAATTGAAGATATACTTTGCATATCCTTTTTTTCTCATGTCACAAAATAAAAGCATCTAATGTAAGATACTCTGGGTTGCCAATTTAAATCCTGCTTATAAAAGCATTCTGCAATTTTTTTTTTACTTCTCTTGCAAACCACTTCTTTCAAGTTTTTGAGGAATGCTTCTGGAACAATGAGAATTGTGTTTCTGGAGCAGATTAGGGACATCAATCTCATTGCATGTAACATAGTCAAAGTTATGACATTTACAATCTGAGGATTTAAAATTTTGAGCATATCGTTGAAGACAGCATTTCACAAAACTCTTAAATACTAAGTAGCCTAGTTCAACAATATTCAACACAATGCATAGACATGATGTGACTAACAAGAAATAAAGGAAGATTTTCTTCTCAGTGGGCTTGGAGATGAAGCAGTCCACAATATTGGGACAAGGCCTTACATCACATTTCACAAGATGAGGTATTCTAAATCCATTATACAACTTGTAAAACAAAACCAAAAAGCCAATTTCAAATCCAGTTTTGAAAACAAGACTGATGACATAAGTACACCACAGGCCCCCATCCATACTATCTGGACTAATATAAAATTTTTTCTTGTGCCTTTTTTCTCGGGCCTCACGGTAGGCCACATGCAAAGCAACAAGAAGAGAAGGAGTAGAGACCATGATCAGCTGCAGTGCCCAAAGTCTAACCTGGGAGATAGGGAAGAAGTAGTCAAAACAGACATTTTCACAACCAGGCTGCCTAATGTTGCATTGAAACTCCTTCTCTTCATCTTTCCAAACATGTTCTGCAGCTACCATGTAGACCAGCAAGCGAAATATGAATACAACAGCTAGCCAAATTCGACCAATTCCAGTTGAATATTTATTTACTCCACTTAGGAGGTCTCTGAGGAACATCCAACTCATGGTGTTTGATCAAGAAAGGCAAGATTTCTGTGAAAGAAAACAAATTCATTAAGATACATTTTTTCTCCCCTTTTATAAAGGACAAATATGAGGAAGAAAATTCTTTCAGTTATTATCCTTCAGAAATGGAGCAATTATTATCAAACTTTTAGAAAGTAATAATTGATGTCCTATCTTGCATCCAAGAATATGGCAGATGAGCCAATATTAGTGCCAGTATATAACCTTACTTATTCATTTGAATTTGGTTGATTGGTTTATTTCAAAGTTCATTTTTACCCTTGTACCAACAATAAGCAAAAATCCTACCTATTTACTGCCTAAAGAAAGGAATTTAATAGACATTAAGGTGATGCTAATTACCTGATATTTGCAGATTATTAACCTCAGATTTGTATGTACTTTATTGATCTGGTTGCTCAGAAGCCATAAAGAGGCTCAACAGTATTAAGAATTCTAGAGTTATTTTTTAAATCATTTTGAGTATTTAAAACAGTTATTACTTAGAAATTGGCATGGTATCTTACATTTTTAAATGTACTTACATGAATTTTCACATTTATCAATATAGTAAATTGTATCATAAATTTGTTGTGAATATTTTTAGCAGCTGGAAAATACAAAATAATAAGGTTATACACATATATTTTTGGTAATTTTTTCCTACTTGATGTTGATAGAATTACCTAGATTCATTCCCACACTTTCACCTGGTATTCTATTCCAATCTCATTATTATTCCCCTTACTGTACAACTATAATCAAAAACATTATATGCATAAGACATTTAGTTAGAACTAGGAGTACAATTTATAGCTGTGAAAGATAACAAATTTCTGTAGGCATTGATGTCATGCTTTTGTCTTCTCTAACACTATTTAGAACAACTAAATTCCATAAATTAATAATTCAAAAAATTTTATTCAGCACCCACTATGGATAGAGGTGAAAAAAAAAAAAAAAGACAGTATTCCTTCCCTCCCCCTCAAATAATTTATAATCTTACATAGATATAAAGCATAAATGTAGATACATAATTAGGCTAAGAAGAATGTAGTGGACAAAGTAAAAACTAAGATGAACTGTTGTGGAAGAATTTGATGAGGAAAAGACCACTTTAAGCTAAGGGTTATCAAGAAAGTATTTATGGAATAAGTTTTACATTGGTATATAATCTGTGACTTGTCATCAAAGTGCTAGATTGACTGTAGAACTCTTGACCCATAAAAGGAAAAAATTGAAGATTCTTTTTTTTTTTTCTTTGATTCCCACCTTCTTCAGGGAATTATATATGGTTCTCATAAATTAGTATTACTTTTAAGGCCCTTTCAAAAGAAGAGTAGCCAAAGTCACTAGAAAATTGGCCCCTTTTCTATGGACCTATTGAGTTGACACTACTTATATGACTAGTCACAAGCAGGGTTCAGCTTTATTCTTTTATATCACACCTTAATCTCTTGCTGTTCCTTGGCTTCAATTTTTGTTTGATCCAGAACTCCTCTTTCATTCTTCTACTAGTACTCCACTATGGCTGATTTACATCCCTATAACTACTAAATTGGCCTATTTTACCACTGCCACCTCTGAGACCATATGTAATTCTCTTCCTGGCTATATAGTATTTCTCTTCAGTTAACTATATAATCTACATACAACATCTTTTTGTGCTACATTTTATTTTTGATCCAATTCCATCTTTTGCCCTACAACCTTCTTTTTGACACAAAGGGATTTGAAAGAACTTTACCAATTTTCTCTTAGGCATATTCTCATAGAAAAGGATTTGAAGAAAGGTAAGGATTCAAAAGATATAAATGAGGAGAAGTATGGAGACACTCTCTATGGGAAGACATGGAAATAAGACATGATAAATTTAGAAGACATCTAATAGTACATTTTGAGTGAAACATAAGAGTGTATGATAGAGGAATGTAAAATAAAGCTAGAAAGATTGGTTGGAAAGAGATTATATAGGGTTTTTAATACCTGACCATGCCATATATGTTTTATTCTGTACACCATGGAGATCCTCGATAGGTTTTGAATGTGAAGTACTATGGTCAAATGTCAGTATCAGGAACATTATATTGGTAGTTCTGTGAAACAAATATTGGGGATAGGCGATAACAGAATCAGAAAGAATTGTTAAAAGATTGTTTTTAAAATACAGATAAGTATGGTAGTCTAAACTATGGAGAAAACTGATGTGTTGAAAAAAAATTGTGAAGGTAGAATTAACAGGTCTTGACAATTTATTGGATTTAGAAAGGGAGTAATCAAATTTGACTCCAAGTTTTTGAGCCCATATGCTAAGGAAGATGGTGTTACCATAACAGGAATGGAATGAGTAGAGAGAGAAGATATTTGAATTTTGGACATGCTGATGAGATGCTGGGAGGACATCCAAATAAAGATGTCCAGAAGGCAGTGGAAATAAGGGCGTATAGCTCCAGGTTAAAATTCAGGCTAAATAATAGATATGTCAGTCACCATTGGCATGCAGAGGATGATTACAACAATGGAAATGAATGCAATCACCTAGAAGAAAAGTGTTAAAGAGGGATTCTTTTTATTTTTATTATTATTATCATAGCTTTTTATTTACAAAACATATACATGGGTAATTTTTCAACTTTGACTCTTGCAAAACCTTCTGTTCCAATTTTTCCCCTCCTTCCTCCCACCCTCTCCCCTAGATGGCAGGTAGTCCAATATGTTAAATTGTTAAATTTAATTTAAATGTTAAATATGTTAAAGTATATGTTAAATCCAATATATGTATACATATTTATACAGTTATCTTACTGCACAAGGAAAATCGGATCTAGAAAGAAAGAAAAAAAAAAAACCTGAGAAGAACAAAAATGCAAGGAAACAATAACAGAAAGAATGGAAATGCTCTGTTGTGGTCTACACTCATTTCCCATAGTTCTCTCTCTGGGTGTAGCTGATTCTCTTCTTTATTGAACAATTGGAACTGTTTTGAAACATGTCATTGTTGAAGAGAGCCATGTTCATCAGAGTAGATGGATGTATAATTGTATAATCTTGCTGTTGCCATGTATAATGATCTCCTGGTTCTGCTTATTTCACTTAGCATCAGTTCATGTAAGGCTCTCCAAACCTCCCTGAAATCATCCTGCTGATTGTTTCTTACAGAACAATAATATTCCATAACATTCGTATATCACAATTTATTTAGCCATTCTCCAATTGATGGGCATCCATTCAATTTCCACTTTCTAGCCACTATAAAAAGGGTTGCCACAAATGTTTTTTGCATGTGTGAGACCCTTTTCCTTCTTTAAAGAATATTCGTGCTTAGGGGGCAGGATAAAAATCTATTGAAGGAGACTGAGAAATATCCATCAGAGGAGAAAGATATTGAGACAGTAAAAAATAAAAAGAAACCTTAGTTAGAATCAGAACAATGCATTAAGAAGAGAGTGGCCAAGAGTGTCGGTGCTCCAAAATGGTCAAGAAGCTAAGGACTGAGGAAAATCAGTAGAATATGGAGTAGAGCAATTTACACAATGCCCACAATAATGTAGAACAACTTTGAAAGACTTCAGAATTCTAATCTCTGTAGTGACCAGCAACGAATGAAAGGGAATCAATGAGGCATGCTTCACAGCTCTTGAAAGATAATTGATTAGAGATAAATAATTAAATGTACATTTTCAGATATAGCATTGATTTGTTTTTGTTTTAATACTAATTTAATTTAATACTAATTAATTTATTTACTAATTAATTAATTTACTGCTAAGGAGAATTTCTATCAATCAACAAATAATTATAAAGCAAATACTATATGCCAGGGAGTGTGATAGATGCTAAAGAGACCAAGACAAAAAAATGAAATGATCTTCATTCTCAAGGAGCTTATTTTGTACTGGAGATGACACAGTGAGACAATATGTATATCTAGACGTATACATATGTGTGTCTCTATGTGTATGTGTGATGAGTTCCTCAGTTGTATATTGCAATTTGTTTACACTATAATCTTTTATTTTTCCATTATTCTCTGCGTGATGCTTGCTTTTGGTTCTTTGGAGACAGTGATATTCCAAGAGCTACTACACATTATTAGTACCAGTAAAATATTTGTACTGAAAAGCTGGATCTTTGCTCAGGATTAATAACAATGCTTCACAACTTCCAGAAAGTTATAACTCTGTTCTCTCTCTCTTTTTAAATTATTTTCCATTTGGATCACCATTGTCCATGTGTATTGTCTATCCCAGACATAATATACATAATAATAATAATATAGAGAGCTTTCTAAACAAGTTCTGTAAGATAGCCATTCATTTGCATTTTGAAATCTGAATGGTAGACATTTGTTTATCCATTTAATCTTTCCTGAATTAATGGAGAAGTCAAACTACTTTGAGTGAATTCAGATCTATTTCAAGAGACTCTATGGTATTTTAGCTCTTGATGCAATTAACACAATGCCATCCATTTTTCTTAACTGGAACTCTGTGTATGATTTCCATCAAGTGGTGAATAGGTAGGTAAATATAAGGTAGTTAGGAAAGTGAGCCCCTGGCCATTGGAAAGACCAGAAAGGTAATGATGCTTGAATTATATCTTGAAGGAAGTGAAGGATTCTTTGAGGCAAAGATGAAAAGAAAGTGCATTTTAGGCATGGGAAATTATCAGCGTAAAGTCATACAAATGATGGAGTATCGTATTGAGAAACAAATAAGAAAACCACTTTGACTGGACCATAGATTTCAGTAAGGAGAATAAGGTAAAATAAGACTAGAAAGACAAGAGGCAAGTTATAAAGGACTTTGAAAGTGTAAAGCATAAAGAGGAGTTTATGTTTATTCCTAGAAATAATTGAGAGTTGCTGGTTTATTGATTGGGGAAGTGATATGTTCAGATTTACACTTAAGGATTTCAAAATAATTTCATTTTGGAATGAATTGGTGCAAGAAGAAATAAGTCAAGGAGATCAAGTAAGAGGCCACAGAAGAAAGGAAGAAAGGAAAATTTTTTATTCAGTGCCTACTATACTATGTATCTAGCACTATGCTAAATGCTCTGCAAATATTATTCCACTTGATATTCACAGTAATCCTAGGAAGTTGGTGCTGTTATAATGCCCCCTTTACATGCATTTTACATAGAGTTACAGAAGCTGAGACTAAATGATTTGTCCAGGGTCACACAGCTAGTGTCTGAGACCAAATATGAACTCAGGTCTTCTTGATTCTAGCTTCAGTGCTCTAGTCACTGTATTACCTGATAATCTAGACAAGATGAGATAAAGATCTGAACTAAAATGATGACAATGTGAGTAGAGAAATAGTCAGATTTAAGAGTTGGTATAGAGTTACAAATGACAAAATTATGATGATTTGTGATAAATCTATATAGATATATATGATAGATCTGTAATATACATCACATACAATATAAAGTCAACCCACATGTATTAAACATCTACTATGTGCTATGCACTATGCTTAGTTTTACAATGAAAGATAAAAATATACTCCCTATTCTTGGGTTTCATTTTAATGCGAGAGAAGACATACAAGCAACATAAAATCAGTTTTGTTACTACTGTTAAATTTAATGTTTTTTAAAAACTGAAACAATTTCATGATTTTGTAAGCAAACCTCTTAACTGTTCTTTATATATAGAAATGTTCATATAGTTAATGTTTATTAAATTAACAATACAAATGTAAAAAAAATGGGATTTGAAAAGTGATGCTTTGGAGAGAGATGTTTCAGTAGAGCTCTAAGCTTGAAAGCTAGATAGGAGGGGACTGAAGAGGACTAAGTAGGTGGAAATGAAGTACTTATAAAAAATTTTTTTTATAAGTTTAGCAATGAATAATAGAAAAAAATACAATAGTTTGAAAGGATGAAAAGGTTCAAGGGAAAGTTTTTTGTTTTTCTTTTGTTTTTTTAGAAAAGGGGAGACCTGAGCATTATTATAGGTATTTTCAAAAGAACCACTAGAAAGGAAAAGTTTGTAGATGCAAGAAAATGATCCATGGAGCAAAGTCTTTGTGGGAGGGATGGAGTCAATAGCAGAAGTTAGCCACATTCTTTTTTGAGACCAGAGCAGGAAAAAAAAAAAAAGGGTGATTGAGAATATAGAGAAATTTTGACATGAAGAATATAGGAAATGAAGGGGGAAACTCATGACAAAGGCCATCAATCTCACTATGATGTCAGAACATGAATAGAGTAATTTGTGATCACACTTAGTTTTCCCTTAGCCTTTCAATCAATAAGAGTATGTAGGACTTTGTTCAAAGAGAGTGACTTTCTGACAATATAAGGTTAAGAAAATTGGGCTCCTAAACTAAAAGGCACCTGTCATTAAACATCACAAATAACACAAAATAGCTTTTCTTTTATGAGAGATAAAATGTAATAAGCCTAGATCCTAAAGTCCAGGACAAATATACAAAGGAGAATGTATATTTTCACAGAGAATAAAGAAGATTATGTACAACGTTCCTTTCAAAGAAGAGTAAACACTTCATTGCTCTTGGTATCAGAACATACAAGCAAAATACCTTAAAATAAAAAAGCATCTTAAGTCTCATAGAAAGGTTAATATCTGTATAAATAATTTAAATGAATTTCAAAAAAGAAAAAAAAAACCAAGTATTATGTTTCACCATGACATATGGCATTTGGCTTGTGTTCATGTTAATATAAGAGGAAATCTATCATATTACAAAACAATAGAAAGAATCTTATCAGGCCTTTTAGGGAAGAGAAAAGAGGAATTATATCCACTGTTTACCTCTCAACCTTCCAACCCTCCAGGGAAGCAGTATCTATTGAATAGGGTTGAATCATAGGACTAGAAAAACCTATTAAAATAGCTGCCTAATAGACTTTTTCTATTTTGCCTCCTCCAACCTATTCTCCACTGCCAGATTATGCTTTCATCTAGTTATACCCCTCTTCTGATCAAAATCTTTCAATGAATCCCTATTGCCTAGCAAGGACATTTTAATTTTAACTAACATATAGATGACCTTTTAAGGTATATAAGTACATTCCTTCCAACAAATCTATAATGTTGTTCATGCAAGTATAACTCCCATTTTATAAATGAAGAACCTGTGGCCAAAGAGATATTAAGAGACTTGTCCATTACCATATGGCTGATAAAAGCTAGAATTTGAAATCAGATCTCCTTGGTCCACAAACAGCTTTCTGTTTATTACCTTAGCCTAGCATCGAAGCCCTACACAATCTTTTATGACTGACTTTCTGGCCTTATTGTGTTCCATTCCATGTACTCCATTCAAACCAATATGCACAAATAACTGTCCCTCAAACATGCCTAGAATTCTTCCCTTCTGTACTTTTGCTCAAAATGTTGTCTATGCCTGGAATGCATGGTATTCTTGTTATTTCTTCCTGTTGAATTCTGCTGAATTCCTACTTATTCTTTAATGTACAACTAAATACTGCTTCCATTAATCCTTTTTTGATTACTCCAGTTAATAAGGGCCTGTTCAGACCTAGTATGGTATATTTGGAAACACTCATTCTGTCTTATTCAACATTGTTACTTTCTCTGTGAACACAACTATCTTATTTTTGCTAGTGGCCTCCATTCTGAAAATCACCAAGTTCACAATCTCAAAAGTTATTTTCAGGTTATGTTCTTACTCATGACCCCCATATCTAAACAGTTGCCAAGTTTTATAGATTCTACTTTTGTTTCACCTTTCATGTCTGCTTTCTTACCTGTGTTCATACAGAAAACCTCTATGCTAATTCATATCTTCAGTTTCTTGTATTTGGAGTTTTATATCCCATTCCCTTTACTCTGCACAAGTTATCTACCTCCACTCCCCTCTTCATCTCCAGCTCTGGGAACTATTAGTTTCCTTCAAATCTCTCATCAATTACTGCCTCCTACAAAAGATATTTGCTAATTCTCCTCAATTATTCTACCTTAGCCTGAAATTATTTTCTCTTTATTTGATATATTGCTTATATATTTTCATCTGTATATGTTTTATTCCCCCAGCCCCCAAAAAAGAAATTAAACTCCTTGAGAAAAATCTCAATAAATGTTTGTGGAATTAAATTATAATGAATTTCAATATGTCCTTCAAGAAGTATGCCTATGTAGACTTGAAACAGTGTATTGATTAGACTTTCTATTATCTCTCTACATGAACAACAATAGGAGAACTGCCACAAATAGGCTGTAATTTGTACCACTGGAAGAGTGACATCAAAAATCCATTGACATTAAAGTTTAAGAATGTGTTATATTCCCCTAACAGATTGTGAATTCAATGAGGGCAAGAACCATATTTTAGCAAAATGTTATATCTCACCTAGCATATATCACAGTACTAATATCATAATAGATAATTGATAAATGCTTTTTTTTTTAAACCAAATAGAAGACACTGATGAAGGCATGTGAGTCAGAATCAACTAAGCCATCAAAAACTAATAGTTGTCTGTCCTCTTTTAAAGATCTTCAGAGACTGTCAGTGGCTTCCCTCATTCTACAGACTATCACAGTAATAAATCACTTTTCCTACCTGAATCAATTTTTTCCCCTAAGCTAAACCTCTAGTTTCAATTTTAGTGCTTTTCAACCAGTTTTCTTCCTGTGAGGACAGAGAAGAGTTGGTCAGATATTTAAATAGCTATTCATGTGTTCATAGACAAAGTCATCTCTTAGCTTTGTTATCCTTGGCTATAAGAATTCCAACTTCTTTGATTTTTCTTTGTGGGATTTACTTTCTCTTTATTCATTTGTTTGCTTTTCTTTTTTGGAGACAGATCCAGAAGAATTTATATTGATTTTGGAGTTAAAGAAGCTGGATTTTGATCCTAACTGCCACTTACTTTTTATTTAGTCTTAAATTAGTTAGTTCATGTTTTGGGGCTTCTATTTACTCATCTGTAAAATGAGGGGTTTGGACTCTAATGTAATAATAATAATAATAATAATATGTGCTTGATCCTTTCATCTCACTATTACTCTAATGTCTTTTCTGCTCTTTATAGCAAAACTTTTCTTTTCTTTTTTGCTGAGGCCATTGGGGTTAAGTGACTTGCCCAGGATCCCACAGCTAGGAAGTGCTAAGTATTTGAGGTCACATTTGAATTCAGGTCCTCCTAACTTCAGGGCTGGTGCTCCATCCACTGTCATCTACCTGCCTTTGTAGCAAAACTTTTTGAAAAGGCAATACAATAGTTGCCTCCACTTTCTCTCTTTACTCTCTTCTTAACCCTTTACAATTTGGTTTCCCACCTTCATTGAAACTACACTTTCTAAAATCACTAATGATCTTTTTTTTTTTAAAACCTCCTACCTATCTGATAATCCTTCTCTGTCTCTTTTGTGAATTGAAATTTACACCTTCAGTTTATATCTTCTGATTGTAGCTGTCCTGTGCCTTCTTCTCTTCTCTGTCTCTATTGTTTCATTTAATAATCTCATCAGCTTCATGGATTTAATTACCATTTCTATGCTGATGATTCTCAAATCTGTCTGTCTTGCTCCAGTTTCTTGGTTAACATCCAATCTCACGTCTCCAACTACCTTTGAGATCTAGAAATGGATGTCCATTAGACATTTTAAACTTAATATGTCCAAAACAGAATCTGTTACTTTTTTTCCTAAACTCATCCCACCTGTTATTTCCTATTACTGTAGAAGGCAATACCATTCTCTCAGGCCTTAGGAACACAATCTAGAAGTCATCCTGTAATCCTCACTATCTCTCACCGCCATATCCAATCTGTTGCCATGGTCTATGGATTTCACCTCTTGAATAAACCCCCTTCTCTTCTCTGACATTGTCACCTGCTCTTATCACCTCAGGTCTGAATTATCGCAATAACCTGCCTGTCTCAAGTCTGTCTTCATTTCAATCCATTGTCCATTCAGCAAAATCAGTAAAATGATTTTCCTAAAGCACAAGTCCAGTCATCAGCCCCCATCTCCATCCTTCCAGTCAGTAAACTCCAATGACGACCTATTGCCTCCCCACCATGAATATGCTCATCAATACAGTGACACTGGTCTCCTAGCTGTTCCACAAACAAGACACTCCATCTCTCAGCACAGGATATTCTTTCTGGCTATTCCCCCATTGCTAATATGCTCTCCTGTCTCCATTCTAACTACTGACCTCCATGGCATCATATAAACCCAACTAAAATCACACCTTCTATAGGGAGGCTTCCCAAAGTCCATCCCACCTTTTGGAAAGGTAATTGGGGTTAAGTGACTTGCCCGGAATCACAGAGCTAATAAGTCTGAGACCAAATCTGAACTCTGGTCCTCCTGACTCCAGAGTTGGTGCTCTCTCCACTGCACCACTTAGCTGCACCACCCCTCATCCTCCATCTTGCCCAAGCCCTCTTAATTTCAGTGATTTTCCTCTGTAATTGTTTCCTATTTATCCTATATATAGCTTGCTTTTCACATTTTCAATAGATTTTAAGATCACTGAAGGCAGGGTCTGTCCTTTGCCTTTTTTTATATTATCAAAAGTTATCGTGGTACCTAGCATATAATAGGTATTTAATAAATGCTTATTTACTGATATTAGTTAACTCGCATTTCAATGGGGTGTTACGGTTTGCAAAGAGCTTTGCAAATATTATCTCATTTGATCCTAAAGCAATCCTAGGATGTAGATGTTATTATTCCCATTTTACCTAAGGGAAATTGAAGAAGCAGAGGCTAAAGGACATGCCTGGGACCACACAGCTTGTAAGTATGTAAGGACAGATTTTAACTCAGGTCTTTCTAAGTTCAGGCCCAGAACTCTGTCTACTCTGCCACAGAAAAATTCCACTTTTTGCTTCTAGCTGACCTTAAAAATAATTGATCTAACCATATAGGAATTAAATTCATTTATCTGAACTGTTTGTATATAATTACCTATAACAAAACAGCAAGTATTCAAAACCTTAAATGTGTCAGATTAACTTTTAAAGTTGTTTATTATTTTATTACATTTATTCATTTTTCTTATTTATTCTATATAATGTTTACAATACTTTTCCAAAGTTCTATACTGATGCCCTGTCATGTCATCAAGGTAACCCTGGGTTCTAGAAGGCTCTTCTAATGGAATATTACATCTTGGTGGAAAAGCTTTAAATGTGGATCTGTTGATAAATTGTATGTTTTCCAAGAAGTGTCCTCAGTAAATTTGGGCCAAGAGAAAATAACTTGGTCTCCAAAACAAAACATTTCAAGATCTGCATTTGGTTAGCATGCATTGTTGTTTTCCTTCCTTCTGCAAGAAGACCGTGATGTCAGGAAGGGGATGCTATGACATACAAGGGCATGATTTTAAATGAGGGAGGTGCAAGATCACTTGCCGCACTTTCCCCTCCAGAGCCACCTGAGTCCAATAGCCAGATGTAGATCAGGGCGACTGGAAATAGCTCTGGATGCAGGGGGTACTCACTCCACTATCTCTTATCATTCTGTACTTGTGGATGAATAATTTACCACCCTGAAATCAATCTGATTGATAATCTTTTCTGAATTTAACTAGGTTGGTCCTTGGACAAAAGACATAACAGTATATTACTAGACCCAGACCCATGTTCCAAGCTTTTTCAGTTTAAGAGGATATGCCAAAGGTTACACTTTACTGCCCTGCCTTTGAGAAGCACAGTTCATTGATGAGTGATTGTAATCAGATTTTGGCAAGGATACTGTTCATGCTGTTCTTGAAACTTTTTATACAAGGTAACCTTTCCCACTCAACCCCCACACATCCTGCAAAGAGTTCTTAAAGAAAAGGTATATAGTGTTTTCCATTTCTCTTGTGTCTTCCACACTCTTCAGAATTCTGTAGTAAAATGTTCTTATTATAGAGGAGAGATGGTTCAAGAAAAACTTTCTTGGTTTTTAATCTCCCAATTGCTAGCAGTAATCACTAAATCAATAAACGTTGATTAAGTAAGTATGTGTTATGTGCCAAGATAAATATAAAGGGAATAAATACAAATAGATACAAAGTAATTAAATACAAGGTAGTTAGGTTTGCTGGACTCTTAACAGTTTGGGGAGAAGTAACTTGATTTTTTAAAAAACGACAAGTAAATATATGAAGAAAAACAGTCTCCATTGCCAGAAAAGATGATAATATTAGTGGATAGAAAATTCCCCTTCATTCCTATTTAGCTGATCACCCTTCCCTGTGTTTTGCAGAAACAATACCAGCTTTATTTTTTGTGGAGACATAAATGCACTTTGTGTGAATATTAAATGAAGTAAATCTTTCAAATGAAACCCATTATTAGAGGTTTATTGAAAAGTTTTTTTTTAAACCAATACAAAATAGCCATAAGTAAATTCTGTTTTGAAAGATCTCAACATGTGTATTTTAGAACAGTCAACCACAAAAAAGCAGCTCTGGGGAGCCATGCTCTTCTTAAATTTCTCTTTAATTTTGTTAAAATATATCTCAGCCATAATATTCTTGATGTTTTACATACATATATGTATATATATGAATGTTTTCATATAGCAATTTCTGAATGAGAATATTGAACTGATCATGGAAACAGGATAGAGAAAAAAGAGAAAACCTAATGAATTTGTAAATCACTGATTTAATTAAATTTTATTTGTATAACACATTCAAATGTCAAAATAAAAAAATCCAAAAGTCACAAAATTGAAATAAATAACCAGGGTCATCTGCAACCTTGTATTTCTCATTTCCTAGATAAGCTTTTCCGGAGAAGCTAAGGCTGGTGGTGGTGATACTTGCAATAGTATAAGTGGGACCCAAGCAGAAGCAGCTTTTATAAAATTAGAGGATCCTTTGTGGGAGGGACCCCAAAAGATCTCCACCTACAACTCTCAAAATGGTTACTAAAGTCCTAGGTTCCAATAACCATCCTAAGATTCTTTTGTGTTAATTCAGTTGGGGATACTGGAGATCATTAAAGTCTTAAAAATACTATATATGCATATAATGTCTGCTTCAGCAAAACCCTTTCATGTTTCAGGACATTGTGAAAGATCTATCACGAAGCTTGTTGGGGATTAATTCTTGACTCTTAAATTTGTATGAGACTAGTGGGGGAAAAAAGTAGTGAAGGACAAATTAATTTTCTCTCTCCAAAGTTGCAAATATGTTATAAAGAGCTCCTAATATCCAGGGGCCTCAAGATAGGCTTGCTTATCAGCAAACTATAATTTTTTTTATGGCTTTTTATTTAGAAGTTATTTGCATAGGTAATTTTATAGCATTGACAATTGCCAAACCTTTTGTAGCAATTTTCCCCTCCATCCCTCCACCCCTCTCCCCAACATGGCAGGTTGACCAATACATGTTAAATATGTTAAAGTATAAATTAAATACAAAATAAGCATACATATCTAAACAGTTATTTTGCTGTAAAAAAAGAATCAGACTCTGAAATAGTGTATAATTAGCCTGTGAAGGAAATAAAAAAATGCAGGTGGACAAAAATAGAGGGACTGGGAATTCTATGTAATGGTTGTCATCTCCCAAAGTTCTTTCATTGAGCGTATCAGTAAACTATAATTAAGAAAAGCAAGGAGACACCGTTTGAAATTTGGAGGGATTTGAGAGAGAGTAAGGAGACACATGAACTTTGAATTACTCTTTTGACAATTCAGGAAAAGTTCTATTAACATTAATAATTCTATCCACATGATTTCCTTTCATCTCTTATCAGATTTCCAGTTTCAAATTTTGGAAGTTTCATCTAATCTCTCCTCACCATAGTTTCCTCTACTTCAGTTTCTTCATCTATAATATGGTAATTAAATTTAGGATTATAAGATCACAAAACTAAAGTTGGAATAGCCCTGAAATTTGTACTCTGATGGGAAAGGCAAGAAAATTAATTGAATCATTATCTCCTTTCTCCCAGCAGTACACACAGACAAACCTGGTTTCCTGTGAAGATACAAGATTTTTTTTGATGAATCTTTATTTGAAAAAGCACTTTTACAGATTTCAGTCCTCACAGCACAATGCCATTGAAAAATACCACAATTTTCCTATAAAGTACCATTAACAATAAGAAGAATGTATATGCCTGGGCAACAGTGAAGAACTCTAATTCTAGTGGATCATATAAAAATACTCATGTCAATCATATAGGAATAGTCTTACTCCAGGGCAGCTTGTTAAGTAAAGTCATTAAGAATGAAAGGACAGCAAGGAATAACAGGTGCATTCATTTTGTTAAAGTTTGTAATTTCTCAAAAGTTCCAGAGGTACTATTTCCCTGAAGTAGTTGTTTTCCCACATCCCTCATTTAATACAAATGCAGATTTTCCCTTCAGAAAATAACTACATCTTATCATAACAGGAATAAGCTTGGCTTACCTGTACGGCACAGATGGAGAGATTAAGGAGAGATCCCAGCATTAGCTCAGTCCATTAAAAAATTATAAGCAGATTGTGTCATTTCCTTGAAAGGGAGTTGTGGCTTTAAAGCTGGGAAATGAAAACTAGTGGTTTCCAAGGTAGTATAAACTAAACAGATGTAACCTGAGTATTTGTTTTGACTCATAAATTATAACAATACTATGTGTCCGGTGTGAGTAATACATGCTAAAGGGGAAATGAAATTGGAATCAATATTTTAAATCTCTCCATACATATGTAGTTGTGAAAGTGTGTTATTTCCAAATAAATTGTGTTTTTATCCCTCTCTTAAAGCAGAACAGTGCTGTGTCACCTTTAAAATAATCAAAAGCTTATTTGCCCATGACTGTCAATTGATAAGTCTTACCATTTCTACTTCCACAATACTTCTCATACAGCCTCCTCCTCTCCACTTAGCACCACCAGCCTAGTATAAGTTTTTAATACCTCATTCTTGAATTATAGCAATAATATTCTGGATGATCTCCCTGCCTCAAGTCTTTCCCTACACCAGTCCATCTTCAACTCAGCTGCTGTTAAATCTCAAAATATTAAACTAACCATGTCACCTCATATTCAAAAAATTCCCTATTATCTCTAGGACCAAATAAAATCTTCTGTTTGTAACATTAAGGTATATTTTAAATTTTTCTTGTGGTATCTCTTATATTGAGTTGCTCCAGTATATAGAAACAGATACCACAAGGAAGAACATGATTCTTGATCAAATGAATGACTCAGAATGGTAATAAGAGTAATAGAAATTTAGAGAAGAGAAATATGACTTCAAACTTTTGTAGAGTTTGTAGAAAAAATGGGTCTGAACTGGGTCTTGAAATTATAAATGAGCAGGGTAAATTCATTACCTCAAAAATGAGATATTTGATTATTGAAAAAACACCATTTCAAGCTCTACCCAAAGAGGAAAAGTAACTTACTTGCCCAAGGTCACAAAAGTAGTAAGTGGCAGAGTTAAGATTCAAATTTAAGTCTAATGCTTCCAAGTTATATATTTTCTATTGCACTATATGGCTTCCTCACCCTCTCTTTCCATAACTTCTTCCTTTGGACTACTATACATTGGCTTTAATTTTACTCTATGGAACAACAAAGAACATCTTCATGTTTTCATGGAAATTTTTCAGTATTTAAAGATAGCCTTATTTGCCTTATCTTCAGATTTAGACTCACTAATTCTATAAAACAGCAAAATTAAAAAAAAAAAAACCACCCATCTGGTGAATTTTTCTTAAAATATGATACCCAGAATTTAAAACTTTCAGATGTGTTCTGGCCATTACAGAGTATAATGGTCTATATTATTTTGCTTGCTCTATTATGCTCCTACTAATTCAGACTAAAAAAAAAATTTTTTTTGGCAGCCATAATATACTGTTAATTCATATTTGGACTACAGCTAAATCCCCACTTTTTTCCATATTAGCTGTTTCCAGGGCAGGTAGTATCATCTTATATACATATATTGCAATACACAAAGACTCTGGATTCACTTAACTGGGAATATTTTTACTTATTTTATTATTTACAAGTATTAGCATGTTCAAGGAAGCCATTTTAAAATCTAATTTGTGATACAGTTTATTCAGATGAGGCTCTTTCCCACAAAGAGTACAAAGGGATTACTTAGACAGAAATAGCTAGAATGACTGATAAGCCTAGCCCCTAATACCAAAGAAATTCTACTATGCCTTATGTTTATCTGGAGATAGATATATGCAAATATACATGTACATGCATGTATATATACATGTGCATATATGTGCATGTATGTATATTGCATTCCCATACATGTATGTATTTGTGTGCATATATTCTCATGTATAGACCTAGGCATCTTTAAAAAGAAACTGTATATAACAGTTCAAAATTTTATATAAAAACCATGGAGTGGAGGAGGGAAGAGGGTATATTGATTCTAGCAGAGTAGGCAGGTAGCAATATCATTTGTGTTTATTAATAATTAAGTTCACAATAAAAAAGAAGTTTAAAAAGTCATGTTTTAAGGATGATTTTCCTCAAACTAGAAAGAAAAGGGAGCATAATAAGCAAGAAGACAGTAGGTAAAAATAAAAGATACTACACCATATATCCACTGGTCAGCATGTGCATCATCTCTATATCTATTCCTTAGATTCACAAAATTACTTTTGTTCCTTATAATCACTAATAGGATAAAACTATACAATCAGTGAAAAAGAGGTTAAAACTGCTATGACAAATTCAAAGGTTATAGATTTAAAACTGGAAAGTATTTAAGAAGTCCTCTAATTCAAACCCTGATTATATAGAAAAGGAAACTGAGAACCAAAGAAGTTTTCTGCCTCACCCCAGACCACAAACATAATTGACAAAATTAGGATTGTAATCAAGGTCTGTAGATACCACACTAGTGTGCTCTTTGGGATCACTTCAGTCTGAAGTGCTCAAAGAAACCTTTGTGGGAAAGAAGGCACTAGAGCTAAATTTGGAAAAAAGATGAAGATCTCAACAGTTTTACGGTTGGTAAAAACATTTAAGGCCTAAATTTTAGAATGGTCAAGGGCATAAAATAAGAAGGAAGAAAAAAATTTTAGGATGATGGCTAGAGGACAGACTACATGAAAGGAAGCAATGCATAATGAAGCTCGAAAGGTAAATTGAAATAGATGGTGAAGGCCCTAGGATGCTAGACTGAGAAATTTGTACTTTATTAAATAAGCAGTGGAGAGTGAGTTTTTCAAAATGATGCATTAGTAATATTTAATGGGCAATAATTTCAAGTATAGATCAGAATAAAGAAACACTAGAAGTAGGGAAACCAGATAGGAGACAATTATGAAACTCTAGTCAGGAGTTTATGAAATTGACAGTATATTAAGACTTAAAAACCTCAGAAAGAAATGAAGGGCAGAGATATTAAATGAATCTTTTTTAACCATAATATAATAAAAATAACATTGAATAAAAAGTCTTTGAAGCAAAGATTAAAAGCAAAGATTGAAAACTAAATAATCCTAAAAAATGCGCAGGTCAAAGAACATATCAGCAACAGTCAATAATTTCATAAAAGATAATGACAACTATGAAATAGCATAGCAAAATTTTGGGGATGCAGCAAAAACAGTACATAAGAGAAAATTTATAGTTCTAAATACTTTCATCAATAAAAGATCAATAAATTGAGCGTGAAATTAAAAAAAAAAAACTAGAAAGCCAACAAATTAAAATCATCCTTGAAAAATCTAAGCAAAGATTAACAAAACTGAAAGCAAAAATGCCCTAATTAACTAAAAGATATAACCAGGAGCTGTTTTTTAATCAATTAAATGTATAAGCCATTACTAACTTTAGAAAACAAATTACCAACATCAAAAAGATGAAAAAAATTAATTCATAATCAATGAAGGAGAAATAAAAGGAATTATTAATGGCTATTTTGTCCAAATATGTGGCATAAAATTGAGAATCTAAATCAAATAGATAAACATTTGTGAAAATATAAATAACCCAGAGTAAGAGAACCCAGAAAGAGAGGATTTAAATATTATCTCAGAAAAAGAAATGTAAGTCATAAATTGCCAAAGGAGAAAAATTGACCCAAGACCAGATAGATTTACAAGCAAATTCTTCAAACATTTAAAGAACAATTAATTTCAGCAATACATACACTGTTTGGAAAAATAGGAAAAGAGGAGATTCTACCATATTTCTTATATAACACAAATATGGTCTTGATACCTAAACCAGGGCAAGTAAAAACAGAGAAAGAAAACTATAAATCAAGTTGAGGATTAGTTTAATATCAAATTTAGGATCAAGTTTAATATAAAGTTTAGGATCAAATGAGACAATTTGTGAAATGCATAGCACAGTGGCTGGCATATATAGTAGGCAATATATAAATGGTAACCCCCCCCCATTAATATGAAGAAAACTATATAATGAACAATATTAATAACAACAAATAAAATCACATGATCATATTGAGAATGCAGAAAAGGCATTTATTAAAAAATTAAAACATCCATTTTTACTCTTCAAAACATAAAAAGCACACAAAATATCTTTGTTCTATGTATGCAGAAATAATCGTGTTAATGTAAATAACATGTTTAAGTACAAAAGAATTTTTTAATTTAAAAACTAAAATGTTCTTGATTCATAAGTCTGAAGCTTCTGAATATTCTACTTTTATTTGTCTTCTTTTGTTTACTAATCCAGAAACATATACTTCTCCAACAAACTTTACACCATGGTTGCCTTTATCTTTTCATATTAAAATAATCAAGTAACAAATATGAATTATAGGATCTACTCAAGATCTCAAAAAAAAAATCTCTTCATCCTCTTTAACATATATTGCTGCATAATCAAAATTATCTATGTGATAGTCTTTGGAATTATATGTATTATGAACACTGATAAATAAGATTATTAAAAAACCTGTTAAATTATTTTCTCATTAAATTTGAGTTAACACAGAATTCAACTCTACCAGTTCCTTTGCTTACCTCTTCAAAGAGAATTTGTGATATCCTCACATTTATCTGCATCTTTCATTTGTCTTTTATTTTTGTTTCTTCACAAAGATTCCAATATTGATAAGTCAGCTTTCTAGTAGTATATCAGTTTGTTGATCATTGGACAATTATCTCACATTTAGATTAGCTACAATTAAGTTAAAGTTTGCAAATAGCCCAAACACCACATGATTCTTAAGACAATCTGTCCTGTTTTCTGCTATCACTATCACTATGGAAGAATAGAAGTCAGAACCATTTCTATTTTCTATATTTCATGAGCTATCATGGTTAAAGAATGCAACACCTAGGGGACCAAGTTATTAGTAAAGAACTTTTCAGTATTTGTCTAGGTCAGTCTTCAGACAGCAGCTGACTTAATGTGTTTTTGTACCATGCTTGAAGCCTATTCAACAGCATGTTGTGGGATATAATATACCCTGTTGCCATTCACATACATTCCTAAGCTTTCCTGCTTGTTTTAAAACACTTTTGTCTTCCTTTTTCAAGCAATCAAAACAAAATTTTCTTTAATAGGTCATCAGTTTATTTCCCAGACTTTTCCTTTCATCTGAAAAAGATGTGCAACATCTAGACAAAAAAGAAAACTTATTGCTTTTTTAATTCACACAATTATTTTTTATTAAAGCTTTTTATTTTCAAAATATAGGCATAATATCGACATTCACCTTTACAAAACCTTGTGTTCCAAATTTTTTTCCTTTACTTCCCTTTCCCCCCTCTCCAAGACAGCAAGTAATCCAATATGTTAAAACATGTGCAGTTCTTCTATACATATTTCCACAATTATGGTGCATGAGAAAAATCACATCAAAAAGGGAAAAAAAATGAGAAAGAAAATAAACTGCAAGCCAACAACAATAAAAAAGGTGAAAATACTATGTTTTGATCCCCACTCAATTCCTACAGTCCACTCTCTGGGTGCAAATGGCTCTTTTCATCACAAGACCATTGGAACTGGCTTGTGAGTCACACTTTTTAAAGGCAGGAGGAGGGATGTAGGGTGTCCTTGGTGATTGCATTAGCCTTCTTTCTTCCCACTGCCGATGAGAGTCATTGATGTCATCTCATATAAAAGATAGAGTAATTTAGCCAAGAAAACAAGCCCTCCTATTTGTCTTGATGATCTGATTATCTCTTTTCTGAGATTGGAAAACAGTAAACAACAACAATAATAATAATAGCTGATTTTATATATTGCTTTAAGAGTTTATCAAGTGATTTACATACATTTTCAAATTTGATATTCACAAATATTATGTGAGTTAAAAGTTTATATATTATCCCTACTTTGTGGATTAAAAAAAAAATCTGACATTCATAAAGAGTAAAGTGTCATATCCGAGGTTACACAATTAGCAAGTAATGGAGCATGATAAAGACACTCTCACTTTCCTGTGATTTTAGCAATTGAGTTCTTTGCATTAATACTTGCTGCTATAGAATTTGAGACAATAATATCATTAATCAGGAGATTACTTATATTGTCAGTCCATTAACTTAATTGAAGACCTTTATTCACTCTGTGGAGATGAAAACAAGCATAAAAACCTACACAAAAAATAGACTTACTTGTCATCAATTTTGGAATAATTTCCAAATGTCTCCTAAGAGAAGGAAAGCAAGGCAAGGTAGAAATTAGAAGAGAAGAGAGTTTATTCCTCAGCTAAACTAAAGAAATAGTTTTCAATTTTGTAAGACGTTATAGAAAATTCTTTTCAGAAATGACTTGATTCTATTGTATCATATAAATTTAAAACATTTGATTATTTCATTTATGTTCTAAAGGAAGTAGATTTTTTAGAAAAAAAATTATTTCCTTATCCTCAAAAAAAAAAAAAAAAAAAACCCTTTGTGGAAATTTCTGTAAGGAAATATAGTCTCAGGCCATATATCCTTGTAGCCAAAAACTAGTAAAGATATTTACATTAGACAAAATCTAAGACCAGCCTTAACTGGATCTAAATTCCAGCCATCTGGGCTCTTACTCTTTCTGCTTTGCCTAAGGCTTTTAAAGACAGAAATTTTAATTAATGAGAATTTTTGAGGAGGGAAAAAAAATCGATTATTAACTACACACTATGCCTCATCAAGTTATGAGCTAAGAAATAAAAAACAATCTTCACCCTCAGAAAATGGTAAAGGAAACAAAAACCTGGAAGCTGCAGAAACCATGACCTGGCACTAGATGTCTGTCATTAATTCAGTCTGTCAACAAGTTTTTATTAAGTGTACTATGTGCCAGACATTGTGCTAAGAGCTGGGAATACAAATACAAGCAAAGAAAAAGTTTCTCTCTCAAGAAACTTGTGTTCTAATGGGAAAACACAATGCTAAGAAAGGGAGTAAGGGTAAGATTTCTAGCACCTGCTATGATAGAAGAGTGCAGACTTCATTTTGGTAAAAAGTGAAGAGATGCGTAGTCCACTGCACCCTCTTAAAATGGAGGTTCTGGGAGGAGCCATTTGTTAGAAACATACTCAACAATGAGATGTTGAGGAAAATTTATTAAGAAGAATCTTAAAGAATTGTCTTAACATTTCTGGCCAAAAGCAAGCTCACCTTCGGGAAGAGGGAGTCCTGAGCACAGAAGTGAGAGAAGCTTTATATTCCTTAGCTTCCTTCAGCCTTTCCCTTCAGAAAATGAATTGGTCCATTCCCTTCAGGATTACATTCTTTCTGATATGCCCACTATTTGTTTCTCCCTTCCCTTATCATACATGTCATGTTCAAAAATGGCAGTAAACTCCTTCTATAAGATGTGCTGTTTAATATTATTTTACTATCTAATCTGTTATTAATTTTAAATTGTATTTAATATATCATAATTTTATAAGTATATATTAATAATTATATAACATGATGTAATTATATTAGAAATATAATTATATAGCACTATATATTATAATAATAAATATATAATTAGAATATTGTGTAATATAATAAATTGTGATAATATATACTAATTACAATGTAATTAGTTGATAATAAAATACTTAAATACTATTCATTAATATTTAAGATTCAATTAACCTATTAAGCAGGCATAATAGTGATTTGGTCAAGTCAGGTCATTAACCCCAACTAGTGAGGGCTGAATCTTAAGTTTGTGGTTTTCTCAAAACCTCAAGATTTTGTGCCTTCCTAACTCCCTAATTCCTTGTTTGCTTTAGACTTTTGAGAGACTGAAACTTAATTGTTGTGAGGAATCTTAACCTCCCTTAAGCTCTCACATTCTGGAAACCTATTGGTCAGTGGTATCAACTATCCTACACTACCTCAAAGCTTGCAACACTGTGGAAACCCAACTTTTCAGTATTTCTCACACATTCAAACAGAAGATGGCATGTCAAGAGCTAAGGGTACATCAGAGATAGCCTCCAAAGCTGAGATGACCTTCCAGAATAAAGAGTTCTGGGGCCTGATAAAGGAATCTAGATTACAGCCGGGTAAGAATTGGTGGGAGGAAAAGAAGGGAGAGTTGGCGGGAAGAGTAATTGCTGTAGAAAACAGGGGCAACTGAGAAGTCTGTTTCAAAAGAACTTATAACTACTGCATGAGTCAGCCTGTGAGAAAAATGTTTAAGCTTCTTATGTTTAAATTGAGGGTGTTTTTTCTGTGTAGGATCATAGGATCATAGAACTAAAACTAGAGAAGACCTCAGAGGTTATCTAATCCAAACCACTCATTCTGTCCATAAGGAGACTGATGCCCTGAGAGGTAAAGTAATTTTTGCAAAAATGCATCTGAGGCAAGGTTTGAATTGAGATCATAGTCTTACCACAGAAGCAATGCTTCTGTAATTTGTAGTTTTTTTATTTGCATCAAACTAACTAAATTTTATTGTGTAATGATCCCAAATACTTACACCAAGGTTTTCTAATTTTACTCTTGGAAACATTCTGTTGTGCTATTTGTTAGTGATATAACATTTTTTATTAGAAGGTTGTTGAGTATAATGGTGAAGCTTTTTCTAAATAGGATAAACTGAGTGAAAACCTCTCATAAGAATGTGGCCTTGACCAATGCCCTAATTGTGACTTGAGATTTTGCAATAACAAGTTGACCTGTAGCTAAAAGCTGCAGGTGTCTTCTGCACACACACCTTCTTATTAGCATTTAAATACCTAATACAGTAAAGTGCATTCTGGGATCCATATTTAGTCTCTGGGTAAATTAGAATTCACCAGCCAAATAATTCAGGGGTCCTCAAACTTTTTAAATAGGGGGCCAGTTCACTGTCCCTCAGACTGTTGGAGGGTGGACTATAGTAAAAACAAAAACTTTTGTGGGCCTTTAAATAAACTTCATAGCCCTGAGTGAGGGGGATAATTGTCCTCAGCTGCCCGATCTGGCCCGCAGTAGTTTGAGGATCCCTTCGTGGAGAAAAAGTCAGAAGGCAGGGTGGGGACTTCTGGTTAGGGTCTATATAATTTTGTGTTTTGCAATTTGTACTTTGCACTGCTCTATTGACATCTTGTTTGTTGGGAATTGCTCCCTCTCATGAGATCCTAATAAATCCTTTTTTGCTTTTTACCTTGAGTCTCTAATTTTAATTTGGGTAAGAGATGCTGTCCCACACATAGTTTTTAAGAATTTGTCACCACAATTAAAAGGTTAACTTGCTTTATGTGATAGGAATTTTTCAGAGGTAAAAATCATATATTAATCACATCTTACAAAGAAATCACATTTTAGGTTTACAAATAAAGTGATCAAGATTGATACTAAATTGATCCCGAATATTATTGATGCTGCCTAAGTTAGGGTTCTTTGTCTCTAGTTCAGAATTCACCTGGTCTGTGATGGATTAAGTTTAGAAATCTAGTTCTCTTGCTAATCACAATTCTATTCTTGCCTCAAGGAATTGAGCTAACTTTGTGGGGATATAGTTAGCCAATTCTAATATCTTTAAACCACCAAGTTATCCTTCAAGGATGCCCTTTGCTTTCCAAAAAGTCTGGTCCATTATCTCTAGACATAGCAGAGAGGGAGCGATTCAAACAATGAACACTTCTTGTGGGGGGTGGGGATCGAGAGAAGGACAAAAGGGGCTGTTGCTAGGCCCTCACTACCAAACTTCCAACCTATCACATCATTCTCCTGTCTTCAGCTATGCAATCAAACATCCCTTACCTTGTACTGTTCTTTGTTCTGTGCTTATAAAAATGTGTTGAATCTTTAATTCATTTATTGGCATAAATGGAGGCAAGCCATTGGCTTGTCTTACCATCTTATTCTCAGGTCACTGGCCGGATATTAAAATGCTATCTTGCTTGGAGAAACATGCCTCAGTTTCCCTTTTTGTTAAATTTCACCCATGACTATAGGAAAGGTTAGGCATAACTATTTATTCCTGACAATGACTTACCCCTGAGAAAATTTTGACCAGTCATATAGTCAAAAGAGAAGATTGCAGACAAATGGCCAAAGTGTCACACAGAGAGCCAAAAAATATTAAATCATGTTCAGGAACTTCCCACCTCCACCTCATACACATACTCAGCCCTCTTCCCTCCCCCCACACCCCCACCACAGGTCACTGGGTAGATTTTTTTAAATGTAATTTTTTTTTCCAATTACACCTAGAGATAATTTTCAGCATTCATTTATATAAAATTTTTTTTGTGTTCCAAATAGTTCTCCTTTTTTCCATCTTCTCTTCTTCTCAAGATAACAAGCAATCAGATGGTGATTATACATGAGTAATCATGTAAAACATATTTCCACATTAGTCTAGGTAGATTTTCTATTAAGGATTTATTGGTATAGAGAATTGGCTCAAATTTATACGAATCAAGCCATTCTCCAATTGAAAAATGGTCAAAGGATATGAACAATTTTCAGATGAAGAAATTGAAACTATTTCTAGTCATATGAAAAGGTGTTCCAAATCATTATAGATCAGAGAAATGCAAATTAAGACAACTCTGAGATACCACTACACACCTCCCAGATTGGCTAAGATGACAGGAAAAAATAATGACAAATGTTGGAGAGGATATGGGAAAACTGGGACATTGATACATTGTTGATGGAATTGTGAATGGATCCAACCATTCTGGAGAACAATCTGGAATTATGCTCAGAAAGTCATCAAACTGTGCATACCCTTTGACCCAGCAGTTTCTCTATTGGGCTTATATCCCAAAGAGATCTTAAAGAAGGGAAAGAGACTCACATGTGCAAAAATGTTTGTGGCAGCCCTGCTTGTAGTGGCTAGAAACTGGAAATTGAATGGATGCCTATAAATTAAAGAATGGCTAAATAAATTATGATATATAAATACTATGGAATATCATTGTTCTGTAAGAAACAACCAGCAGGATGATTTCAGAGAGTTCTTACATGAACTGATGCTGAGTGAAATGAGCAAAACCAGGAGATCATTATACACTTCAACAACAATATCAAATGATGATCAATTATGATGGATGTGGCTCTCTTCAACAATGAGATGATCCAAATCAGTTCCAAATGTTCAGTGCTGAAGAGAATCAGCTACACCCAGAGAGAGAACTATGGGAAATGAATGTGGACCACAACATAGCATTTCCATCCTTTCTGTTATTGCTTGCATTTTTGTTTTCCTTCTCAGGTTTTTTTACCTTCTTTCTAAATCCGATCTTTCTTGAGCAGCAAGATAACTGTATAAATACGTATACATATATTGTATTTAACATATACTTTTAACATATTTAACATGTGTTGGACTATCTGCCATTTAGGGGAAGGGATGGGGGAAGGAGGGAAAAGTTGGAACAGAAAGTTTTGCAAGGGTCAGTGTTGAAAAAATACCCATGCATCTGTTTTGTAAATAAAAAGCTATAATTAAAAAAAAAAAAAAAAAAAAGGATTTATTGGAAGACATGGACCAGAATCATACCATATGAGAACTTGTGAATTGATCAGAGCCAGCAGGAACCCATATATCTTTATATGTAAAGTCCAAGATTACTCAGATAAGTAGCAGAAGATGAACCCAGGTTTTTTTATTCTAAATTTACTATACTTATAAGGGAAAAAAACCATAGCAACCACATTTGATATTCATTAAAAATATCAACATATTGTGTGGCTCAGAATGGTAAGGGGTCACCATTTAATGAAAAACTAGAGAAATCTCTAGGAGCAAAGCAAAAGCCTCACCAGAAGTGGGCGTCCCTCCCTTGGAGCAAATAATGGAAAGGAGAAGGCTCCTTTTGGGACAGGTTTTACACTTTAAATAATCCCTAATCAAACACCCCTCCCACCATTGACCATCATCCTCATTGGCTGGGGGTCTTACATTCTAAATGCAGGAATTACCCAAGAAATTGAACTTGACCAATAAGTACATGATTTATCTATATTTGATTGAAGTAGGGAGAAAATGTCATGGGAGCATAGCAGGAAGGGGACTTAGGTATTAGTCACTGCTCAAGGACCTTCAGGCCTACTCCAACTCTGAAGTACATGAAACCTTACTCAATGTTCACAACTATCTTGAGAGATCTCACCTCATCTCGTTCAATATCCATCTGAAATCCAGAGTATCAAAAGCATATATCTAAAGTTTATAAAAGCTAACTAAGACTTGTGTACAAAAATGTTTATTAGTTTTCTACTCAAGTATTTTTTTCTAATTTCATCATATGTCAGGTCAACCTTTGTTGCAGGGGCTGGTAAAATCCAGAGATGAGAGCCTCACGCTACTCTTCAGAATTCGATCTAAACTTTCTCTACCAACAAAGCAGATTGACCCATAAACAAAGTAACCAGGTTTTAAGGGTAACCAGGTAGTGGGAGCCTGGGGCAGGATTATGCAGTTCTTTTGCCTCCCTGTCCCTGTAGGCTCACCCATCTGTCAGTTTACTCTTCTGGTTGTTTAAACTATAAAAGGATTAGCCTGGGTGTGAGGAAGGTTGCCAGAGATCTTTTTCTGAATTCCAGCTGCCTGCAGGTCAAGTCCTTTTGTTCCTGAATCAGTAAATGTGGAAGGGGAGTTGTATTCTATATTTTTATTATAATATACATGTTTAAATTATTTAAAAAGTTTTAATTGACTTGTGTGGTTCATGAGTGCTCAGTTGTATTTTTCCCCCAGGAAAAAAACTTCCTGCCAAATTTAGACTTTATTCAGAATAAATTCTTAGTTGAAGCTAATATTATTTCTAACAAAACAGTAGATACCTTCCTATAATGGGGTGACATGATATCTATGAAAGAAAATTAGTCTGAAGTCAGAAGAACTGGGAACAAACATCTTGATGAAATAACAGGAAGATATTGCCTAGAATTTTTGTGAAATTTAATATAAATCATTAATTCTTGATTCCAAGAAAAGTGCAAACAATTGTCTGGTTAAAGCATTAAGATTACAAAAGACCAGTTCCTAGACCATCTGAAGGATCCTGACAGACTGAGCATTATTTTGAAAAGTCAAACATTTTCATATGGAATAGACTAATTCTATACAGTCGATATCAACAATGAAAAACCAAATCAATAATTATTAATGGCACTATCTGAAATACATAAGCTTATTAAAGTGCAAAAACTGACTTCCAAATTGGGGTCATTGTTTAAAGAAAAATTTTAAATGATCTTAGATCCCAAATTATTTTATTTTATCCATATCAATTTGATTTGAATCTTTATCCATGAAATGACTCTCTGTTCACTATAATAGGTCCATGGATTTACTTAACCTCTTACATACCCTTCTGTTCATTTATCTTTTAGGATACTAGTTTTGTTTGTCACTTTAATAAAAAAAAAATGCTCTATAAAGCTATTGTATTCTTTGGTCTCTTTCTGATTGTTGAGAGAATGCTTTGGGGAAAGAAGAAAATATAAGACTGATATTTCCATTTATAATCTATTTTTCTAATGCACATTTTTTTGTCATTTTAGTGACTGAAATGCATACTTTCTATATTCACATATGACTTCTTTATTTGAATCCAGAATTTCTAATGAAGTCAAAGATGAGTGGAACCTCAAAATGAAACCAATAAAAATAGTGTAGTTTAGGAATTTTACAAAACATTTCAGATTCAAATTAGATTTGCCAATCCTTGATATAAATAAGAACCAAATCTGGAAAAAAGAAAAAAATAAAACATCTGGCAACTTTTTAAAATTACTATCTATATAGGTATTGATATTGTGAATAGAGAATCAGCCTTGCAGTCAGGAAGTTTTGGGTTCAAGTTCTCCCTATTTAACACATACTAGTTGTGTGTGCCCAATCACTAACTGGGCATTGCCTCAGACAAACTGAGACCTGTTAAAAGGCCTTAGCTTAAAAAGGCCCAGGTCTCACACTGCATCCTGGGCCATCTGCAATGTCCCTGATCTGTATCTAGTGCTTGGACCCACATGGTTCTGGAGGGGGAAATGAGTCAGGGAAGCTCATGCAGACCTTCCCTTCACTCAAATCGAGCATATTTGTGTGTCATAGTATCCCCTCCCTGATGTTGGAGGCCTCTTGGAGAACAAAGGACAAGAAACAACAGTTATGTCAGCAAGTGTCATTTAATTTTTCAGTGATCTATAAACAACTTATTGGGTAGAAGCTATGGAGGACTAACAGAGAGAGAGAGAGAGATGGATAAATAGATGGAGGGATAGGTAGATGATAGAGATGGAGAGATAGATAACAGACAGACAGATGGATGGATAGATCAATAGATACAGAGGTAGACGCAGAGATGATATAGATAAAGATTCATGGATGGATGGAGAGATAATTTTAATATTTTTTGGTTTCCTTTGTATTTTAACTTTTTAAATTTTTTAAAACATTTGAAAACATTATTCTGCGAGAGGGCTGATAGGTTTCACCAGACTGCCAAAAGGGTCCATGACACACAGAAATTAGAAGCCTCTGATCTACGCTAACTCTTCATTAACAGTTCAGGAAACTGAGGTGCAGGGAGGTTCCTTGAGTCTACCAAGGTCTCACAGGTACTACACATTAGAAGCAGGATCAGTACTCCAGTCTGAACAACAAAAAGATACACATATATATGCACACACATGTATTTGTGTGTAAATCTATATACATTCCATCAAACTCATTTGTACTCCTCAAAGTACAATCTATAATATATGTGAAAATAAGTCAATATAAATGTATTACTTAAGCAGGATACATATTCACAAATACATCACATTCGCAACAGCATCTATCATCTAAGAATCAAAAACGGTCTAGATTTCACATTACTCCTCTTCATGCCATCAGAGTTTCACACGCTATTTCCCACCCCCTCATACTTGGGAACGTGCTCCCCTTTCCTTTCTACCTCTTAAGAGTCCCCAGTTCCCTTCAAGGTAGAATTAAGGGGCCTCTTCTTACACAGGGCCCCTTCCAAATTCTCCTGTAACTTTGCCTTTACTTATTTTTGCCAGACAACCTTCCCAATCCATCATAAGCTCCAGGAGGGTGGTGTCGACGGTTTTTCGTTAGTTTTTATAGCCTCCTGGGCCACGCCCCCCCCCAAAATAACTTTCCTCCTGAATTTGTGACTTAATTGATATTGGAAATTACTGCTGACGAAACCAACTCCAATAATTTTTTTTCTCTCGTTCACCTTGCACAACCGCCCCCAGAGACTTGGGCAAACAAGGACACCCTGGTGGCCCGAGGTGATGCTCTTTGCTGCCAGGGTCAAAAGCGGCTGCCCAGTAGACCCAAGCCCCGCCCCGCCCCGCCCCGCGCCGCCCCACGCTCAAAGCGCTGCGGCCTCCGGACTGCAGGGGCCGCTAGCGGCGGCGAAATTCCTTTTTGAAGGCGGCGCGTACCCGCTTTCTTCGTAAGGAGGCGGCGGCCCGGGGAGAGGAGCGGGGGAAGTGCTGACTCCAGAAGAAGGTGAGCGACGCAGTCGGAGCACTGGAGCTGGCGCGGACCCCCCTCGGGTATAGGGGGACGGTCCACCCCAGGCCTGCAAGTGCGGAGGCCCGCACCCAGCTCCGCCCGCCTCTTCCTTCCTTCCCTCTTCCCCCTCCTCCCCCTATCCTTCCTGTTTTCTCCCCTCCCTCGGCCCTCCTCTTCTCTCCTTTCTTCGTCTTATTATTTCCCACCATTTTCTTCTCTTTCCTTCCTCCTCTTATTTCTTTCCCCCCTCCTCGTTCTGCTCCTCTTCCTCGTTCTTCCTCTTTTCTCTCTTTCTCACTCTCTCCCTTCCTCCTCACTCCCTCCTTCCTCCGCCGCCTTCCTCTCTCCGCCCTCCTTCTTTCCTATTCCTTCTCCTTTCTTCCTCTTCCATCCTAGTTCGGAGCCACCCTGTACCTCGGCACATCCTTCTTTCCATATCCCCCCAAACAATGCCCCTTATATTCTCCGGGGCTCTTTTGTCTGCAGTTACTGAGACCCGCCCCCAGGCACCTTTCTTCCCTCCCCCCAAGCCGGCGTTCGGAGGTCCCTTACTTACGTAGCCGACTTTTATTATTCCCAACCTCCCCAACCTACAGGGACAGCTCTTTCCTTCATATCGCAGATAATAGAAATGGCCTGAAGCGGCTGCCTCCCTCCAGAGCACAAGGCGATGGAGCATGTCCATCTGTTTACTAACCCCCTAACTTCCATTAACTGCGTGAGAAATCTTGGAGGCTGAGAGCACCAACCCCTTAGAGCTCTTAAGTGGAGACAGGATTTTGAAAACTTACCACAAAACGTGATTGTTATCATTTTGTATCATTAAAGCCTAGAAGTTGTTTTTCCTTGCATATTAACATATGCCACAAATTATGTATATTTTTTTCCTGTCATCCTTCCAAGAAAAACTGTCTTATAATGTCAGCCCAATAATAAACTTTACTAAGAGTTGACTCAGAATCCCTGCACGTTGTGAAATGGGGTATTGAAGATAAATTAAAGGTAATGATTGTCATCAAGTTTCCTATAAGTTACTTTTACTCTGCATAGATCATTTCAAAAGGAGTAATATCATTTTCTCAGATGCAGTAAAGTAAATAAAAGGAAGGTAGTTTTTCTTTTAATATTACTAATGTATTGCATCATCTAAAAGGATTGAACGTGTTGAAAATTTCAACTGGGGACATTGGTAACAAAAAGAAGATAAAAATTGAGTTTGAGGAAAATAGCGATCTCAGTGGGCCTCAGTTTCTTCATGTATAAAATGGGGAGGTTGGACTAGATGACTTCTAAGGTTTCTTGTCTCTGTAATAGACTCCCAAAACCCCTTTCAGCTTTAGATATGTGACTGGTTCTATAATACTTGTCTGGATCTGTGATTTGAGCTTATAGAGAATTCCAGATGAAAAAATTGCTTTTACCTGTGCAATTGTGCTGCCTTCTCTACTTGATAGTAGTGTAAGAAAGGGGAAAATCTTAAGCTTTGAAAACAAAGTTCTGAATACAACCAGCTCCAGTTTATTCATAGGTGTATTATCCAAGCCCCTTAGTGTTTCTTTACTGGCTTTTTAACTGTTCCATTAAAGGATGGCCTTTAGGAACCCAGGATTGTCTTCATATTGTGCAGAGTTACTAGAAGAGAATGCAACAACAACAACAACAACAAAAAAAAAAACAGTCATTTTACAAGTATATCAGTATTATTGTCAGGTAAGAGAAATAGGAAAGAAAAAAAACCACAGCAGAAGAGAAGGAAAAGGGGAAAGAAACTGGAGAAAACTTAGGATCTGAAATGAATGGGTCAACGTGGATAAAGTGTTTATAAAATTCATATCTTATTTACTTGAATAATGGGGTGAATAAAAGGAGTAAAATATTACTTACCATTAGTCTTTGAAATTATTCTTCTTTCCTTAGCTGTTTAGAAAGGTACTTCCCATTCTTAAGGAAAATTTTGTTTTTTAGTTTTACATTCAAAATTTACCATTTTTTCTGTGAAATTTTAAAAATCTCATGGCAACGTGTACCAAAAAAAAGTGTCAGACTAAACATAAGAAGCCTGTTACTCCAGCATTGGCTCCATCACTGATTTAGAGCAAGTCATTTCAATGTACTGTCTCATCTTTCTCATCTTGTCCTGGATGGTCTCTAAGGAATTTTCTTGGCCTGATTAAAGTTTTAGAAATATACTCAACATCCTAGGGATATGTATGATTACTTTTACTCAAAAGCTGTCTTATTACCTTTGAAAGATCAGAACCACCTCTTCCATGATGCCTACAGGCTATATTTGAAAATAGTCTTTGTTCTGTGTGCCTTTCCTCACCCAGCCCCTTACCGAATCAGATCTGGTTTTTAATTGTATTAGAGACCTTGTAGGTATATACAGTAGAAACTGAATAAATTGTTAACAGATAACTTAATTTAAAAAAAAAAAAAAAACACCTAAATGTTTTTGGCAGTTCTTTAACATAAAACGTATTCGCTCAGTATCTTCTATATGCATCAATCAGTCAAGAATTTATTAAGCAGTTATTCTGTGACTGGCACTGTGCTGGGCACTGAAGGTACAAGTACAAAGAATGAAACATTCTTTATCTTCATGGTATTTACATTTAGTGGGAGAGTCAACAACATATGTAGGTTTATATCAATAAACACTTCATATATCAGATGATATTCGAAACATCTTCAACAAGGAGAGAGATTCTGTGAAAAAAAGATGAGGAAGGATTACATTAAAAGCATGTTGGAAAGCCAGTGCAAGGGCATCAAGGACAAGAGATGGGATGTCATGTATGTGGAACAAAGAGAAAGCTGGATCATAATGTGTAGGGAAATGTATAACAAGATTGGAAAGGTAAGTTAGGAGTAGTTTGTGAAGGCTTTAAAAAAATAAACCCAGATGAGTTTATTTTGTTTTAGAGGCAATGGGGAGCCCCTGGAGTTTATTTTGTGGGGGAGTGACATGGTCAGAATGTCACTGGCAGCTGTGTGGATGAGAGACTTGAAGAAGGGACACCAATTTGACAATAATTGTAATAGACTAATTGAAGGTCATTAAATTACAAAAGAATTAGAATCGGCAGAAACACTTTGACATCTAACATTTATATGTAGAATACATCAGTATTTCAAGAAACTATATTCACTGTGGGTACTTCATTTACCATTATAAACAGATTATAGACCTTCTAATTTAGTAGACATCTTCACACAGAAGGTTCTTATTGCTTATTTGATTAATCTTAATGAGTTGTCATGAGCTAAAGGTCTATCACCTTATTACTGAGTCTCAGCCTTGTTACCAAGATAGTTTTCTAGGCACTTGGGCTAGTCATCAAATGACAAGACATACTGTCCATCACTGAACCTCTTCTTGAAGAATCTTCATTTGGTACAACTTGTTAGAGCTTATATTTTCTTCTTGCAGCCTTTGAGAATACATTCACCCCTTGGATGCTACAATAAGTAGTAGGGGTTCAAATGTTAATGAACATAAATTTGGAAACATTTTTTGTTTTATTGCTTTGAGTCACTTTCCTCCAATTCAGATTTCTTTGTTAATTTAAATAAAGTCTTATTTTTTGAAGGTGATTTGAATGTGTGAAATGTTAATATATTTTTTAAAATCCTTTGTCACTTAGATTACTTTTTTGATTTTGTAAATCTAAATATTTTAAGGAAGAGTAAATAGCTAATCATATGGCTATTAGCTTCTTGTCCTTTAGGATTAACTATGTTAACACATTTTCAGTGAGATTGGCAAATGTATTTGAAGAAACGATTGATCTGTGTTAGATTTCATTGTTTAAGAGAATGCAAAATAAGAGAAATTTAATGTTCTGGTATCAAATAATATAGACTATTGCCTTCATACTAATTCTTTTAAAATATGTGGTAGTGAGTATTTCAAACATTTGTTAGTGAATATTAACTGTCGTGGTTCTAATCTAATCTATGTGCACATCTCTCAACTTTAATTGAAGTTTTCTAACAGATATAAGACTTAGCACAGAGGCTTAACAACTAGATGTGTTATAATACTGCTTAAAAAAAGGAGAAAACTCAGCTAGATACCATTTTTTTAAAGTAATGAATTTACTTCAGGATATTCCTGAATAAAGTTATAACTCTAAATACAAGATCTTTTTGAGAGAATGTAATAAAAACACGTTGAAAAATGAATACAAAAGTTTATCCTATTAAAAACACTGACTTGAGAGGTTTTGGGTTTTGTTTTTTTTTTTTAAACAGAAAAGAATTAAGTTTTATTCAAATCCCAATAGTATGTTAAACTCAAGGATACAAAGGTAAAAATTAACACTGATCAGTCCCTGCCTTTAGGGAGCTTGCATTCAAGGTAGATTAGCTGCCACGGTGAAATAGAGAAATTGAGAGTAACAAACATGAAGTTTACTTTGGAGGACTGAGAAGGGAAATATTTATGGGCCACTTACTTTCTCTCCTCTCTCCTCTTAAGACAACAGCAATATAATATGGAAATATGTTTAGCATGATTGTACATGATAGCAATCTAGTATGGATTACTTGCTTTCTTGAGGAGGGGAGAGGGAAAAAATTTGGAATGCAAAATCTTAACAATAATGTATGTTGATAACTATTTTTATATGTAATTGGAAAAAATAAAATATTATTAAGTGCAAAAAAAAAAAAAAAAAGACAGCTGCAGTGATCTATCATCTTTCCTGCTTCATCTCTCTTACTTTTCATGCTAATCTTTTATTTCTTAACATTGAATTTTACAGTGCAAGTGTGTAGTGTAAGCTGAGAAAAAAGTGTAGTCTTTGGAGTTAATGATTTTTTTCAGATCTGTTTCTACTATCCATCCTTAAGGGACTTGAGGTAAATGATCATTGATATATTTTGCAATGAGATCTCTTTTTTAAAAATGCCTTGTAGGCAGTTGTTTGAGAGGTAAAGACCAGAAAAGGATCTGTCGTCTTTACTTTGCATCACAAGTTAAAGTAGCAAGAGCATCTGTAATCTGGAGAAAATTGTTGCTCTGCCAGGAAAACTCTGAAACTTTTGTTGTGTCTTTGCAACAGAAATATGATCTTAGACAGCCTTCAGAACTGCCCTTATAGCAGCCAGATTCAAGAGGAAAATACAGTCTTTATTTGAATCACTTTGTAATTCCTACAAGAATAAAATCCCAAGCAGGTTACAGGATCATAAGATTTAGAGCTGGACCTTAGATATCATCTAATTCAATTATCAAAGTAAAATCAATGTTCAGAGTTTAAGATGTCCCAATAATTCATCACAGTGAGTTTTTTCTGGGGTTGAATTAATCCTGGATTTCCATGAAAATTATATCAGTAATAATATAACAATAGCATTTGTATAGTGAGTTAAGATTTGCAAAATGATTTGTTATCTTACATATCTTACACTTTTATTATATCGTGTGTGTATCATCTTACCTCAAGATAAAAGCATTTGTTTTGTCATTTTAATGTGAATAATGAATATAATAATTAATTGTTATAAACACAATATTAAGGAGTTACTTCATTAGTTTGTATGTATTTGTTTTGTTATAAACATATCCAATTCGGCTTATTGTAATTAGTACTCTCTATTTCTTGAGGGACTGAGACTCCTGGCCTCTGTTTCCTCATCTATAAAATGAAAGACTTGAACTAGATGATTTCTATGATTCTCTTATTTTTACTGTTCTAAGATTTTTCTTTTTAATTATAAAATTTCTTTCAGCTGAATGATTGCTTCATATTGAATTTTCTCTTTTCCATGTTCACACTCTAACTTATTAGCACAAGGAGAAATGTGACTTAGGTGCATGGTAGGTGGCTAACATTGAGTTACTTTAATCACAAAGTATACACACGATCTGTCCATCCTGTCATCATGGCTAAGCAAGGAAAGATGAGATGCCACCAGTTTTCTTTGGAAGAAAGAATGAAAGTGGTAGAAGCATTAGACATTGGCCAAAAGAAAGGATTTGTAGCAAAAGAATTTGGGATCACTCCATCTACTTTGTCTACTTTTTTGAAGGTCTGAGCCAGAATTGAAGAGAAAGTGAAGAAAGGGATACTGGGACCCAAACAAAAGTGAATGAGAGGTGCCTTTTATGTGACTCAGCAGGGTTTGCGTGGTCTCAAGATGTGAGAGCAAGGAATGGTCCAATTAGTGGTCCACTTGTTCAGCAGAAGGCCCTGGTCTTTGCTAGCCTTCTTGATCATGATGACTTTCAAGCAAGCATAGGCTAACTGAACAGATTTTGTGCACGGTATGGAATTGTTTCAAAAGTAGTTTGTAATGAAGAGAATACTGCTCCCATGGAGAAGATAAGTGACTTACGTGCAGGAAAAATTAAAAAGCTTATTGCTGACTACATCCTTGATGATGTCTTTAATGCTGATGAAACAGATGGTTGATCAATTGCTGCTTCATCATATACTCTCAGACAAAGGTAACATTTGTAAAGGAGGCAAACAAAGATTGACAGCTCTTTTCTGTTGTAATGCATTAGGGACAGAAAAAACGAGACCTCTCATCATTGGCAAGTCAGCCAAACCACATTGCTTTAGAAATGTCCATTTGCTCCCATGTGATTTCCAAGCCAATACACATGCTCAGATGACACAGGATTTGCTTAATGAGTGTCTGATAAAGATTGATATGAGAATGAAAGAAGCAAAATGCAGTATCCTCTTATTAATTGACAGTTGCTCTGCCCACAGCACAGTTCCATATTTAGAACATGTCCGAGTTGAATTTCTACCAATGAACTGCACAGCCAATTTTGCAGCCTTTGGATTGGGGCATAATGCACACTGTGAAAGCTCACTACAGAAGCCAACTACTGAAACAACTTTCAGTCTGATTGACCAGGACATAAATGAGAATAAAAATGAGGAAATATGAAACAAGTCATTGACATGATTGCTGAAGCCTGGTGATCTGTGGAGCCATCTACAGTAGTGAAATGCTGACAGAAAACTGGTATCATCCCAATGGAGTCATCTGATGTGGACATGGAAAAAGATCACAAACCAAATGTAGAATTTGGAAAAAATATGGCACGCAATAGCCACTGCCATTGGTGTCCCAGACCAATTTGATTTTGAAGATTTTGTTGCTGCAGATAACAATTTAATTGTTTCTCAAAAGACAAAAGACACAGAAATTATTGAAAGAGTGCTTACCAATGTAAAAATAGAACCTGAAAATGATGATAAGCATGATCAAGTGTTAAAAGCCTGACGTTTTCTTTCTACTCAGACAGATGTTCCTGATGAGGTGTTTGCACAATTAAGTGGCATAGATGAATATTTAGTGATCTGTGCAACACAAGCTATTTAAAAAAACAACAGAAATGTGAATGAATTTGCTCTTCATTAAAGTATGATTATTGTCTGTGAAGTCTGTAAAAAATAGAAGACTTAATGAATATAGTATTTGCTGTAAGTGACTTAATAAGAAATATCTGTAAGCTATAAGATGAAGCTTTAAGAATTATTCCATAAATTTTTCTGTACAGTGAAATGAAATTTTAGCTTAAAAAACAAAATACTCCTAAAAGTTTTCTTTGTTTGTAAAGGCTTCTACTTTTTGGTTTTGTTTTGCCACTAGATGGCAGGAATGGTAAGTTTATCTTGGCCAAAAAATACTAGAAGGGAAATCAAAGCTTCCCAAATGTTGATAGTGAAGCAGAGATTCAAGACATATAAATAGGTGTATGCACCAGTATGGAGGTCAGAGCAGCTTGAAAGGCATGCAGCAGCAGAGAGGTAGTAAACATGCAAATGAGGAAAGAATGGAAGGAATCCATTAGTTAAATTGAAGCAAAAGAAAGATCATGCTCACTTAGAAGGTCCAATGGGAGTAGCTCCTAGGTAGAAGATTGAGGAGACAGGAGAAATAGTGAGCCCCGCAAAGAGAACAGCACAAAACATGCAATTTGGGATGAGTAAGCATGAGAATGGGTATTAAAGAAAAAAATACTTTTCTCAAGGAATGCATTTATGGGAATGGGTGTGAGAAACTTGGAAGGTAGAGGAAAAAGATTTTGGGAAGATGGCATGTAATATACTGATCAGTATATATGTTTAGCATGTCTGAAGAATAAAAAGATTAAATGTGACTCTAAATTATTTGGCCTTGTAACCTACAGTTACTTTACTTCTCCAGATTCTATTGATTGTGGAGAATAATTAACAAAATAATCATTAAAGCCTCATTTTAAAAATATATGGCATTATATACTGTATGTGGAATGTGATTTCAAGAATAATTGAAACTAAGACTATACAAGAATAAAGTTAAAGCAAAAGTATAATAAAATAATTTTTAAAGTTAAAAAAAGTTAAACAAGAAAACAGTTCTGAAGAAAAAATATCTTTTATTTTGTCTTTAGGTAATAAATCATCTTTAATCAAGATGTCTTCAGCACCTGAACCCCCAACCTTTAAAAATGAACCATTCAAAGAGAAAGACTCTCGAATTCCAGGGCTCAGGGGGGCCCGCACAACCACCTTATTTCGAGCTGTGAATCCAGAACTTTTCATTAAACCTGTAAGAAGTATATTCAAAAGCAATTAAAAATATACATACATATATTTATTGTGACTTAACCTTGGGAAATAGAAAGGTCTTATATTTCCCCATGTCCTTTGTTTTCTCATTGGAGTTTAATGTGGGTAAGGCTTTGTATGTGTGTGAATAATAGGTTCCAGAAAATAAAAGAAAAAATTTTAACTCTTATTATATTAAAATGAACTAAATATATTTGTAATTCTTTGGGAGCATAATAGAATACAATGTCTAACTCTTAAACCTTTAAAAAATAATAATTTTTTTTCCCCTGCCATTTAAAAGTTCTGTTGTGGCTTACAGTTTTGGAAATGAGGGGCCAAAGAGATAACTAGTTAATCCTTTCAGTTCATGACTATTCTTTACTAGGAATGTTCTCATACTGTAATTAGGGGTCCGCAAACTACGCCCCGCGGCCAGATTTGGCATCTGAGGACGTTTATATCTTCTCACCCAGGGCTATGGAGTTTCTTTATTTAAAGGCCCATAAAACAAAATTTTTGTTTTTACTATAGTCTGGCCCTCCAACAGTCTGAGGGACAGTGAACTGGCCCCCTATTTAAAAAATTTGAGGACCCCTCCGGTAAATAATAACCTAATGATGTTTCCTAAAGTTCCTAATTTAATACCAGCAAGTTGTATTCATCATATTAGACCAGGTCATTAGGACAAATTAGCTTGTGTTACTTGCATTACTTAACTTACATTATATAGATTTAAAGGAATCTCAGATCATTGCAGTTTTTACCTCCTATACATTCTCCTCTAGTAGTTTAGGCATATTTATTATTTCAGTAGTCCTGAGACACTGACATCAAAGAACAGAACTAGGTTCATTGGGCAGAAGAAAGTTAATGAGATTTTCAGATTTCCTTCAACATAAGGAAAAAGTTTCTAGCATAAGAGCTGTATGAAAAAACCAAAACCAAAAAAAAAAAAAAACAAAAACAGTGGGATACTAAGTTCCCTGTCACTTGACATCTTAAAGTGGGTGTTGGATGAGCATTTATCAGGAATGGTTAAAAGACATTGCTATTTCAGGTTGAACTTAAAAGATCTATTAAATTCCAACTCTGCTATTCTGCTGTTTTAAGAAACACTTAAAATATCTTATGTATGAATTTTAGCTCACATTTATATTGTAAAAATAGTAATTGCTAGCTATACATTTTTTAAAAGGTTTGCCAAGAGCTTAGATATGTTATCTCTTTTTATCATAACCACTTTGTTAAGTGCTATAATTATACCTTTTTTAAAAATAAGGAAACTGAAACTGAGAGGTTAAAAGACTAATAATGATTAAATCTAAGGCAGGATTTAAATTTGATCTTTTCTCACTACAACTATATAGAAATTTACAGTTATACTAAGGTTATGAACTTCATTTACTACTTAAGAGTTTGTATTACTCTAGAAAAAAATAACTTATTTTGGTTATTTAATTTTCAGTACTTGGAATATTTGAAAGTCAATTAAGTCAAATTCTTTAATCCAGTCTCTGAGTCTAGATAGTATGAAAGATGATTTTGAAGGAATGTGTTTCCCATTTTGTGGAGAAATACTCAAAAGAAAATCAGGAATAACAAATACAGGTTCTTAAGAACTGATTGTTTATCTTTTAACATCTTTCAAAAAGAAATCATTTTAGGGGAAATGTTTCTTTTTCATTATATTAATGAAATGTAAATAATTCATAATGTAACAAAATTGGATGATATAATGACATAATAGGATTTTTTTTTTTTTTTTTTTTGCCCAGTACAAAAATGCTAAAGGTATTTAGGGACTGAGGGACCATAATACACAAGAAGAAGGTCTGGAGTCTTGTTCAACTTTCTGATCTCCAGAATTTGTAGGATCCTGAAGCCTATTGCCATACCTCTCAATGCTTCCTCCATTTTCCCTGTTGTAAATGAAGTTACATCAGTAATTTACTATTGATATTCCAAATATATCTATGAAGTATCTGCTATGTGTATTATTGTGTTCAATGGTGGGTATTGTGAGAATTTTTTAGATATCTACAATGAAATAAAATAAATAAAAAACTAAGTTAAAAATCCTCACTCACATAAATAACTTCAGTTCTATAATTATTTTTGCCTATGTTGTATCCTTTTATTAGACTGGAAACTTCATGAAGGCAGAGACCATTGGGCAATAACTTCATTGAGATTGCACATTCCTAATGAGCAAGTTTCCTCTACTAACAGATTGGCACTTATTCTGCAACTGGAAATTTTAAAGTGACTTGTCCAGGGTCACACAGCTAGTATGTGTAAAGGAGGGATTTGAATAGTCTTACTGACTCTAAACCCAGATTTATCCACTGCACTCCCATGTACATAGTAGATGCCTAACAAATGGTTGTTGAACTGAAGGCTTTTTTCAAGGACAGCCAACTCTCAGTTTTTCTTATTAAAGGACAGTGACATGTACACTCACCTGCATTCCTATTGAAACATTAATGAGTGTGCCTTTTAGAGTTGCAGAGCTGGAAAAGAATCTTGGGAACCCACTAGTCCAGGCCTCTTCCTTTAGGAGAAAGATATTTTTCTCTTTTGGAGACCCAGCGAGGCATTGCATGGTTACATCTGTAAAATAAGTCCCAGAGGCACGTCAGAAGCTGAGGCTGCCTGACTCTTGCTGTGGCCCCCATTCTGCCTTGTACTGCTCACTGCCAGCGTAATTCTTAGCAAGTGGCAAAGGGTCCGAGGTCCTCACTAACCCCTAGACTAGACAGGGCGCCCCTAGATAATCAAGCAGACAGTGAAAAGTTGTCAGCATTAATGATACAAAAGACTTTAATGCCAAATCTAAGCCTGATGATATGCATGCTAAGAGGAATGGTGCAAGATACCAGAAGCACTCAAAATTATTATCCTTAATAAGATTTATGCTTTTTTTTCCTTTGGCAGAACAAACCTGTTATGGCTTTTGGACTGATAACACTTACACTTTGTGTGGCTTACATTGGTTACCTACATGCAACTCAAGAGAATAAAAAGGACCTCTATGAAGCTATTGACAGTGGGGGAGCCAGATATATGAGGAGAAAAACATCAAAATGGGATTAAGAGTGCTGATTATTAGAGACAGCTGTATTAAGGGCTCTGCGATCTTCAGATGAAAGACTGTATTATACCAGGTATCATGTTTATTATCCTGCATTATGTTAATATGGAAAGAATGTAAACAGTTTGGTATTAAATTCTGCCTTTCACAGCTGCAGCTTCTTCCCTTTATACATACGTAAAAAGGTTCAATTTTTTCCTCCTAGCAAAGTCTCTTGCAAAGTTCTATAAGAATGCTAATCATCTCCATTGAACTGTGTAATAAAAGTAAAGTAAAAGTGGTTGCCTTTGGTTGCTATTCTCAATAAATCAGGAAGAGACTGTAGTGATGGCTATTTGGGTGCCATGCTATGTACAAAATAGTTCCTGTTCTACATAGCCGGAAGATACCATTAATTAAGAAAGTTTGGGAGGTGAGGGGTGGGGGTGGAGATTGTGCAAGTAAAATTGAGGTTGTGAAAAAACAAATCTTAAAATCTTTTTTTTTTTTTAAATCACAAACATATTCAGGTAAGTGTGGGTTATCTTCCTGCCCTTCATTTAAATTATGACCATGTTACAGATGGGTTTTGAAGATGTTTCAGCAAGCAGAGGTGAACCAGAGCTGCTCCCTCCTAGAGAATCTGCTAATCACAAAAAAAAAAGAGGGAGGAGTCTGTAAATTTCAGCCAAAACATAGATAGCTAAGTGGAACACTGGATCAAACTTTGCAAGAGCCAAGGTTCAGATCCAACTTTGGTCATATCCTAGGTGTGTGTGTCCCTAGACAAGTCACTTAGTTGATATATACCTCAGTATCCTCATCCATAAAATGAGGATAATAATATGTACCTTCCAGGGTTGTTGTGAGAATAAAATTAGATAATATTTATAAGGTCCTTTGTAAATCTTAACATGTTAATTATTATTACTTTTTATTCTAATTACAGTTGCACAGGTGAAACTTTGAGATTTCACTAGTGTGGTATTCCTGCTGCTGAAAATTAATTTTCTAAATGTGTGCCCCCCTTCAGTTGACTCCATCCCTTTTTGTTGTTGTTGTAAGATTATCTAGTGCTGAAAGTTATTTTGAGGAGGCTGGAGTAAGGTAAGAATAATTCAAAAACAATGAACTTATTGTTTTAGGAATGAGTACCTAGTGGCTTAGGGAGTGGAGTATATGAAGATCCTTACATAAACTTTTGCTTTCTAGACCTTCCAGGGCTGGTAATAAATCTATCAGTATCAATCCATGGACGTCTATTAAGAACCTACTATGTGCCTAGTACTCTGCTAATTAATTCTGGGGATACAAAAAGAGGCCAAAGACAGTTCCTGCCTCAAGAAGCTCACAGTCTCATGGAAACCACAAACAAATGTATACCAACAAGCTATTCACAGGATAAATAGGATAGTTAAGAGAGGGAAGACACTAGAATTAAAGAGGAGTTGAAAAAGTTTTCCTGTAGGAGATGGGATGTTAGTTGGGACTTAAAGCCAGGGAAGCCAGTAGGTGGAACTGTGAAGAAGGAGAATTCCTGGAATAAGGGATAGTCAAAATGCTGAACCAAGAGATGGAGTGTCTTATTGATAGAAACCCATAAAGGCATTGGAGTCTTAATTGACTCTCAACACTTGAGATTTTTAATTTCTTCAAAACTAATTAAAAAGATAGTCTGGTAATCCACAGAAATCCATTGTTTAGTCATTTTTCAGTTTTATCTAGCTCTTCATGACCCCATTTGGGATTTTCTTGGCAAAGACACTGAAGTGATTTGCCATTTCCTTCTCAAGTTCACTTTATAGATGAGGAACTGAAGTAAACAAGGTTAAGGGACTTGGCCATTAGACTACAAGCTTCTTGAAAGCAGCAATTGCTTTTTAATTTTCTTTGTCTTAACACAGTGCCTGGCACATACGAGATGCTTACTAAAATGTTTTTTGATAATACTGACAATTAGGAGAGTAAAAACCAAGAAAGTGTTTTCCTAAAATAACTTCTGCTGTTACAATGTAGTAAATAAATAATCCATATCTAAAAATCACACCACATCTTTCCTGGTCCCCTTTGTTGCCAGGGCCTTCCCCATAAGTTTTATCTTTTCTGTTTATTTGTTATATAGTTGTTTGCAAATTGTCTCCCCTTAGATTGTGAGTTTTTTGAAAGCAGACAATATATTTGTCTGTCTTTGTATCCTTAGCTTTCAGTACAGTGTCTGGCACATGGTAGGCACTTAATAAGGGCTTATTGAGTAAATGTAGTTTAGTCCTGTGATATAGTATGTCATGTAGCTTAGATCAAAATGGCTCAAAATATTCTTTACATTTAAAACTAATACCTTATTATGTTTTTTGACCGACCTGTGTCCATTGGTGCCATAGAACAATAGGCCTCATATTTTATATATTGTAGTTTAATTATTGCCCTGCTCTCTATTAGATACAAATTTTATACCATTAACATTTTTGATGTAGAGGAAAAAGGCAGTTATGTGGCAAGCTGAAGCAGAGCAAGTATAGAAAGAAAGGACAGAAGTTTTTAGGTTTAATTCAACAGATTCAGAAGCAAACAAAAGGGGAAGGAGAGAATACAAATAAGTGAATAGAAAGTAGCTTTACTTTCTATCACTATTGATCAGGGAAATGCAAATTAAGATGACTCTGAGGTACCACTACACACCTCTTAGATTGTCTAAGATGACAGAAAAAATAATTATAAATGTTGGAGGTATGTGGTAAAACTGGGACACTAATGCATTGTGGGTAGAGTTGTAAACTGAAACAGCCGTTCTGGAGAGCAATTTAGAACTATGCCCAAAGAACTATCAAACTAATCCATACCCTTTGATCCAGCAGTGTCTCTACTGGGTCTGTATCCCAAAGATATCATCAAGAAGGGAAAAGGGACCTGTATGTGCAAAAATATTTGTGGCAGCCTTTTTTGTAGTGGCAAGGGACTGGAAACTGAGTGGATGCCCATCGATTGGAGAATGGCTGAATAAATTATGGTATATGAATGTTATGGAATATTATTGTTCTGTAAGAAACGACCAATAGGAGAAGTCTGGAGAGACTTACATGAACTGATGCTAAATGAAATGAACAGAACCAGGAGATCATTATACATGGTAATAATAAGATGTGATGATCAACTGTGATGGACTTGGCTTTTTCAACAGTGAAGTGATTCAGGCCAATTTCAATAGACTTGTGATGGAGAGAATCATGTGCACCCAGAGAGAGGGTTGTGGGGACAGAATGTGGATCACAATAAAATATTTTCATCTTTTTTGTTACTGTTTGTTTGCTTTCTCATTTTTTTTTTCCTTTTTGATCTGATTTTTGTGTGTGTGTGTAGTATGATAATTATGGAAGTATGTATAGATGAATTGCACATGTTTAATGTATAGTGGATTGCTTGCTGTCTATGGGAAGAGGTGGAGATAAAGGAGGGAGAAAAAATTAGAAATACAAGATTTTGCAAGGGTGAATGTTAAACTATTTTTGCATATATTTTGAAAATGCTATGTTTTTTTAAGTTTTAAAAGGAAGACACAAATGGGAGAGGGTGTGCTTTAGAAAAGTCTTTTTTGTCTAAGAGGTATTATTATGCTTTAAAGCATAATTTTTTTACTTTTTCTATTCACAACATCTTTTTATCTGAGAAATTTTTACATGACCCTAGGTATATATAGGCATATAAAATAAGTATACACATCAAACATTTAGGGATAATCAAAATTTCACAACCTCCACATTCAATTACTCCCATGTGGGATTGTGAACCACAGTTTAAGAAGCTGGTCATCAGAGGAAACTAGGGATTTCTTAGGAAAGTGAAAAAGGTGTAAAAGCAGGAAAAGGAATGTTGTGAAACAGTTGAAGTATGTTTATAAATAAGGTGACATGAAAGTAGATATACATGTTTATCCATCAATACACGTGGCAGAGCTTAATGTCTTAAAAAAATTTTATTGTCTATTTTTAAAAATTTGAATTTTAAAGCAAAGTTTTAAGTTTTTAATAACTTTAGTTGAATGAATTAAAAATGGTCTTTATGTTTGAGTATTCAATAAATATTTGCCTTAAAAAAAAGTTACTTGGGATAGAGAGTTGGGGGTAGCTCTTCACAAATAATAGTTCTATGTGAGATATGATTCTCCAAATGAAATTTCCTCCATTCTACATTCTTATAGGCTCAGCTTTACAACTCAAGGTAGGGTAAATGCAAAAGGGGAATTATACTGGCCCCCTTTTGATTGGATGCTCTCAAATTTGGCAAAAGGAAATGCATAATAAGGATTTATAGAAAATAAGTGTTCTGAAAGGCCATGGACAACTATGAATAATGGAATGGAGCTTCCTGAGCTCTCTTATCAGCAAATGGTAAAATGAGGTGGGGGAGGGAATCTATAAAAGCCTTTCAAATGAGAAAAAAATAAAGACCTTTTCTGATCTCCAACTCAGACTTCCAATTTCTATTCTGGTAGCTTTCTACACACATGTTAAGTTAAGCTTAAATTTTAAGAAGCGGTATGTATAACATGAGTGGGTTTTATTATAAGGATTGCAGGTGTAGACCAAAGAACAGTCTTCATAAATATAGAATATGCAAAAGGAATTGGTCTTGTCAGCTGTACATTCCAGTTGCCAAAGAAATGTCCGGCAGCCAGAGGTTGGGGAGGCTCTTGTGTGGGATGGGGTGCTAGACACCCTTACTCAAGCTAAATACTCAGAGGCATCCTCAGATACAAAGAGGAAGTATTTATTCAGTCCTTGCAAGGAGGGAACCAAGGACACCAGCTGAGGATGCAAAGATAGCCACTCATCTCCAATCTCCCAGCATGGTGTGTGGCCCTAGGCCTGGAAAAAGGAAAGTAATTATATAGCAAAAAACTTGGGTCATTGGATGGCCTGAAAAGGAAGTAATCATTGACCAATATTCAGCAATGCTGTCTACTTCCTATAGGTCATGTAACTTCTTGATGCTTTTGGTTTAGGCTTTTGACCTCTTATGCCCCACACTCCTCTGAGAATAAGGTTCACAGGGCTTTTTGAAACTTAGGCCTAAGGTCTGACCAACTCCATCTCATAGACTTTTTGAGAAATCTTCACCTGGTTCCATTCACTCTGACATAATGTATTGGAAAGAATACTGAATGGACTTGGTATAAGGAGATCTGAACTGAAATTCCTGCCATGACCTTGGATTTTTGAATCATAGATTGTTAGAGATGGGAAGGACTTTGAAGACTATCTGCAAAATCAACCTTCAGGACTGATTTTCCTTATCTGTGCAAAAAAAAAAAAGGGGGGGGGGATTGGGCTAATCTCTAAAAGATCCTTTTATCTCTAAAATTGAGAAGAATTTGCTCATTTCTTCTTGAGCCTAAAGGATAACTAAGATGGAAAAACCTAAGTGAAAGGAATTACTGTAGCATTACACCTGAAGAGGATTGTCAAAGATTATCCAATAAATAACTGGCTCTCTGAACTTGTTTTTTGTTTGTTTTTAATACTGTTATGATTATCTTTCAGTGAGATTAGTTTCTTTTTCAATCCTGGTCATTTCATTTTTATTCATTTAAAAACATTTCTGTCAAAGGAGGTCTATGATGTAAAAAAAAAGCTTAAGAATTTTGTTCTAGTCCTACACTTTCATTCTAAAGATGAAGATTTCAGGATGTATTTTAAACTATTAATCAATAAAAACCTAAATACAAGAAAAAAGGTGAGAATAAGAGCACCAATTTTGGCATTTAGTGGCTCTTGTGTTTTCATCCTGTCTAGTACCTATAGATAAGACAAAAACAGAGAAGAAGGGAAAGGGAGAAAGTCTTAAACCAAATGAAAAGAAAAAGGAAAGAAGTAGAAGAGAGGAACAGAGAAGGAAAGAAAGATAAAAACATTAAGAGTGTCAAGTCACTTTTTATATCAACTATTTTGGAAGTTTGCAGATGTATATGTCTTTACAATACTAGGTTTGTTAATTATATAGCCTAAGAAACCAAATAAGATTATTTGAGGAGCTGACTTCATTTTCCCTCTAAATTGTAGTGTCATTTCCCAAACCATAGTTTTATTGCTACATTACCAAATCTTTCATTCATGCACAATCTGATGTACTTACTGCCTGAAGCCTTATTCAAATATCTTAAAACAAAACATCTGGAAAACTTTGTAGTACTCCATAGTAATCTCTTTTGTCATTTCCAGATACTTTTGTGAGCAAAGGTTGACCCTGGCAACAGTTGCTAAGTAAGTTTGACAGTTTATAACTTCTGTCTGAAGGTCAACGTTCAGTAAAGCCACCTTTTCAACTCCATGCAGGAAGGTCCTTTAGTTGTCCCAATGCTTTTATTTGTAGAGATTCCTCTAATTCATAATGGTGAATGATTTAATCTCCAAGCCATCCTCCAGACTTCACTTTGAAACAGTAAATCACTGTAGTCTGCCAAAAAGATCATTATCCCTCAAAATCCTTATTGCTGCTTTTCCTAATATTAGCATGACAATTTTAGCCACTCTGCATTGCAAATATTGTCTTAAATTCAACCATGATTCGGAATCCAAATCTCCAAAACTTTGTTTGCTGTGCAGTATGTAATAAAATAATACCACCACCACCTACTGGAGAAACTTTTGAACAGCTCCAAGAATACAAACCATTTAAGACAAGGTTTTATACTCACAAGGATATACTAGGTAAGTAAGTTTATGATCTCTAGTTGCATAATATTTTGTAGTGACAGATCTAAGCCTTTCTGTCATCTTGCTATCTGTTTTTATGTTTGTTGATTAAAGTTAAATGATCATCCACTTGTGTGTCTTCCAACCATTTTTTTTAGTTCAGATCTATGATTTCACCAGTGTAGAGAATTCCCAGGGTATAAACTCTCTAGTGCTGCAGATTAGCAATTTTAATTTGTGGTCTTGAGACAGTATGCTTCGAGCTTTTGAGAGGTTAAGTGAATTGCACAGATTTACACAGCCACCATGCATCAGAAGCAGGAATTTTATGTCACATGAACAAGGCTTATTATACCATAATATCTATTAGGATCTTCCAACTGATGAGGTTCGGCTCCCCTCAATTCCAGGTCAGGGAACCAAAAATGATGAGGTTTGGGGCAGGGCAGAGAGTTGTGGAAACTCCTTCTGGTCGGCGCAGGTCCTTCATAAACGAATTTATGAGCCTAAAAAGTTAGACTGGCAAAAAGATGTTTATTGAAGTCAGCTTTTGCAGACTGACTTCCTTTGTGGCAAGGTCCCGACAAGAAATAGAATCCTGGCAGAGAGAGAGAGAAAGTTTCTAGCAGAGAAATCCTGACAGAGAGATAAAGAGAGCTATAGTCCTGTTAGGGAAATGTGTGAGAGAGACAAAGAGAGGTTAACTCTGAAAAGAAAATGTCCTCTCAGCAGCAGAGTCCCTCTCAGGCAGCTATGCCAACGGAGGTCCCTTGGCCTGGCATGATTCCTGCTTTTGGCCCTCTACAAGGAATTGAACCCAGTTGCCCTTTTTATAATTGAAACTTTGGCTAGAAGCTGGGGGGGCAGTGGAAATCAGAGATTTTCAGAATTGATAGAAATTTTCCATTTGAATGAGTATCCCTGGACTAATCTCCAACTCAATAGAAGTTGAAATCTAGATCTCCAGCTCAGGCTAAGTAGGAGTGGTCCTGGACTCAACTAGTCCCATCAAGATAAACAGAATGAAAGCACTTTATCTTGATTCCCTAGGACAGGGGAGAGCTTTGCCAACGGTTGGAGGAGTTTCTCAAGCATTCCCCTCAAAGTCAGAGAGAGAGAAAGAGGGAGTTTCAGGGCTCCCCTCATCATAACCATATAATATAAAAAATACTATTTTTTAGGGTCTCTAAGTAACTGAGCTAGGTAAAGGAATGGATTTCCACTTAAAGCAAGAACTAATGTGACTTCTGGAAGAGAATTTGTCTCCTTTGTTGCTTTTTTCTAATCAATCCACAAGTATGCATTTGTTCATGCTATATTATATATGTACATAGACTTGCTATAAATCTAGATATTTCCTATGTTCCTTTCTTCAGCTGCCTTCTTTGTTCTGTGATGATGGCATCTACTTCCATAGCTTCAGTAGTTGCCTCTCTTCAGTTCATAGGATAGTTTATTTAGACTTCAGAGAACATCTAGTCTATCTCCTGTGTTTTTTTACACATGAAAACAGCGAGACCCAGATGGCTGAATTGCTTAATCAAAGGAACATAACCAAGATTCATACTCAATTCTTTGGACTGTAAAACCTCAGCACTACAAAAGTTCTGAAAATATTTACCTGCTCCAAAATCTTCAGTTGGTGGAATCTACTGCTATTGGAGCCTCGTCTAAAATCCTCCATGTGACATTGAAGCACTTCATAATCTGTTGGATTTTTTAAAATATTTTTTTCATTGTCAAGCATTTTAATTTCTCCTCTTCCTACTTCTCCTTAACAATATTGGAAGGGAAAAAAAGGAAGGGAAAAAGCAAACCTTTCTGAAACAAACTTCATTGTAAAAACATTTCTTCACTGTTCATATCCAAAAAAAAAAAAAAAGTCTTGTTCTGCATCAAGTTTGTGATCACCTCCAGTAGGAGGTGTGTAGCATATTTCACAATTAGTGGTCATTACACTTTAATATTCAGAGCATACTTTGGTTTCAACTCTATCTTACAGTGGGAAAACAAAACACCAGACTTGAAATCAGCAGACCAGAGTTTGAGTCAGAATTCTGCTTTTCATTAGCTGACCTCTCTGAATCTCCCTTTCTTCATTTGCAAAACAGGGATATTTGCTTTGCCTTTGTCACATATAATATTTAAAGTAATGTTAAAGTGCTCTGTAGCCATCAAATGTGCTATAAGTTATTTCTCTTTCTGTGCTTTGTATGCCCTATAGTGTAGCCACATCAGAGCAGAGGATCATAGAATTAGACTTGGAATTTTAGAAACCATCTAGTCTGTCTCCCTCATTTTGCACATCTGGAACTGAGACCCTGAGAAGTTGAATGACTTAGCTGTCCAAGCTCACATAAAATAAATGATAGAACCAGAATTAGAACCCAAATTCTCTGATTCAAAGTTCAGGTATCTTCTTTGTATGATTTTACCTTTCAAATTACTTTCATCATGGTATCAAATAACAATCTCCCAGTCATTCAGTAAACATTTATTTAGTGCCTACTGTGTACCAGGTACTGGGCTCACTGCTTTCCTGAGGCCTTGTGCCTTCCACCATAACTTTAAATGTCCCCATTTCCCATTTTTATCCTTTAAAATCCTAGCCACCTTTTTGAGCCAGCTCAAATGTCATCTCTTTTGTGAAATATTCCCTGATCCTCTTTATAATTCATGTAGGGAATATAATTACAAATTCCTTTGTTTCTTCATCCCTAGTTTTCCTATCAGAAAAACATACCAGGATGACTTTGAGCCTTATAAAATCAGTAATCCCAATTGCTCCTTTGAACTTTTTTGTTTATTGTTGTTGTCCTTATAATAATATTTACTATATACCTAGATGTAGTTTCATTTCTTTGCTAGCAGTCATGGTAGGGACTGTTTATCCAATCTTTTTCCCATACAGCTTAGTCTAGTTTTTACCCCAAAGTACGAAGACTATCCTTGAGAGTTAGTTGACTCAGAGGAATAAAGGTTCACACCGTTGACATCATACTCATTTCTGGGCTACAAAACAACCACAAGGCACCTCATACTATTTTCTGAAGTGGTGGACAGCTCAGGCGGAGGAACTTTGCACATCTGAATCAACTTGAGGTGCTCTGAAGGCCTATCCTTGTTTGATATCTTCCTCTTGCTGCGGCAAAGTAAATCTTTTTTTTAACTATTGAAAATGACATTATATAGGTCTATAGGTCTCATTTTGTTCCTAAGGAAAGGGATTAAACCCTCAGACTGATATTCTCACACATGTGGCTGAGAAGCAGTGACTCCGAGAGGTCAAATATTATCAAAGACTGATTTCCAAATGTGGTCTGCCCATTCCATATCTTCTAGGTTCATTCCCACTATCCACAGATAAAGAGGCATACAAGAGATCCCAGTTCTCTTGGGAAACTTGCAAACAGGAATAGCTCTATGAGTTAAAATTCAATGGAAAATATTCTTCAGATTATTATACTAACAAAAAATAGTGTAGGAACAGAAATACAAGATTGCAGCGGAATACCTTTTAAAATGGAATTTTGTCAGTTTTCAAAAGAAAATTTCAAAAAACTTTTCAAAAAGAAACTTTTGTCAGTTGTCAAAAAAGATTTTAAACTTTCTAGAGTCAATGCAATATGAATAATTAACTGATTACTTACCTGATTTGACTTTCTACTTCAAAAACAGTATTTCTTTGTCCCTGTGTAAGGCTATGCCTTTTTTTAGATTGAAACAAAATTGAAGGTATAAATCAGATATCCTCAGACTTTTTGGTGTCATGATCTTATTATAGTCTTTAAAAATTATTAAAGACCTCCTCCGCTAAAGAACATTTGTTAATGTGACATATCTGTTAATATTTGCCATGTCAAAAATTACTGTGCCAGCATCTCCCATGTCTCATAATTGATACTAAAATTCTTCAGAAAAACCTTGAGTGTCCTTGGGCTGTTTCTGACCTCTATGTGAGCACTTGCCTTATGCAAATTCTCCATAACACAGAATTTTCTATAACATAGAAATTATATTATTACTATCTTGAAAATAGCTTTGATCTCACTTTTCCACTCCTCCACCTTTAAAGGATTTTAGAGACTCACTAGCACATTTTAAGAATTGCTGCTTTAAGAGGAAAAGATGGAGACAATGAAATATGAGGGTAAGGTCTTTGAATGTAAATAAAAGATTCCTCTCCTTGGAAGGGATTCTGAAGTCTTGAATAATTCCATTGATTAACTAAATTGTATATGAAAAGTATAAGACAAGAAAAAAGTAGAAACAAGAAAAAGAAAAAATAGAAACAATAAACCTGTTCTAAAACACAGGTTACCAACTCACTACCTGTATCTCCAAGTATTTGCATAAGATCCAGTAAGAATTTTGGTCACCATAAGTTAATATGAGGTCCCCTCACTTAGGGAACCTAGTTCTGAACCATGACTGTTCAACAGGAAGAGTTCTATGATTGTTAGTCAAGATCCTGTGGCAATCAGATAGCAGTGACTTTCATCAGTCTTGGATAAAAGGTCTCTACCCTTTCTGAAAGAGTGCAGTAGTATTTCAGTTGATAGGAACGCTAACTTCCCAGCTGAAATAGCAGAATAAATCCCAGCTGTGTCTTGAGACTCAAGGTGCTAGAGTATATATATAGCTCCACATCAAAGAGTGCAGCAGATAAAGCCTTTTTCAGTACAGATGCCACACTTTCTAAATCAACTTATTGGCCAAGTAATTTGCTCAGTCTAGCCTGGAAGTAAATTGACCTGTCCAACTGAAAATCCTGTGTACTTTGTCACTGGCATGATGCCCCACATGCCAGTGAATTTCATGAAGACTCTAGAAAGAAGGACTTCAAGGTTTGGAGTTATGGGTTGTCTTGGTCATGAAGTTCCTCTATACATATGCCTATTACAACTGCACTTTAAATTTGTGCCTACTCTCCTATTTATCCCAGGGTTCATTGTGGGAGAATATGCTTTATATGTGGGAGAGAATGAGTGGAGTAAATGCCTTGTTGAGTAAATATCTTTTTCAACAGTTAATTGAGTCTACTGACTAATTGCTGATGGGAAGCCCATCAATGGGGACTTATGAACTACAGTTTTAGGAGTAGTCATTCACAAAATTGTCCCTGGAATTCAGGGTAGCAGATGCCCTCTTGGGAATTCAACATGTTAATTCAAATACAAAATGGGTGAGTCTAAATGGAGTTGTATATATGACAGGGTAAAATGAGCATAACTTGATTTATTCTTTTGATATTTTGCAGGTTATTTCAATGCAGTGCTCAATATTTCAAAGTCTCAAATAGCTAATGTGTGTGTTCCATTTTATGTACTCCCAAAGGGAGAAAATGAATCAATTACTTATAATGTTAATAATAATCTAAAAGATTAGAATATCTTTAATGTTAAATTTGGGATCTGCACACCATCATCTTCACTATATGCTATAAAATAAACTTTCATTTCAAATGTTTGATCATGTGTCTTCCCAATCAATATTTAGTCATTCAATTTTCACTCTGGGAATGTCTGATGTGGGAAAGAAAAAGATCAGAAGAGGGAGTATCACTGTCTTTAAGTCAGAAGAAAAATTAGATTTCTTCTATTTGGTCACAAAAAACAAAATTAAGAGCAATGAATGGAAGTTGAAAAGAAACAGACTTCTGAGGTCCCTCCCAACTCAAAAAATTCTGTGAACACCATCCTCCCAGTCCCTCAGGCTCACAATCTAGGAGTCATCTTATATTTGTTACTATCTCTTATCTTCTATTTCTGAGCTGTTGCCAAGACCTGTCAATTTTGTCTTTGTAACATCTCTTGAATAAGCCCCATTCTCTCCTGTGACACTGCCATCACCCTGGCGCAAGATTGTCATCACTTCATACCTAAGTCATTGCCATAACCTGCTGATGGTCTGCTTGCCTTAAGTGTTTCCCCATTCTAATTCATCATCCATTCAACCATCAAAGTAATTTTCCTAAAGAGCAGATCTGATTATATCACCATCCTATGCAATAAACTCCAGTGGCCTATCACCTCCAAAATCAAATATAAAATGGCCTGGGGCTCAGAACCCTCATTCCCTGGCCTCCTGTCTGGTCTAAGATCTTGGCTCTGCCAAGAACTCTTTGATCCAATGATACTGGCCTCTTGGTTGTTCCATGTAACAAGACTCTTCATCTCTCAGCTTGGTGATTTTCTCTGATAGCGCCTCATGCCTAGAATGCTGTCTTCATCACTGCCTACAGGCTTTCCTAGCTCCTTTCAGTCCCAATTAAAATCCTATCTTTTGTTAACAACTTTCCCCAACCCCTCAATGAAAGTTACTTCTCTCTCTTTTTCATTTCCTAGCTCCTTTCAGTCCCAATTAAAATCCTATTTTTTTTATTGGCAACTTTTCCCAACCCCTCAATGATAGTGCCTTTTCTCTCTTATTTACTTCCTATTCATCCTGTATACAGCTTGTCTGTGTATTGTTGGGGTTTTTGCTTTTATATCTCATATTAGATTACGAGCGTCTTCAGGCTGTCTTTTGCTCTTTTTTTTTCATATCTGAGTCCCTGACACAGAAGCACTAATGCTGACAGACAGACTGACCGACTGAATGAATATATATTGTCCTAAGCAAATGAACATGAACATCAGTCCAGTTTCCAACCAGCCCCCACAATCATCATCCAGGGAAGCAATCTCTGTAGTAGAGAGGTCCATCATTCAATATCATCTGCTAGCCAACTACCATCATCAGGTGGGACGCCAGTACTGAGACAAGTGACATGTCTAGGGCAACACAGGTAGTAAGTATCTGAGAACAGATTTGAACTCATGGAAATGAGTCTTCCTGACTCCAGACCCAGCTCTTTAACCACCTATGACTGCTATATTGTTAATGTGATGTTTGTGATACTTGTTCATAGATGATCATACATGTGCCTTCGTGTAAGTTTCTGGGATAAGTGTTTTATTGAGGGAAAGATATCATCTCTTCTTAAATCTTCATCAAAAGGCTCAGAAGAGAAGGCGGGGACAAGCCTTTAAATGTTGACATGTCCACCAAGCTTCACTTGCCTAGGGAGAAGGCAAAAAGGCTAAAGGATTTGAAGGTAGAAATAATATAGGATGATGGCCTCTACTAATTTGGGAGGAGTTAAAGGCAAAACTGAGGAATTAGAGGTATGGGAGGGGTCTTTCTCTTTAACTGGGCCTTCCTTTTGAGTTACCACAGTTTCACTTAAACTATGGGGCAATAGTGGAAAACAATGAATTTTACATATAGCCACTCTTGAAAGATTCTGAGGACAAAATCATCAATCTTGCCTGTGAGAAGGAAAAAAGTCTAGGAGACAATCCTTGTGTCTATTTTTTTCCCAACTGACTGGAAATATGACCTTGAGATGTTATAAGTAAAAAAAACCTTAGGGAAGATTGCTAGTTCTGAGTAGGAGTACCTGAATCAGGTACCTGGATCTCCTGGATTTAGGATTCCCTAGGATTGGAGGAAAGCAGCTGCGTGATGCAATGGATAGAGCCCTGGGCTTGGAGTCAGGAATATTTATCTTGACTTCACATACTTACTAGGTGTATGACCCTGGGCAAGTTACCTAATCCTGATGACCTCAATTTCCTCACCTGTAAAATAGCTAGAGAAGGAAATGGTAAATCACTCTAGTATCTTTGCTAAGAAAATCCCAAGTGAAGGTCACAGAAAGTCAGACACAACACTACCCAAATACTAGAACTTTTTGGTTTTTAGGTACTTGTAAAATGGGTGTAATAAATGTTCATTGGGTTTTTATGAATATAAGATGGGATCATTGATGTGAAAGTGCTCAATAATCAAATATGAAGCAGTAATAGGAGGAGGAGGAAGAAGAAGAAAAGGAGGAAGTGTACTTCTCTTCCTTCTCCTTTTCCTAGTTCCCTTTTCTATTTCATCCCATACCTGAAGGCACTGAACTCATAAAAGTACATATGGGGGAATTCTCAATATGAAATTTTCTTCCAGCCATGCAAATAAACAGCTATGTGTAATTTGTAATTTTGAAGATTTGACTGGGACATTGGGTAATTAATTAACTCAGCCATTCACATAGCATGTGTCAGAAGGAGCACTTGACCCCAGGTAATCTTGACTTAAAAATTACACCATGTTGTCTTTTATTTATATTTCTGAAATGGATTGTCAAGAAACTGTCTTCAAGTGAAAATAAGTCATAACTGGATTTTGTTCATTTATTCCTCAGCCAAATATTTATTGTGCACCATCTATAGTAGGTTCTAAGTGCAGACAAAGGTGATTGAAAGATAATACAAAAAAGACATCTTTAGATACTATGATTTTCATTCAAATATACAGATATTGGAATTCAGATTCATCAAAATGAAGACAAAATCCATTTTGATAAACTGGAAACACTTCTTAAAGCAGCACAGGATGAAGTATGGGAAAAGGTAAAATATTGAACCTATTAAAATTGTTATTTACAAAGTCTTACATCAAGATTGAGGTCTTATCTCTTATGTTCTGTTCAAAAGTATATCATATAATTCTGGAAAAGGTCTTTTTTTTTAAATTATAGCATTTCGTATGTATGTGTATGTCTTAGTGACTGTGCGTGCATGCATGTAGACAATATGCAAGCAAGAAAAATATGGTAAGGGACACACCTGTTCTGTATTGCTAGAGTCTCTTTTTGGCAAACTTCCCTTTCTCTTCCAAACCTGCCCCTTGTGTCCATGGATCTGTGCTTCATTCTGCTGGAAATCCTGGAGCTATAAAACAAGCAATTTGGAATCCCCCAGACTTTGACAATTGCCTTTAAAAAACAGTGACTCCAGTCCACCATTCTGGAGATAAAAAATCCTTCCTGAAAGTGTTCCCTTCCCATTCTAATTATATTAATTTGTTGCTGCACAAATGATTCATTGAGGGATGTAGAGATGTTGTGGAATGCTGGAGTGATTTAAAAAAAAAAAACTGGATTTGGAGCTGCAGGAACTGGGATTGAACCCTAATCCTGACACTTTTTGGCCTTGGGCCAGAGTTGACTGTCTTAGCCTTGGTTTTTCTTGGTTTTTTAACTGTAGAGTAAAGGTTTTGGACTAGATTAATGTTTAAATTATTTAATTTAATTAATATTTTATCAACTAATTTAAATATTAATATTTTAAAGTTTTTTTATCATCTTTATTTCCTGGAACCCATCATGATAGAAAAGAAAGTCACATATTTCTGACACTATTCTCAATCTCTGAGAACTTGACTAATTTGCCACTTTGAGATTCAGTGTGTAAAATAGGGGAGTTTATTAATCTTCAAGGTTCTAAACCTATGAATCTTTGATTTATGATATTTGGGGAATCGTCATCAAAAACAATACAGAAGCTTTATACTGAGAATTGAGCTCTGGACAATTCCTCCATTCTTCTTGAGCATGATCTTCCTGAGAATAGACTTGGTTGCCCCCTGATGTGTACCAGTCTAAAACATAGGGCATCTCTCTCTCGTGCAGGCTATGTGCAGTCAGTCACTAGGGGGAAGTAGAGTCCACAAGTAAATGGATGCATCGCTTTCGAGGCTAGCTGTCAGTAAACTTTGATTTGCTGCTCTATTCACCAGGATAATGGCAAACTGACTTTGCCATCTCGCAAAATAAATTAATGAATTTTCTTACATGGAATTTCTCTTCTCTCTCCCTCCCTTTCCTTTTCTTCCTCTTTTCTCCCTCTTTCATCCTCGTCTCTCTGTCTCTCTCTGTCTCTCTCTCTCTCTTTCTCTTCTCTGTTTCTGTCTTTGTTTCTGTCTTTGTCTCTCTGTCTCTGTCTCTCTCTCTCTGTCTTTCTCTGTGTGTGTCTGTATCTCTGTTTTCTCTCTTTCAACTCTCTGTCTGCCTGTATCTCTGTCTGTCTCTTCCCCCTCTCTGTGTCTGTCTGTATCTCTCTCTCTCTCTCTTCTCTCTCTCTCTCTCTCTCTCTCTCTCTCTCTTCTCTCTCTCTCTTCTCTCTCTCTCTCTCCTCTCTCTCTTCTCTCTGTCTTTGTCTCTGTCTCTGGGTCTGTGTCTGTATCTGTCTCTCTGTCTGTCTCTGTCTTTCTGTGTCTCTCTCTCTCTGTCTCTCTCTGTGCCTCTCTCTGTCTCTGTGTGTGTGTGTGTGTCTCTCTCTCTCTCTGCATCTATCTCTGTGTGTGAGTGTGTGTGTGTGTCTCTCTCTCACTTTTTCAGGTTGAAGCTATAACAGATGAGGCAGTGAAAAAAGCTGTCAAGAAAGTCCATGATAAACACCTGCAGGAAATAAAAGAATTAAAGGAAGAACATGAAAAGGAAATCAAGGTTGGACTGACTTGTTTGGTATACTTGTAAACTCAGGGTGGGTGGGGGGAAATTTAGGTAATGGGATGAAACGGAATCATATGGAAGATTGAAGGCAGTAATCTTCAGGGAAAGATAGGGTGGGATGATGGGATCACAAACGTTTCAGAGGAGCTAGTAGGAAAAGGAGGAATGGGGTTGTCTTTCTGAGCCCAATAGTGAATAGCCACGCAGTGATGCTTTTCCTTCAAGGTAGGTCACCATGCTGAAAGGGAAGATGCAGCCATGTTGTTACACCTTGTAGACATGGCAGATTTTGGCCAAGGCATAGATAGCACTTAAGCATTTCCTACCATGGAGGCATCCAGGCTTCACACAGGAAGGCAACTCTTAGATCCAGTCTTCAACTAAAAAGCCAAAAGGTGAAATTGGCAGACATCTCAGGAAGAAGCCCAGCCCAGAAGCTTCGCTGATTGTCTTCAGAAAATG